>NW_028318669.1:0-317500 GCF_062004578.1 Staurois parvus | reverse complement strand
CGTTACTCAGGGACACAGAATTGTTACTGAGGGACACAGAATTGTTACTCAGGGCCACAGAATTGTTACTCAGGGACAGACACAGAATTGTTACTGAGGGACACAGAATTGTTACTCAGGGACACAGAATTGTTACTCAGGGACACAGAATCGTTGAATTAAAGAGTATGTCAGACAACATGCAGAGGAGTGGCAGAGGAGGCAATGTTTCAGGAGCGAGCAGACGTGGCAGCAGAGGAAGGGGTCGAGGCAGCACTATTCGCAGCCAGAGGCCAGTGCTCCTGGTGTCATCCAGTGGTCGTGTCTCCACCGACAACCCTGCCGTCATCGATTGGTTGGCTCGGTCGTCTTCCTCTTCCCAGGTCACCTCTGACACCTACAGCCAACGGTCGGTGGGTACGTCAGACACAACCGTTAGTTGGCATGGCCCGGGAGCAAGCCCACTGAAATCACGTGTCCTCTACCTGCCCCTGTCCTTTGCTGTTCCCTCACCAAGCAAAGTATCGCATGCTGTGGGCTCAGCCCCACTGTACAGTGAGGAAGAGCTAACAGAGGGCGGTCAGGAACGGGGGGAGACATCCGCCTCTTCAGCAGCCAGGCGAAGAAGTACTGGCGAGGAGAGTGGCTCGGTAGCCGGTCTAGAGACAGGTCTGTCTCCTGACCCAGACGCAGCCGAGGGGGCTAGTAGTGAGGCGGAGACCGTACCTGATGATGAGGAGGTTGATCGCACTTGGCAGCCTCGTCGTCATCAGGTAATTTCTTCCGCATCATCAGGAGAAGAGGGTGCCAGCTTGGCAGCGAGCGAAACAGTCGGTGGGTTGCCCAGGAGGCAGCAGGGTCGCAGCAGTGTCAGTGGAGCCAAACGGCCACGGAGTAGAGCACCAGCTCCACTGCAGCCTACCACCACGGCCAGTAGTGGTGCCGGTGCGCACGGAGGAAGCAGCAGTCAGCCAGTGAGGAGTATCGGGGGCAAAGTTTCCTACTCGGTGGTGTGGCAATTTTTCGTCAAGCCGCCCGAGGAAGTAAACGTAGCCGTATGTCGACTATGTGGCCAGAAAGTCAAGCGTGGCCAGGGGGCCCATGTTGGGACTACAGCGTTGCGTCAGCATATGCAGCGTCGCCATTCGGTGGCCTGGGAAAACCGTGATAAAGATACGGCGGTTCTGCCTGCCCCAGCCCCCGCTCCATCACCCGCTCCGTTACTTGCTCCATCACCCGACATCGTCAATCGCCCTCTATCAGCCAGTCAAGGCTCCAACACCTCTGCTGAGGGGAGTTGTCGCTCGTTGGCATCTTCCGCTCGTTCAGATGCTCCTTCTCCTGTTACTCCTCTTCACGGATTCCGTCAGCAGTCTTTCTTGGAATCCGTTTCCAAGAGACAACAGTTTGCGAGCACGCACCCGACGGTGCAAAAGCTGAACGTCCTCCTGTCCAAGTTGCTGGTGCTGCAGTCCCTCCCTTTCCAACTGGTGGACTCAGCACCTTTCCGAGAAATGATGGCTTGTGCCGCGCCGCGGTGGAGAGTGCCAAGCCGTCATTTCTTCGCCAAAAAGGCAGTGCCAGCCCTGCATTCACATGTAGAAGAGATGGTGGGCCAGTCTTTGAGCATGTCGGTCTCTGCCAAAGTGCACGGCAGCGCCGACGTGTGGAGCTGTAACTACGGTCAGGGACAGTACATGTCATTTACGGCCCACTGGGTGAACGTGGTGCCGTCACAGCCGCACCAGCAACTTGGACAGGTCACGCCGCTTTTGCCTCCACGTTTGCACGTCCTTGGTCCAGCAAAGATGTCCGCCTCTACCACCTCTTCTTCCGCCGTGTCCTCAGCCGCCACCCCCGTGCCAAGTCCCATTACCCGACCGGCATATCACATGTGCAGAGCGCAACGGTGTCACGCTGTGCTGCACCTGGTATGCCTTGGCGAACGTAGTCACACAGGGGAGGAACTTCTCAGTGTAATGAACAGAGAAATCGACAGATGGCTGTCTCCGCGCAAACTGAAAATTGGAACCATGTTGACCGACAACGGAAAGAACATGGTGTCTGCTCTGCGTCAAGGAAGGTTGTGCAATGCGCCATGCATGGCTCACGTGTTCAATCTGGTTGTCAAGCGGTTCCTAAAATCCACCATCCCACTGCAAGACATCCTTAAAATGTCACGTAAACTGTGCATGCATTTCAGCCATTCCTACACCGCAAAGCACACCCTCATTGAGCTGCAGCGGCAGAACAGAATTCCACAGCATCGCCTGATCTGCGACGTTGCAACAAGGTGGAATTCAACCCTACATATGTTAGACCGCCTTTACGAACAGCGAAAGGCCATCACCGATTTCCTGATGTTACAAGCGGATAAAGGTACTCCCTGTGTAACTTCGATGTCAGCCATTGGCAGCTCATGCGTGACACCTGCCGCTTGCTCAGGCCCTTTGAGGAGGCCACGCTATTCGTGAGTCGGCAGGACTATGGGATGAACGACGTCATTCCTCTGTTGCACGTCCTGGAACAAATGCTGTTAACAATGGCTGGTCAGGGTGCGGTAGACGTGGCGCACAGATCTCAACGCCACATGACCCCTGTGGGGGCAGGACAGGAAGAAGAGGAGGAGGTAGAGGAGGACATTTGTGCTCAGGAATTATTGAGTGAAATGGGTGGTTTTTCCACTCAGCGGACAGGAGTGGAGGAGCAGGAGCATCTGGTAGAGGAGGAGGAGGAGGAGACAGAGGACCCAGACGCACCGTGGCAGTATGCTGTGGAGATGAAGGCAGGGAGTCCCTCGCATTCCTTGGCACAAATGGCCCATAGCATGCTCGGTTGCTTGCGTAGCGACAGCCGAATAATAACCATCAGACAGAGGGATGACTTTTGGCTGTCCACCTTGTTGGACCCTCGCTACCGTTCCAAAATGGTGGCCTTTTTCACACCTGCTGAGAGGGAGGCCAAAATTACGTACTATAAAAACCACCTATGTAGTCAGTTGGTCTCTGCCTTTCTGCGCCAACGTCCATCCTCAGACACTGTGGGCCCTGTGCGCTCGCGTTCCGCTGCCATGGCAGCAGGGGAGGGGTGGGGTGGTAGGAGCAGTGGCAGCTAAACCAGCAGCGGCTGCCTCAGTCTGCAGTCGATGATGAGTAGCTTTCTTCACCAGCGCAGTGAGGAAACTACGAACCAGCCGCAGCAGCAGCAGCAGCATCAGGTGGACCTGGAGCAGGAGCTCAAACAACAGGCTTGGGCCTACTTGGACAGCACCCTGCCAACCGAGGTAGACAATCCCCTTGACTACTGGGCAACGAAACTTGACCTTTGGCCCCAACTAGCTGAATTTGCCCTTGAAAGGCTGTCATGCCCGGCCAGTAGCGTGGCATCGGAGCGCGTGTTTAGTGCGGCAGGAGGTATTGTAACTCCGCGGAGGACACGACTGTCCACCCAAAGTGTGGAGAGACTCACGTTTGTGAAAATGAATCAGGCGTGGATTAGTCTAGATTTCAAACCACCAGTTCCTGACACAACTGACTAAATCCTCCATGAATCATGCCACAAACATGTGCCACTTTCAGGTCTCCTCACACACTGCTGGTGTGTTCCATTTTTTGTCATAGGGTGCTGGCAGATTACGGGCCTCCCATAGCTGCTGCCAGGCCCCTAATCTGCCATGGGCCCCTATACCGCCTCCTCATGCTGCTGCCAGGTCCAGAGTCTCTCATGCCATGTGCCACTTTCAGGTCTCCTCACACTGCTGGTGTGTTCAATTTTTTGACATAGGGTGCTGGCAGATTACGGGCCTCCCATAGCTGCTGCCAGGCCCCTAATCTGCCATGGGCCCCTATACAGCCTCCTCATGCTGCTGCCAGGTCCACAGTCTCTCATGGGTCCCTGTACGGCCTCCCATTGCTGCTGTCTCCATCGCCACACTCTGCCATGTGCCACTTTCAGGTCTCCTCACACTGCTGGTGTGTTACATTTTTTGTCATAGGGTGCTGGCAGATTACGGGCCTCACATAGCTGCTGCCAGGCCCCTAATCTGCCATGGGCCCCTATACCGCCTCATCATGCTGCTGCCAGGTCCAGAGTCTCTCATGCCATGTGTCACTTTCAGGTCTCCTCACACTGCTGGTGTGTTCAATTTTTTGTCATAGGGTGCTGGCAGATTATGGGCCTCCCATAGCTGCTGCCAGGCCCCTAATCTGCCATGGGCCCCTATACCGCCTCCTCATGCTGCTGCCAGGTCCACAGTCTCTCATGGGTCCCTGTACGGCCTCCCATTGCTGCTGTCTCCATCGCCTCACTCTGCCATGTGCCACTTTCAGGTCTCCTCACACACTGCTGGTGTGTTCAATTTTTTGT
Source organism: Staurois parvus (assembly GCF_062004578.1). NCBI lineage: Eukaryota > Metazoa > Chordata > Amphibia > Anura > Ranidae > Staurois > Staurois parvus. Next base: position 313,156 of record NW_028318669.1, on the reverse strand, counting down.
CATAGGGTGCTGGCAGATTACGGGCCTCCCATAGCTGCTGCCAGGCCCCTAATCTGCCATGGGCCCCTATACCGCCTCCTCATGCTGCTGCCAGGTCCAGAGTCTCTCATGGGTCCCTGTACGGCCTCCCATTGCTGCTGTCTCCATCGCCACACTCTGCCATGTGCCACTTTCAGGTCTCCTCACACTGCTGGTGTGTTCAATTTTTTGACATAGGGTGCTGGCAGATTACGGGCCTTCCATTGCTGCTGCCAGGCACGTAATCTGCCATGGGCCCCTGTACCGACTCCTCATGCTGTGACGTTGCAACAAGGTGGAATTCAACCCTACACATGTTAGACCGCCTTTACGAACAGCGAAAGGCCATCACAGATTTCCTGATGTTACAAGCGGATAAAGGTACTCCCCTGTGTAACTTCGATGTCAGCCATTGGCAGCTCATGCGTGACACCTGCGCTTGCTCAGGCCCTTTGAGGAGGCCACACTATTCGTGAGTCGGCAGGACTATGGGATGAACGAGGTCATTCCTCTGTTGCACGTCCTGGAACAAATGCTGTTAACAATGGCTGGTCAGGGTGCGGTAGACGTGGCGCACAGATCTCAACGTCACATGACCCCTGTGGGGGCAGGACAGGAAGAAGAGGAGGAGGTAGAGGAGGACATTGGTGCTCAGGAATTATTGAGTGAAATGGGTGGTTTTTCCACTCAGCGGACAGGAGTGGAGGAGCAGGAGCATCTGGTAGAGGAGGAGGAGGAGGAGACAGAGGACCCAGACGCACCGTGGCAGTATGCTGTGGAGATGGAGGCAGGGAGTCCTTCGCATTCCTTGGCACAAATGGCCCATAGCATGCTCGCTTGCTTGCGTAGCGACAGCCGAATAATAACCATCAGACAGAGGGATGACTTTTGGCTGTCCACCTTGTTGGACCCTCGCTACCGTTCCAAAATGGTGGCCTTTTTCACACCTTTTTTTTTCCATTTTGTCATAGGTTGCTGGCAGGTTACAGGCCTCCCATAGGTGCCGCCAGGCCCCAAATCGGCCATGGGCCCCCGTACCGCCTGGTCACGCTGCTGCTGGGCCCACAGTGTGACCTGGGTCCCTGTACCGCCTCCCATTGCTCCCACTCTACCATGTGCCACTTTGAGGTCTCCTCACACTCCTGCGTTTTTCCATTTTGTCATAGGTTGCTGGCAGATTAAAGGCCTCCCATAGGTGCCGCCAGGCCCCAAATCGGCCATGGGCCCCGTACCGCCTGGTCACGCTGCTGCTGAGCCCACAGCGTGACCTGGGTCCCTGTACCGCCTCCCATTGCTCCCACTCTGCCATGTGCCACTTTGAGGTCTCCTCACACTCCTGCGGTTTTCCATTTTGTCATAGGTTGCTGGCAGATTACAGGCCTCCCATAGGTGCCGCCAGGCCCCAAATCGGCCATGGGCCCCCGTACCGCCTGGTCATGCTGCTGCTGGTCCCACAGTGTGACCTGGGTCCCTGTACCGCCTCCCATTGCTCCCACTCTGCCATGTGCCACTTTGAGGTCTCCTCACACTCCAGCGGTTTTCCATTTTGTCATAGTTTGCTGGCAGATTACAGGCCTCCCATAGGTGCCGCCAGGCCCCAAATCGGCCATGGGCCCCCGTACCGCCTGGTCACGCTGCTGCTGGTCCCACAGTGTGACCTGGGTCCCTGTACCGCCTCCCATTGCTCCCACTCTACCATGTGCCACTTTGAGGTCTCCTCACACTCCTGCGGTTTTCCATTTTGTCATAGGTTGCTGGCAGATTAAAGGCCTCCCATAGGTGCCGCCAGGCCCCAAATCGGCCATGGGCCCCCGTACCGCCTGGTCACGCTGCTGCTGGGCCCACAGTGTGACCTGGGTCCCTGTACCGCCTCCCATTACTCCCACTCTGCCATGTGCCACTTTGAGGTCTCCTCACACTCCTGTGGTTTTCCATTTTGTCATAGGTTGCTGGCAGATTAAAGGCCTCCCATAGGTGCCGCCAGGCCCCAAATCGGCCATGGGCCCCCGTACCGCCTGGTCACGCTTCTGCTGAGCCCACAGTGTGACTTGGGTCCCTGTACCACCTCCCATTGCTCCCACTCTGCCATGTGCCACTTTGAGGTCTCCTCACACTCCTGCGGTTTTCCATTTTGTCATAGTTTGCTGGCAGATTAAAGGCCTCCCATAGGTGCCGCCAGGCCCCAAATCGGCCATGGGCCCCCGTACCGCCTGGTCACGCTGCTGCTGGTCCCACAGTGTGACCTGGGTCCCTGTACCGCCTCCCATTGCTCCCACTCTGCCATGTGCCACTTTGAGGTCTCCTCACACTCCAGCGGTTTTCCATTTTGTCATAGTTTGCTGGCAGGTTACAGGCCTCCCATAGGTGCCGCCAGGCCCCAAATTGGCCATGGGCCCCCGTACCGCCTGGTCACGCTGCTGCTGGTCCCACAGTGTGACCTGGGTCCCTGTACCGCCTCCCATTGCTCCCACTCTGCCATGTGCCACTTTGAGGTCTCCTCACACTCCTGCGGTTTTCCATTTTGTCATAGGTTGCTGGCAGATTAAAGGCCTCCCATAGGTGCCGCCAGGCCCCAAATCGGCCATGGGCCCCCGTACCTCCTGGTCACGCTGCTGCTGAGCCCACAGTGTGACCTGGGTCCCTGTACCGCCTCCCATTGCTCCCACTCTGCCATGTGCCACTTTGAGGTCTCCTCACACTCCTGCGGTTTTCCATTTTGTCATAGGTTGCTGGCAGATTAAAGGCCTCCCATAGGTGCCGCCAGGCCCCAAATCGGCCATGGGCCCCCGTACCGCCTGGTCACGCTGCTGCTGAGCCCACAGTGTGACCTGGGTCCCTGTACCGCCTCCCATTGCTCCCACTCTGCCATGTGCCACTTTGAGGTCTCCTCACACTCCTGCAGTTTTCCATTTTGTCATAGGTTGCTGGCAGATTAAAGGCCTCCCATAGGTGCCGCCAGGCCCCAAATCGGCCATGGGCCCCCGTACCGCCTGGTCACGCTGCTGCTGGTCCCACAGTGTGACCTGGGTCCCTGTACCGCCTCCCATTGCTCCCACTCTGCCATGTGCCACTTTGAGGTCTCCTCACACTCCTGCGGTTTTCCATTTTGTCATAGGTTGCTGGCAGATTAAAGGCCTCCCATAGGTGCCGCCAGGCCCTAAATCGGCCATGGGCCCCCGTACCGCCTGGTCACGCTGCTGCTGAGCCCACAGTGTGACCTGGGTCCCTGTACCGCCTCCCATTGCTCCCACTCTGCCATGTGCCACTTTGAGGTCTCCTCACACTCCTGCGGTTTTCCATTTTGTCATAGGTTGCTGGCAGATTAAAGGCCTCCCATAGGTGCCGCCAGGCCCCAAATCGGCCATGGGCCCCCGTACCGCCTGGTCACGGTGCTGCTGAGCCTACAGTGTGACCTGGGTCCCTGTACCGCCTCCCATTGCTCCCACTCTGCCATGTGCCACTTTGAGGTCTCCTCACACTCCTGCGGTTTTCCATTTTGTCATAGGTTGCTGGCAGATTACAGGCCTCCCATAGTTGCCGCCAGGCCCCAAATCGGCCATGGGCCCCCGTACCGCCTGGTCACGCTGCTTCTGGTCCCACAGTGTGACCTGGGTCCCTGTACCACCTCCCATTGCTCCCACTCTGCCATGTGCCACTTTGAGGTCTCCTCACACTCCTGCGGTTTTCCATTTTGTCATAGTTTGCTGGCAGATTAAAGGCCTCCCATAGGTGCCGCCAGGCCCCAAATCGGCCATGGGCCCCCGTACCGCCTGGTCACGCTGCTGCTGGGCCCACAGTGTGACCTGGGTCCCTGTACCGCCTCCCATTGCTCCTACTCTACCATGTGCCACTTTGAGGTCTCCTCACACTCCTGCGTTTTTCCATTTTGTCATAGGTTGCTGGCAGATTAAAGGCCTCCCATAGGTGCCGCCAGGCCCCAAATCGGCCATGGGCCCCCGTACCGCCTGGTCACGCTGCTGCTGGGCCCACAGTGTGACCTGGGTCCCTGTACCGCCTCCCATTGCTCCCACTCTGCCATGTGCCACTTTCAGGTCTCCTCACACTCCTGCGGTTTTCCATTTTGTCATAGGTTGCTGGCAGATTAAAGGCCTCCCATAGGTGCCGCCAGGCCCCAAATCGGCCATGGGCCCCCGTACCGCCTGGTCACGGTGCTGCTGAGCCTACAGTGTGACCTGGGTCCCTGTACCGCCTCCCATTGCTCCCACTCTGCCATGTGCCACTTTCAGGTCTCCTCACACTCCTGCTGGTTTTCCATTTTGTCATAGGTTGCTGGCAGATTACAGGCCTCCCATAGTTGCCGCCAGGCCCCAAATCGGCCATGGGCCCCCGTACCGCCTGGTCACGCTGCTGCTGGGCCCACAGTGTGACCTGGGTCCCTGTACCGCCTCCCATTGCTCCCACTCTACCATGTGCCACTTTGAGGTCTCCTCACACTCCTGCGTTTTTCCATTTTGTCATAGGTTGCTGGCAGATTAAAGGCCTCCCATAGGTGCCGCCAGGCCCCAAATCGGCCATGGGCCCCCGTACCGCCTGGTCACGCTGCTGCTGGTCCCACAGTGTGACCTGGGTCCTTGTACCGCCTCCCATTGCTCCCACTCTGCCATGTGCCACTTTGAGGTCTCCTCACACTCCTGCAGTTTTCCATTTTGTCATAAGTTGCTGGCAGATTAAAGGCCTCCCATAGGTGCCGCCAGGCCCCAAATCGGCCATGGGCCCCCGTACCGCCTGGTCACGCTGCTGCTGGTCCCACAGTGTGACCTGGGTCCCTGTACCGCCTCCCATTGCTCCCACTCTGCCATGTGCCACTTTGAGGTCTCCTCACACTCTTGCGGTTTTCCATTTTGTCATAGGTTGCTGGCAGATTAAAGGCCTCCCATAGGTGCCGCCAGGCCCCAAATCGGCCATGGGCCCCCGTACCGCCTGGTCACGCTGCTGCTGGTCCCACAGTGTGACCTGGGTCCCTGTACCGCCTCCCATTGCTCCCACTCTGCCATGTGCCACTTTGAGGTCTCCTCACACTCCTGCGGTTGTCCATTTTGTCATAGGTTGCTGGCAGGTTACAGGCCTCCCATAGGTGCCGCCAGGCCCCAAAGCGGCCATGGGCCCCCGTACCGCCTGGTCACGCTGCTGCTGGGTCCACAGTGTGACATGGGTCCCTGTACCGCCTCCCATTGCTCCCACTCTGCCATGTGCCACTTTCAGGTCTCCTCACACTCCTGCGGTTTTCCATTTTGTCATAGGTTGCTGTATGGCCTTCCATTGCTGCTGCCTCCACCGCCACACTGTGGCTCCAAACACTGGTTTTGGCCCCGTGACTGGCCAAATGAGTGAAGTGTGCGGTGATTCTAAGATCGACGGCACTCATCTGCATGTCATACTGACTGACAGTATTATTTCTCTTCCCCAGCAGACTCCAAGGGCATTTAAATTAAAGGTACAGTGTTCTGCACTAATATAAAGGCTCTCTGAAGCCTAGAAACACCCTTTTTTAAGTTAAATTCACAGCGAATATATTCGACTCGAATCGAATATTTTCCACGAATTCGCCGAATCAGTCGAATCGAATTTTTGAATACTTTGCTCATCTCCAATAACAATGATCTCTATGACATTTGGCGATGCCAGCACAGGACGGAAAGAGATTACACCTACTACTCTCCATCCCACCTATCCTACTCCAGAATTGACTTTATCACAGACAAATGGACCCTACAATGCATAACCTCCTCATCAATTGGTACCATAACATGGTCAGATCACGCTCCAATCAACATTACCCTTGACGACCAGCAATACTCCTCGATACCCCGAATATGGAGACTAAATTCATTGTTACTGAAGAACCCAGACGAAAAGAAGCACATACTAGATGCACACAATATGTTTTTTGAACTTCATGACACACCTGACATTTCTATTTCCACACTATGGCCGCTTACAAAGCCTACATGAGAGGTATCCTCATACAATTAAACTTCGGCATCACAAAACAACGAACCCAACAAACTAACCAACTCCTTGCATCTATTAAACTAAAAGAAGACCAAAGCAAAAAAAATCCTAACCTCTCCACATCTTTCCTCACCTCAGATAGAAATAAACTAAGAGCCCTTCTACTATATAAATATATCAACCTGCAAAAAATGAAAGTAAAATTGTATTCCTTAGGCAACAAAGGAAACTCACTACTAACTAAACTAATCAAACAAAGATGCTTAAAAACCCAAATCCCTCTAGTCACACATCCAACTACTCACACTTCTCTCACAAACCCACAAGAAATAGCAAATGCCTTCCAGACATACAGGTGAAACTCGAAAAATGAGAATCTGGTGAAAAAGTTCATTGATTTCAGTGCAGCAACTTAAAAGGTGACACTAATATATGAGACTCATTCCATGCAAAGCAAGATAGTTCCAGCCGTGATTTGTCATCATTGTGATGATTATGGCTTACAGCTCATGAAAACCCCAAATCCACAATCTCAGAAAATGAGAATATTCCATGCAATCAATAAAACAAGGATTGTACATAGAACAATATCGCACCTCTGAAAAGTAGAAGCAGCATATGTACTCAGTACTTGGTTGGGGCCCCTTTTGCAGCAATTACTGCCTCAATGCGGCGTGGCATGGAAGCTATCAGCCTGTGGCACTGCTGAAGTGTTATGGAAGACCAGGATGCTTCAATAGCGGCCTTCAGCTCTTCTGCATTGTTCGGTCTCATGTCTCTCATCTTTCTCTTGGCAAGGCCCCATAGATTCTCTATGGGGTTCAGGTCAGGCAAGTTTGCTGGCCAATCAAGCACAGTCATCCCACGGTCATTGAACCAGGTTTTGGTGCTTTTGGCAGTGTGGGCGGAGCCAAGTCCTGCTGGAAAATGAAGTCAGCTAAAATAAACATAACTAAATGATGGAACACTACTAAATCCCCTTCTCTTACTTCACTGATAACAGATCTTAACTTCCAATGCGATATGGAAAAAAGATCTGCCCTAAACAATTCTACCCATCACACATTTAAGCTCCATTGGTCTCGATGGTTACAAAACCCAAACTGCTCCGTAAAAGTCTGATAAATTCACTACAAAATACCTTGACCCATCTGCCTAGACCGGTGCACTTACCCTTCCCTCTCCCCTTTCCCACCTCCCCTATTTCCCTACTCCTTGTTCTCCACCCCCCTATAGATCTCTTCTACAATCTTACATGGTTCAGAATATACTGAGCATACCTCTCATGCCAACCCCACTTATTCTAGTATTACCCTCAGCCAAATGGTGGGGAAAATATTGTGTCACCTCACATGCGTGGTGCAACCGCTGTTTACATACCGGCACAGAGTCAACGCCCACACACTCTCCCTTTCATTTTTTTTTTTATTTTATCACTTTAATGCTATCACAGGGAATGCAAATATCCCCGATAACTTCAATGGGCATTGTCATAGATTATTTTTTGAGAAATCTGGGGTCTATCAGACTCTGGATCTCTCCTCTGCCCTCACATTATCTCATCTCACCAACATCGCTGATCAGATGCTTTCCCAATTTACAAATGGTGCTGCTTATATCCTTCAAAACTGAAGTGATGAAATGCTCGTAGCTTCCAAATTCTTAGATTATAGAGATGATTGGCACCATTCTGGTCTCCAATCAGCTCTCTGGTCAGCTGGCAGAAACACCAACTGTATTCTCAGGTTCCCCCGATGGCACGGGACTGCCCGAGAAGGCTGTGAAAGGCAGCGGGGGAGGGGGGCATCTTCTCCAACTGCTTGTAAAAGCAATCCTGGGATAGGATTGCTTTTACATGAAAGCCAATCGCTGGCTGAAAAAAACAATCCCAGGATGATGCCTGCAGCTGTAGATATCATCCTGGTATAACCATTCAAAGTCCAGTGATGTACCAGTACATCGCTGGTCCTTGTTGGGTATATACAGTTGCAAGAAAAAGTATGTGAACCCCTTGGGATTACATGGAGTTTTGCATGAATTGGGCATAAAATGTGCTCTGAACGTCATCTTAGTCACAACAATAGAAGAACACAGTCTGCTGAACATAATACTACACAAACATTAGATGTTGCCATGGTTTCATTGCACATAACATGTAAACATTCACAGTGCAGGGAGGAAAAAGTATGTGAGGCCCTAGCTTAATGACTTCTCCCAGAGCTAATTGTAGCCAGGAGTGAGCCAACCTTGACTCCAATCAGTGGGATGATATTGGATGTGTTGCTGACACCTGTTTTGGGTTTACTGGTTTCAAGAAGCACTGTCTGATGTGAACCATGCCTCGCAGAAAAGAGCTCTCAGAAGACCTACCATCAAGAATTGTTGACTTGCATGAAGCTGGAAAGGGTTACAAAAGTATCTCCTTGAGCCTTGATGTTCCTGTGTCCACGGTAAGACAGACTGTCTACAAATGGAGAAAGTTTAGCACTGTTGCTACTCTCCCTAGGCGAGGTCGTCCTGTAAAAATGGCTGCAAGAGCCCAGCGCAGAATGCTGCATGAGGTAAAGAAGAATCCCCAAGTGTCAGCTAAAGACCTACAGAAATCTCTGGCACATGCTAACATTTTTGTTGACACATCTACAATAAGGAAAACATGAAACAAGAATGGAGTACATGGGAGGACACCACGGAGGAAGCCATTGCTGTCCAAAAAGAAGATTGCAGCACGTTTGAAGTTTGCAAAAGAGCACCTGGATGTTCCACAGCACTACTGGCAGAATATACTGTGGACAGATGAAACCAAGATTGAGTTGTTTGGGAAGAACACACAACACTATGTGTGGAGAAAACAAGGCCCAGCACACCAACATCAAAACCTCATCCCCACTGTGAAACATGGCGGAGGGAGCATCATGGTTTGGGGCTGCTTTGCTGCCTCAGGGCTGGACGGATTGTTGTCATTGATGGGAAAATGAATTCCAGAGTTTATCAAGACATTTTGCAGGAAAACGTACGACCATCTGTCCGCCAACTGAAGCTCCGCAGAGGATGGGCGATGCAACAGGACAATGATGACCCAAAGCATACAAGTAATTCAACAAAACAATGGCTGCAACAGCACAGAATACGCCTTCTGGAGTGGCCCAGTCAGAGTCCTGACCTCAACCCCATTGAAATGCTGTGGCATGACCTTAAGAGAGCGATTCACACCAGACATCCCAAGAATATTGCTACACTGAAACAGTTTTGTGAAGAGGAGTGGTCCAAAATGACTCCAGATCGTTGTGCAGGTCTGATCTGCAACTACAGGAAACGTTTGGTTGAGGTTATTGCTGCCAAAGGAGGGTCAACCAGTTATTAAGTCCAAAGGTTCACATACTTTTTCCTCCCTGCACTGTGAATGTTTACATGTTATGTGCAACTAAACCATGGCAACATCTAATGTTTGTGTAGTATTATGTTCAGCAGACTGTGTTCTTCTATTGTTGTGACTTAGATGACGTTCAGAGCACATTTTATGCCCAATTCATGCAAAACTCCACGGAATCCCAAGGGGGTCACATACTTTTTCTTGCAACTGTATGTTATGTTCTTTTTTTGTATGCAGCCTGTGGACTGAATGAAAAAAAGAGAAGAAATCTCTGCCAGAAAAAGTGTGTGGTATGCCCACCATTAGAATATACCGCCCTGCATCCACCCACTTCTAATGGTGGGCACACATTAGGTCACACGGTGCCACATGCGCCAATTCTAAGATTGTACAAATGTCTAAATAGTGGCACGATTGAATAAAACTTGTCCACGTATAAGTGGTACCCCATATGGAGAAATGATGACACCAAGTCCCAAACTATCTTGTCACTGCTCCCCATATAGTCTGGGCATCCGGGGGGCTCCACGTGACTATCTTTTCCCTCGTGAATCCGAAACATAAATGTATAGCCTGTTGCCCTCTCACAGGTCTTCTACATCTTGGCCCCATATCTGGCACGCTTGCTGGGAAGAAATTGTTTGAATGGAAGGCGGCCAGAACAATGAATGAGGGACTCATCAACGCAGATGTTTTGCTGGGGAGTATAGACATCTGCAAATTTTTGGTTAAGGTGATTTACGAGGGGCCGATATTTGTGGAGCCGGTCAAATTCTGGGTCACCCCGAGGATGACAGAGAGTATTGTCGCTGAAATTCTGGGTCACCCCGAGGATGACAGAGAGTATTGTCGCTGAAATTCTGGGTCACCCCGAGGATGACAGAGTGTATTGTCATTGAAATGCATAAAACACATTATACTCTCATATCTATGCCTGGCCATGGCAGCAGAGAACACGGCATATGATGAATGGGGTCTGTGGACCAATACAACCACAATTCATTTCTTTTAGTAATGCCCATGTTGAGGGTTAGGCCCAAAGAAAATGTAAATTCGGAAACCTTAATGGGTTTCCATGGGAATGGTCTGGCAAGGTTTGAATTTGGGTTGGCGGCGATAAATTGTTGTGCATATAAATTGCTTTGATCCACAATCAATGCATACAGATATTCTGTGAAAAACAGCTCCAAAAATCAAGGGGAGGAGTTAAATTTGTGGTTTCCATCTGAATTCTGGGCTGGGCAGTGAATGGCGGAAGTACAGGTGCTGCAGAATTTGTGGACTGCCAATTGGGATTGACAAGCACATCCGGAAGGACACTAGGGGCTCTACAGGCCTGTCTGCAAATTCTTGGTGGTTGCGGGACAATATTTGTGCTCGCCGCTGCACCAGCTGGTACTGCACTTATGGGACTCGCCATGTCACCAAGTGATACTGCAGTCCTGGTATGTGAAAGACCAAGATATACTAGGCCGCTGGTGCTCACCAGTTCACCAAAAGGTAGCGCGGCACTAGTACTGGCACTCTGCTGCATGTGAGAGTCATCAAAATTTGCTGACAAGTGCTAACAGAGATCAGGCCTGAATCTGCCAACACTGTGGTTTTGTGTGCAATGTATCAGGTGACAGTGACCTACTGACACTACACTTGCTGGAGGAGAAGGGGGGGGTAAGCGTAGGGGCTAAACACAGGTGCCGGGGCTGATCCCGCTAACGCTGCATTTTTGGGGACGCTATACTAATGTGAACGCTGGTATAGTGCTGATCTGATGAAAGATATTGACCCGTTCAGACACTATACTAGCAATGGAGGTTTATTGTGTATGAGCATCTTCCTGGCAATCAAGGGGTTAAATGTGATGACTGGTGTACTGATGGGCAATCTGACGCTATCTGGGAGGGGTGTGAAAACCACGGGAACGCGACTCATGTATATATATGTCATTTTGCACACCCATGCCGCCCTGTAGCAGTGGTTAAAGAAGCAGTTTGCATTACATAAAATTGCGTTATTTTAACTGACAATTGCGCGGTCATGCAACGCTGCACCAAAAATAAATTTATGTCCTTTTTTCCCCATGAATTGAGCTTTCTTGCGGTGGCATTTGATCGCCTGTGGGTGTTTTTTTTTGCGCTATAAACAAAAAAAAGACAAGTGTTTGATAAAAGAAAAAATATTTTTAACTTTTTGCTAATAAACATGTCCAGTAAAAAATTTAAAAATCAAATTTCTTCATAAATTTCAGCCAAAATGTAGTCTGCTCTGTGTCTTTGCTAAAAAAAATCCCAATACGTGTAAATTAATTGGTTTAAATATTAACCGCGCTCTAATATCCACAAAAAGTGCTAAGTGCTTATAAATAAATTAAAATATGAAAATAAATCGTGACTGATTATATGAAATTATGATTTGTGAAAAATAAATTAATATTAATATAACGTAACTGATTATATAAAATTATAACTGGTGAAAAATAAATGAATATTAATATAACGTAACTAATTATATAAAATTATAACTGGTGAAAAATAAATTCATCTCATATTATCACGTCACTAAATGTACAATCCTTATAATAATGTGCAAATCTTCCATCAGTGAACCTCAAAAAAATTCATCATATAATTTTATAAGTGAAATTAAAAAATAAAAAATAAATGGATTAAATAAGAAAGAAAAAGAAAAAAAATGTATAAATAATAAAAAGTCTGTGGAAAAACAACAATAATATCCCAATGTGCGAAGTGATTGTCCGGCTTAGATGGATATACTCTCCTTCAATGTGAAGATGGTCTTTGCAGTGATGTTGAGAACCTGAGTGACTGCAGGACTGTGAGGGATGCTCCCTCCTTTCATCCACTCCTTAGTCCTCTGCCTTTGTATTCCTCGTATGTTACATGCAAGAACAGGAATAGAAGATATGGTGCCTTATCCCGGGGTAACAGCTTTTATTGTGCTTCCATATTGCACTCACATTTACAATAATTCATATGCGCTTTGTATGAATACAATATCCCACAGCTTGCAGCTAGATCAAAATGAACGCTGTGTGCCCACACACCCTCAGTGCTCGCCGTATCGTCGCTGAATTACGTGTAAATTAATTGGTTTACGTGAAAGCTATAGCATCTACAAATGGCGCTACATATACTAGATTTCTTTTATACTAATAATGGCGGCAACTAGCAACTTGGGGTGGCGATCAGCGACTTATGGCGGGACTGCGGCGGACATTCTGACACTGGGGGGGGAACTGACTTGGGGTCACTGACATCCCCAGTGACACCAATACAGTGATCAGTGCAAAAAAAAAACACTGACACTGTACTAATGGCACTTGGGAGGAAGGGGTTAACATTTTTTTTTCACTGAAAGGGTTAACTGTGTGAGGGGAGTGTTTTACTAGGGGGCAGGGTGTGTGCTGGACGGGGACAGGCTGATCGGGAGAGAGAAACTCTTCTCTCCCTCTTCAGCTTGTCAGAGCTGACAGGCTACTGGCAGATAGCAGGGCTGTGTATAAACAATGCAGCCCTGCTCTCTGTCAGCGATCACCGCTAATCACGGGGAAACGGCCGGTAATGACCGGCCGTGACCCAGCGACTGAGACCCGCTGCTGACACCCGCGGGACAGGTAGGGCACTGAGGAGGAAAGGGTTAATATTAGAAGGCAATCAAAGAGTTAACTGATGGGAGTGTTTCACTAGGGGGCGGGGGGGTGTGCTTCACTGTAAGCACACTTATCCAGATGGCTGAGCTCAGCCATCTGGACCAGTGTACCCAAACTGACACGGAGGAGAGCTGCATAGTAAACAATGCAGCCATCCTCCCTGTCAGTGTTTGCCAGTTATCACGAGCCTGGACCTGGTGATTGACACCCGTGGCTGCGATCGGTGGTGCGGGTAGGGTGGGCACGCGCCCCCTACCCAAAATGCTAAATTTGTCACATGATCCTTGTAAGACGTGGCCCCCGGTACACAGGCAGCCCCACTGGCCTCCTGTGTGTTGCTATGGACAACCACTCTGGGTCCCGGCCTCTGGTCAGCGTCTCTCCTGGCATGTAGCATGGACTTCTCTCTGCTGGACCTTCTCTCCAGCCGTGACACATTCACATTTCCCACAACAGCTACTGGTTTACCTGCATCCACGTTGCCGGGGGCGACAACACCCCTCTCCCAGGTATGGACTGAAAGGATGATTTTTTTTATCCCCTCAGAGACCACCAGTCTGTGGAGAGATTCCTGGTCTATCAGCAGATATCTGGGAACACCAGAATTATGGCAGCTGATGTTCAGAGATGTTCAAACTTTATTAGACATTAGTACGATTATATAGGATACAGAAATAATAAGGGAGGGGGAGGGGGGAGCGAGTTCTAAACTGTAACTTGTAAGTTTCCATCATGAGCTGACTACATGAAACATGACATATACATTTCTTGGTACAAACTGTTTTGGCTAACTTTCTGAGAAACAACCAGACAAAGACATTGTCAGGGTCATGTTAGCTTCTGTTGATACATTCTGATGCAAACTAAAACAGTTTCATTAAACTTCTAATATATCTGCAAAAAGCTAACTTAAAACTTAAAATGGCGTACATTAACACACTGGGGGTTATCTGGATCCTTTCATGGACATCCTGTAGCTCTCTCAAGGTTGGCTTGTTCTCCTCTGTAGGTTGGCTCCATGCTGCCAGGGGCCATTTGCATCAGTCCACAGCAGATTCACACACATTTGAATTTCCCGGCTTGGCTGGGACATGTGGTATGTAACCCTCTTGCCACAGTAGCCTTTCCCTTGCCCCAGCAAGGTTTGCCTCCTTTTTCAGCTTTGACCGCCCCATCCTTGCAGTAACGCACACAGCGGATTGTTACACAGTTCAGCAATACAATGGAGCACTGTCTCTTTAAGGTAAATTCCTTTTCTCTTGGAGGTTCTCCTCTCCGGAACACACTGATAGTGCAACTCATGCACCAAACACAGTTCATATAACAAATGAATGCACTTCATTGCATAGATCTCTAGTCCTGCCCGCATCCTCCACCATATGTGAGAACTAGCATCAAGGGTAGAGCTTTTAAAGCACACAGCCACTCACTTTCTTCTTTTTAAGGGACGTTTTTGCCCAATTTTATTTAAATGAAAGTTCCATACAATATAGGTTTCCCACACAGGGGTATCCACCATCCTTGGGAGGGTGGAGCCTACAACCCTGGTCCTGGCTCTAGAAGAGACCCACAAATACCTTCACAATCAGTGTCCTGGCCATTCCCAAAACCTGGTCCGAGGATTGGAGATTTCACCCCTCACAAATCACTTTGATATCTCCAGGCTCCAGGTCGGAAAATGGACTTTACAAACAAATGAGGAATCTGAAAAGCCAGTTTCCTCTGCATTAAGCAAACCCTCTGGAGCCCCTTAACCTGCCTTGTTGAGAATCCTGGGTGAAATATCCTTTTTACCTCATAACAGGTCACCACACTGTCACACCTGATACAGCAGTCAGAGACCTGAACCCAAATTCCTGGAGCCGAGGTCTCTGTCCATATCCTTGTACAGCAGTCAGAGACCTGAACCCAAATTCCTGGAGCCGTGGTCTCTGTCCATATCCTTGTACAGCAGTCAGAGACCTGAACCCAAATTCCCAGAGCCAAGGTCTCTGTCCATATCCTGGTATAGCAATCAGAGACCTGAACCCAAATTCCCAGAGCTGAGGTTTCTGTCCATATCCTGGTATAGCAATCAGAGACCTGAACCCAAATTCCCAGAGCTGAGGTTTCTGTCCATATCCTGGTACAGCAATCAGAGACCTGAACCCAAATTCCTGGAGCCAAGGTCTCTGTCCATATCCTGGTACAGCAATCAGAGACCTAAGTCCAGTTTCCCGGAGCCGAAGTCTCTGTCTATATCCTGGAGCGTAAAATCTCAGACCAAGGTATTTCTCCAGATGCCAGATGTAACCCATAGCAACCACCAAGAAGTCAATGTCCAGATACAACAGAAAGAAATATGGCAGGTCCAGCTGTATTCTCATCCAGAAACATGCAGGATATCTTCTGGACATAAAATACTTTTTGTACCTGGAAATCAACAAATGATTTCTCCAAACCCTTCTGTAAGAGCAGAGAAAAAATGATGGGATCAATATCTCCTACAGAAGACAAGACATCCTCCTCTTCTAAATGTGCCCCATTGATAACCTGGATGACATCATCTTTATCCATCTCCAGCCTCTGTAGCTCCATCAGCAGATTGGTCGCGTGACACAGATCGTCCAGATGTTGGATCTTTCCAGACATGTCCTTTTTCTTCACCTCCAGCTTACTGAGGAGATGAGAGATTGGCAGTGAGACCTTCTCCTCCTGCTGAAAGATCTCGGCCAGGACTTGTGTCTCCAGGATGTCCATCTGTCTCCAGAGTGCCTCTGTCCCCATCACCTATTTCTGGGTCACCTCTCTCTTACATTCCTGGAGATGAAGGATTCTGTTCTCATTCACTTCTCTACAGCAAATCATTTCCTGCTGGATCTGTCTCCATATCGACTTCTTCTTTTCCAAGGCCACCTTCAGGATCTCTGATTGCTGCTCATGTTCATCCACATTACCGCGGGTGTCAGAGACACAGTCTACATTCTGGAAGCCATCCATAGCCTCCTAATTACCAGAGCTCATTGTGCCAGCTGGGTCCTATAGGTGTCCAGAGATGAAGGACTCCATTCTGGCTCCCAGTTCTTGGTTCTTCTGAACAGTTTTTCCTTTTTGGGATGTTTGCTGGCAATTAGGGCAGCAGTATTGTCCTTCTGTATGGCTGAACCACGTCTTACTTGTAGACTCCCGGCAGAAGCTGTGACCACACCATAAGGTGACAGGGACAGAGTACAATTTGAGAATGATGCAGCAGACCAGGTCCTCCCCTCTGAATCCAACTGTGATAAGAAATGAAGAGAGAGATGTGATACCCCTCTTATAACTCAGGAGGAGGGAGCGGCCCCAATGGAACATCACCTGCTTGACCCAACATGGATTTCCTCATTTCACTTCTCTACACCCCCCCTTCCTGTATACAAGACATTATACTATGAGGCAGTATGAAGGAGAACACAATGTACAGAGAACGCTGAGCCATTCACCTCACATGACCTGACCCCCCCCCCCCCCCCCCACAGTCACACACTATTATTATTATACCTTTCCATAGCTCTGACATATACCACAGCGCTGTACAGAGAACACTTTGCTCAGATATCACACGGGGTGACTTGCAGGGATTGGAGGGAAATGGACTGTAATGAACTCATACAGCCGTATAGAAGGATTGCTGGGAAGTCCGGAGTTCCTCCATAGTACAGAGTAGGAGAGGTTGGTGTGGTTGTGTATTGAGAATTGTGTGGTGGGGAATTCCGGGTGACGATATCACTGTCTGTGGTCAGGAGGTGATTGCTGAGCAGCACACGGGATCTCCAGAACAAGAAATAACCCAGAATGCTCGGCACACCTGTAGGCTTGGAGGTAATCCAAAGTGTAATACACGATATTGCCTCAAGTATTGTCCCCGCCCCCTCCAAATCATGTGATTCAGGAGTTACAATCCCCTCTATATCATGTGATTCAGGTGTTCCAATCCCCTCCCAATCATGTGATTCAGGTGCTCCAATCCCCTCCATGGACACAGGTGTATACAATCAGCCCCTAGGCATGCAGACGGCTTCTACAAACATTGGTGAAAGAATGGGTCGCTCTCAGGAGCTCAGTGACTCCAAGCGTGGTCCCGTGATAGGTGGCCACCTGGGCAATAAGTCCATCCGTGACATTTCCTGGCTACTAAATATTCCACGCTCAACTGTTAGTGGGATTATAAGAAAGTGGAAGCCACTGGGAACAACAGCCACTCAGCCACCAAGTGGTAGGCCACGTCACATGACAGGGCGGGGTCAGCGCATGCTGAAGCGCACAGTGCGCAGAAGTCGCCAACTGTCTGCAGAGTCAATAGCTAAAGACCTCCAAACTTGGTGTGGCCTTCAGATTAACACAACAACAGTGAAGCACAGTAAAGCACGCCGCCACTGGACTCTAGAGCAGGGGAGACGTGTTCTCTGGAGTGACCAATCACGCTTCTCTGTCTGGCAATCCGATGGACGTGTCTGGGTTCGGTGGTGGCCAGGAGAACGGTACTTGCCTGACTGCATTGTGCCAAGTGTAAACTTTGGTGGAGGGGGGATTATGGTGTGGGGTTGTTTTTCAAAGGTTGGGCTTGGCCCCCTAGTTCTAGTGAAGGGAACTCTGAAGGCGACATTTTGGACAGATGATATACAAAATCTTCTTGCGCTCTAATGTTCGATAATTTTGGGGAAAACAATATATATATTAAATACACCTATAGCTGCTAACATCTGATCCTGTACCAATAGATCTAATAGAGAATACAAATGAAACAAAAATGATGTAGCGCTAAAAAAGGAATGGATAAATACTCTAATATTATTATTATTATTATACAGTATTTATAAAGCGCCAATAGTTCGCTCAGCGCTGTACATTACAGAGGGGGACAGAACATGTGACAGAACAATACCAATACAATGTGATACATGAGGGGATTGAGGGCCCTGATCCTTGGAGCTTACAATCTAGGAGGGAGGGGATGGTGGCACAGGAGGAGATAGCTGTGGGGGATGGAGTGGTAGGAAGAGTGGAGGAGGTCGGCAATTAGCAGGGGGTGGGGTAGGCTTCCCTGAAGAGATGGGTTTTCAGGGTGCGCCTAAAGGAGAGGAGAGTAGGTGATAATCTGATGGGTTGGGGCAGGGAGTTCCAGAGGATGGGTGACACCCTGGAGAAGTCCTGGAGGCGGGCATGGGAGGAGGAGACCAGGGAACTAGAGAGAAGGAGGTCTTGTGAGGAGCGGAGTGTGCGTGTTGGGTGGTACTTGGATATTAGGTCAGTGATGTAGTTCGGGGCAGTATGGTGGACGGCTTTGTACGTCAGTGTTAGGATTTTGAATTTGATCCGTTGCGCAATCGGAAGCCAGTGGAGGGATTGGCAGAGGGGGGTGGCGGACACTGAGTGGAGGCCAGTGGAGGGATTGGCAGAGGGGGGTGGCGGACACTGAGTGGAGGCCAGTGGAGGGATTGGCAGAGAGGGGTGGAGGACACTGAGTGGAGGCCAGTGGAGGGATTGGCAGAGGAGGGTGGCGGATACAGAGCGGTTGGAAAGGTGAATGAGTCTGGCAGCCGTATTCAGGATGGACTGAAGCGGGGATAGCCAGTGGCGAGGCAGGCCAGTGAGGAGGGAGTTGCAGTAGTCGAGTCGTGATATGATGAGGGAGTGGATGAGCTGTTTAGTGGTTTCTGGGGTTAGGAACGTGCGGATTTTGGCGATGTTGCGGAGGTGGAGTCTGCATGTTGCAGGGGCGGAGTCTGCATGTTGCGGAGGCGGAGTCTGCATGTTGCGGAGGTGGAGTCTACATGAGTTTGTTAAAGATTGGACTTGGGGTTGAAAGGATAGGTTGGAGTCCAGAATGACACCAAGTACTCTGGCCTGCAGGGCGGGTTTGATGGTAGCGTTGTTGGATGTGACGGAGAAGTCAATGGGGGGTGGGGTCCGGGCTGGGGGGGGGGAAGACAAGAAACTCGGTTTTGGAGAGGTTCAGTCTGGATAATAAAATGAATGTATCATAATAAACAGAGTCAGTACAAGAAAACACTCCTTAGTATGTAACAGGAGAAGTAAGTGCGTGATGGAACTAAACACGTGAAACCACTGCACACAGTACACACATATAGAAGTCCGGTGATCCGTGTCACATTCCTTCTATTCATGCAAAGTCAATGGAATGTGTATGATCCCACACACCCCGAAGTGTAATCCAAAACCGGCTGAAATGGCCTCTCACCTCCTATCTGCGACCCTGCAGGGCCACAGAGAATATACTATCACCACTGGATCAAGACAACCTTCCTCTTGAATAGATGACTTGAAGAAATATCCCCAACACACTGATTCCACCTCTCCTATAATGTCCTTGACGGTCAGATGAGCTGGATGGATCCCAACTCAGATCCCAATAGGATGAAAGAAGAAGACATCCTCCATAGTGTAAAACCGCTTTAATACTGCATTTGGACTAAGTAAAATGCACACTTACATCAGCAAGATGAAATACAGCTTGTTCCCATACCAGGGGTGTAAACATATGGCTGAAGGGTGTTCCAAGATGGCGCCGCGCCGGAAGTGCGTCACCACGTAATGCTGTCGACGCGTTGCGTCACGTGACCTCGTGACTTCCTCAGGACTCAGGAAGTCCATCCTGCTCATCTGACCGTCAAGGATATTATAGGAGAGGTGGAATCAGTGTGTTGGGGATATTCCTTCAAGTCATCCACCCAAGAGGAAGGTTGTCTTGATCCAGTGGTGATAGTATACGCTCTGTGGCCCTGCAGGGTCGCAGATAGGAGGTGAGAGGCCATTTCAGCCGGTTTTGGATTTCACTTCAGGGTGTGTGGGATTATACACATTCCATTTGACTTTGCATTAATAGAAGGAATGTGACATTTTGGACAATTTCATGCTCCCAACTTTGTGGGAGGAGTTTGGGGATGGCCCCTTCCTGTTCCAACATGACTGCCCACCAGTGCACAAAGCAAGGTCCATAAAGACATGGAGAAGCCAGTTTGGGGTGGAGGAACTTGACTGTCCTGCACAGAGTCCTGACCTCAACCCCATAGAACACCTTTGGGATGAATTAGAGCGGAGACTGCGAGCCAGGCCTCCTCCCCCGACATCAGTGCCCCTCCCCCCGACATCAGTGCCTGACCTGACAAATGTGCTTCTGGAAGAATGGTCCAACCTTCCCATAGACACCCTCCTAAACCTTGTGGACGGCCTTCCCAGAAGAGTTGAAGCTCTGACCATTTGGAAACTCGGGCACTGCAGTAGGGTTAGTAGGGGGCCCCATGAGATGCCCCTGGATCCTTTTTCATTGACTTTTTTGAGTTTGGCCAAGGACACAGGGGCGCCATGATTCCCTATTGCCCGGGGGCCCCATGAGTTGTCAGTCCGCCCCTGGGCCAACTCAATATTGAACCCTACGGACTAAGACTGGGAGGCCATTAAAGGTCATGTCCGTGGAAAGGCTGGTGGCCCAATACTTGGGGTAATATAGTGTATATCTTCTGCTGGATATAGAAGCAGAAAGATGTGATGGGTGAAGGTTAGAACTGAGACAGAGCTGGAGAGCACAAACTCCTCCTGATGGTGGACCTCATATACTGTACATTCCAATGATGGAAGTCCTCGGAGCCCCAGTCCATGGACGCTGGAGAGCTGACAGGCGTCTGGGATGGATGGTGGCTTCCCATCCACGTACATAGACTCTGGAGCCGATATCAAGTATACACATCTTTATTTATATCCACTTACATGGGAATCAGCACAAAGGGTTAACCTGGGTGATATAAATGGCGTCCTTCACTATACTGTGGCGGGCGGTGTGCAGTGCAGGGGGCGTGTGCGGTGCAGGGGGCGGGTTGTGTGTGGTGAAGGGGGCGTGTGGTGTGCGGTGCAGGGGGCGGGTGGTGTGTGGTGCATGGGGCGGGTGGTGTGCGGTGCAGGGGGTGGGTGGTGTGTGGTGAAGGGGGCGAGTGGTGTGCGGTGCAGGGGGGGTGTGGTGTGCGGTGCAGGGGGCGTGTGGTGTGCAGTGCAGGGGGTGGGTGGTGTGCGGTGCAGGGACCCTGTGGTGTGCGGTGCAGGGGGCGGGTGGTGTGCGGTACAGGGGATGGGTGGTGTGTGGTGCAGGGGGCGGGTGGTGTGCAGTGCAGGGACCCTGTGGTGTGCGGTGCAGGGGGCAGGTGGTGTGCGGTGCAGGGGATGGGTGGTGTGTGGTGCAGGGGGTGGGTGGTGTGCGGTGCAGGGGGCGGGTGGTGTGCGGTGCAGGGACCCTGTGGTGTGTGGTGCAGGGGGCAGGTGGTGTGCGGTGCAGGGGATGGGTGGTGTGTGGTGCAGGGGGTGGGTGGTGTGCGGTGCAGGGACCCTGTGGTGTGTGGTCCAGGGGGCGGGTGGTGTGTGGTGCAGGGGGCAGGTGGTGTGCGGTGCAGGGACCCTGTGGTGTGTGGTCCAGGGGGCGGGTGGTGTGTGGTGCAGGGGGCGGGTGGTGTGTGGTGCAGGGGGCGGGTGGTGTGCGGTGCAGGGACCCTGTGGTGTGTGGTCCAGGGGACGGGTGGTGTGTGGTGCAGGGGGCGGGCAGTGTGCGGTGCAGGGGGCGGGCGGTGTGCGGTGCAGGGGGCGGGGTGGAATTTAGGGAGGAGCAGCACATACTGTATCTATATCACAGACGATCAATCAAACATATCAATAAAATCGATCAATGGGGGATCATCCCAGTCAGAATTATTAGGAAGAAACATAATGTATAGAAGACCATAATCCCCCCCAGGAATGATCCATCACTCATCATTCCAGCTACTACCAGGTAAAACATTTGGGATGATTGTATACAAACAATTGTAAATACCACCAAATACATAAACAGTGAAATAAACGGATGGCAGGTTTGGAAACCACAGAAAGCCAACACAATCTATTTGCCTTCATCTACGCGTTTCACGGAGGTCCGGCTTCTTCCAGACTGAAAATGGGTTTTCTATCCGAGTTCTAATGAGAAATCCAGATCCTTCTACAACATCCAGCAGGAAAATGACAAAAGATGGATATAGAGCGAGGAGCGACAATTCCACTGTCCACCACTAGGGGGGGCTATATGTGCGAGTCGGACATTGGGGGGTCGTGTGTTCCCTGAACACGCCAACATCTGGGGCATTTGGTGGGCTGCTCCCCCCGTGTCCCACAATGCACTGCTCACAGGTCAGGTGCTTTGGCCAATCACAGCTGAGTTTACAGGAAGAGCCATGATTGGCCAAAGATCTGGTGACTTTGCCCAATCATGGCTCACGGCCAAGTCCACGCCCCCACACCATACAAGGCTGCTTATTGGGTGTTAGTGAGCTAGGTGAGGTTAGTTAGTGGTGTGTTAGGAGGGTGGTGTCAGTGTCGTGGTGTCAGTCTTGTGGTGTCAGTGTTGTGGTGTCAGTGTTGTGTCAGTGTCATGGTGTCAGTGTTGTGGTGTCAGTGTCATGGTGTCAGTGTTGTGGTGTCAGTGTCGTGGTGTCAGTGTTGTGGTGTCAGTGTTGTGGTGTCAGTGTTGTGGTGTCAGTCTTGTGGTGTCAGTGTCATGGTGTCAGTGTTGTGGTGTCAGTGTCGTGGTGCCATTGTTGTGGTGTCAGTGTCGTGGTGCCATTGTTGTGGTGTCAGTTTTGTGGTGTTATTGTTGTGTCGTCAGTGTCGTGGTGTCAGTGTCATGGTGTCAGTTTCACGGTGTTATTGTTGTGGTGCCATTGTTGTGGTGTCAGTGTCATGGTGTCAGTGTCATGGTGTCAGTGTCGTGGTGTCAGTATTGTGGTGTCAGTGTTGTGGTGTCAGTGTTGTGGTGTCAGTATTGTGGTGTCAGTGTCGTGGTGTCAGTGTCATGATGTCAGTGTCGTGGTGTCAGTGTCGTGGTGTCAGTGTCGTGGTGTCAGTATTGTGGTGTCAGTGTTGTGGTGTCAGTGTTGTGGTGTCAGTGTTGTGGTGTCAGTGTTGTGGTGTCAGTGTCGTGGTGTCAGTGTTGTGGTGTCAGTGTTGTGGTATCAGTGTTGTGGTGTCAGTGTCGTGGTGTCAGTATTGTGGTGTCAGTGTCGTGGTGTCAGTGTCGTGGTGTCAGTATTGTGGTGTCAGTGTCATGGTGTCAGTATTGTGGTGTCAGTGTCGTGGTGTCAGTGTCGTGGTGTCAGTATTGTGGTGTCAGTGTCGTGGTGTCAGTATTGTGGTGTCAGTGTCATGGTGCCAGTATTGTGGTGTCAGTGTCGTGGTGTCAGTATTGTGGTGTCAGTGTCGTGGTGTCAGTGTTGTGGTGTCAGTGTCGTGGTGTCAGTGTCGTGGTGTCAGTGTCGTGGTGTCAGTATTGTGGTGTCAGTGTCATGGTGTCAGTGTCGTGGTGTCAGTATTGTGGTGTCAGTGTCGTGGTGTCAGTGTCGTGGTGTCAGTATTGTGGTGTCAGTGTCATGGTGCCAGTATTGTGGTGTCAGTGTCGTGGTGTCAGTATTGTGGTGTCAGTGTCGTGGTGTCAGTATTGTGGTGTCAGTGTCATGGTGCCAGTATTGTGGTGTCAGTGTCATGGTGCCAGTATTGTGGTGTCAGTGTCGTGGTGTCAGTGTCATGGTGTCAGTATTGTGGTGTCAGTGTCGTGGTGTCAGTGTCGTGGTGTCAGTGTCGTGGTGTCAGTATTGTGGTGTCAGTGTTGTGGTGTCAGTGTCGTGGTGTCAGTGTCATGGTGTCAGTATTGTGGTGTCAGTGTTGTGGTGTCAGTATTGTGGTGTCAGTGTCGTGGTGTCAGTATTGTGGTGTCAGTGTCGTGGTGTCAGTATTGTGGTGTCAGTGTCGTGGTGTCAGTATTGTGGTGTCAGTGTCGTGGTGTCAGTGTTGTGGTGTCAGTGTCGTGGTGTCAGTGTCATGGTGTCAGTATTGTGGTGTCAGTGTTGTGGTGTCAGTATTGTGGTGTCAGTGTCGTGGTGTCAGTATTGTGGTGTCAGTGTCGTGGTGTCAGTGTCGTGGTGTCAGTGTTGTGGTGTCAGTGTGTTTTTATAACACTTATGCATCACTGCTCTTCCCAGGTTTTTTTTTTCTTTGTGTCAGCATCGGGTTCTGTTGCTGCATCTTTATGGTTGCCGGTGTTCCTCCTCCTGTGTCAGCACTGGTTTCCTTTTTTTTTTTTTTTAATTGTATTTTTTTTGCCGCAGCAGCTGTAGAACTAAAACCATTTGCGGCATAATTGCTGCCCCGTCTGTGTTCCTCCTCCTACATCAGTAGATCTCTTTTTTCTTTGGCTTTCTCAATTTTTTTATTTATTTTTTTATTTTTTTGCCACAGCAGCCAAAACATTGAGGACATAATTGCTGTCCCCCATCTCAGTCACAAGTGTTCCTCCTTCTGCATCACCATTTTTTTTGGCTTTCTTAATTTTTTTACATTTATTTAATTAATTTTTTTTACTGCTGTGGCCAAAACACATGAAAGTATCCATAGTTACTGTAAAAAAGATATAACAATAAAATGGTTTAAAGTGCACCAAGCACAACATATTGCACCCCAGCACCAAAATCCCATCCCCCACAGAAAATAAAGGGGGAATCCCCTAAAATCCCCATCATGTCGGAAAGGCCAAGAAGGAGAGGCAGATTCTCACAGGCAGCTAAGAGAGGGCAAGCAGCCTCTGTGTCCACAGTGACCAGTGGTGGCCGTGGACATGGTGGACCCTCTGCAGGCAGGGCACGCTTGTCCTTTGTTTCTGGTGCTGGCCGTATTATTGAGCCACAACGTGCAGAAGAGGTGGGGGAGGGGATAACTCAGTCATCCTCATCCTCCTCATCCTCTGTCACCCAGGATCATACTGCTGCCAGGCCCGTAATCTGCCATGGGCCCCCGTACCGACTCCTCATGCTGCTGCCAGGCCCGTAATCTGTCATGGGCCCCTGTACCGCCTCCTCATGCTGCTGCCAGGTCCAGAGTGTGTCATGGGTCCCTGTACGGCCTCCTCATGCTGCTGCTAGGTCCACAGTCTCTCATGCCATGTGCCACTTTCAGGTCTCCTCACACACTGCTGGTGTGTTGAATTTTTTGACATAGGGTGCTGGCAGATTACGGGCCTCCCATAGCTGCTGCCAGGCCCCTAATCTGCCATGGGCCCCTATATACCGCCTCCTCATGCTGCTGCCAAGTCCAGAGTCTGTCATGGGTCCCTGTACGGCCTCCCATTGATGCTGTCTCTATCGCCACACTCTGCCATGTGCCACTTTCAGGTCTCCTCACACTGCTGGTGGTTTCCATTTTGTCATAGGGTGCTGTATGGCCTCCCATTGCTGCTGCCTCCACCGCCACACTGTGGCTCCACACTCTGGTTTTGGCCCCGTGACTGGCCAAATGAGTGAAGTGTGCGGTGATTCTAAGATCGACGGCACTCATCTGCATGTCATACTGCCTGACAGTATTATTTCTCTTCCCCAGCAGACTCCAAGGGCATTTAAATTAAAGGTACAGTGTTCTGCACTAATATAAAGGCTCTCTGAAGCCTAGAAACACCCTTTTTATAAGTTAAATTCGCAGCGAATATATTTGACTCAAATCAAATTTATTCCTCGAATTCGCCGAATCAGCCGAATCAAATTTTTGAATAATTCGCTCATCTCTACTTACAGCGATACCTTTCATCCATGAAAAGATGGAACCAAATCCTGATCCTAACCAATCAAAAGGAGTCCATCCATCTTTTCCTATAGCTCTAGCTTCTTCCATCAAACCATCTACCTGTTCCCTGTGTTGCTTTATTATTTCATAATAATCTGGAACAGTCATTGTGGTATTATATATCCAAGTACAACATTCAGAATCCTCTGTCATCTCACAGACCTGTCAGAGCAGCACTCATGCTTTCCATAGCTAATTCTTGCATCTCCAGCTGTTCTCTAATAGCTCTGGTCTCAATATTTAGCAACCCCATGTCCTTAGAGTTCCTCTCCAGTATATCATCAATAATGTTTGTGTAATTATTTATTTTGTTCATGCGTGTTATTCCCCATCCCGTGTAGGTAGGGAACCATGACCACACCTTATCCCCCATCCCGTGTAGGTAGGGAACCATGACCACACCTTATCCCCCATCCCGTGTAGGTAGGAAACCATGACCACACCTTATCCCCCGTAGAGAATAGATCTACCTTTTCTTGTTTGGTTTCCCTTCTCTGTCTCAGAGTTAGTTGGTGTTTTGGGTATGTACTGGCTTTTACCTGGTGTTCCTTCTGGTCTATAGCTGCCATGATTGGCACTAATTGGGCTACATAGCACCAGCCCTGGACATTACTCGGTATCCAAGGGTAACAGATCTTACCACAACAGATATAGGTATTGTTTCCCAAGGAAATTGGCAATTTTTGTATTGCAGAATGAAATTCAGGGGTGACAACAAGTGTAAAATAAAAATGTTTTCCAAACATAGTTTTCCCCACATTGTCTTGTATCCCTTCTAAACTTTCATTCAGGGTTCTACCATTTACTTGCCAGAGTTTCACAGAAGAAGTTCCATCCCTCCTTCCAGGATCAGATATGTTTCACAGGTGTTTGGTTCACCTTCTTCACTCGACTAGCATGGATCCAGGACTAGGAATTCTCCACCAGAACAGCCGTTCTGATAACCGCTATCACCGTAGTAGGTGGTCCAAAGGGGTAGCCTTGCTTCTTGTCTTTAGCGAGTTGGCGGACCACTACGACATCTCCCATTTGGAAAGGGTGTGTTGGTTCCTGAAAAGATAAAGGAGAGGTGCGAGCAACATTGCTTTCAATCTGATCTAAAGTCTGAATCCATTTTCTCACATATTCTTGTTGTACCAGGTCAAGGTCCCCTCTTTCTAACATAAGTGGCTGTCTAGCCCAAGGAGTGGGGAACGGTCTTCCCATTAATATTTCAAAAGGAGATAACCCTGTAGTCTTATTAGGTGTCATTCTTACCTCTGCTAGAATTGCAGGTAACATCTTCTTCCAGTGGGTATAGGTTCCTCCAGTGGCCTTCCTCAACTTATCCTTAATTGTCCTGTTCATCCTTTCTACTATACCCCAACTTTGAGGATGATGGGGAATATGAAACTTCCAATCTAAGTACTTTTACCAAATCTTGGCATACCTTGGCCACAAAGGCTGGTCCGTTATCAGATTTATCTGCAGCAGACATCCCCATCTGGGTATTATCTGCTGTGTAAGAATTCTGACTACAGTTTGTGCGCCTTCTTTATTAGTGACAAATGCTTCCACCCATCTGCTGAACATATCCACCATTACCAACAAAAACTCTTGCCTCTGTCCTGTTTTTGGCATGTGGGTAAAATCTGTTTGTAAATGGGTGAAAGGTGTAGTTGGGTACACTAGATGCTGGTGTTGTGATTTCTTTGGGTTCTGTGGATTGTTCCTTATACATGTAATTAGAGATGAGCGAATTATTCAAAAATTTGATTCGACTGATTCGGCGAATTCGTGGAAAAAATTTGATTCGAGTTGAATATATTCGCTGCGAATTTAACTTATAAAAGGGTGTTTCTAGGCTTCAGAGAGCCTTTATATTAGTGCAGAACACTGTACCTTTAATTTAAATGTCCTTGGAGTCTGCTGGGGAAGAGAAATAATACTGTCAGTCAGTATGACATGCAGATGAGTGCCGTCAATCTTAGAATCACCGCACACTTCACTCATTTGGGCAGTCACGGGGCCAAAACCAGAGTGTGGAGCCACAGTGTGGCGGTGGAGGCAGCAGCAATGGGAGGCCATACAGCACCCTATGACAAAATGGAACCCACCAGCAGTGTGAGGAGACCTGAAAGTGGCACATGGCAGAGTGTGGCGATGGAGACAGCAGCAATGGGAGGCGGTACAGGGACCCATGACACACTGTGGACCTGGCAGCAGCATGAGGAGGCGGTACAGGGGCCCATGGCAGATTACGGGCCTGGCAGCAGCAATGGGAGGCCCGAATCTGCCAGCACCCTATGACAAAATGGAACCCAGCAGCAGTGTGAGGAGACCTGAAATTGGCACATGGCAGAGTGTGGCGATGGAGACAGCAGCAATGGGAGGCCGTACAGGGACCCATGACACACTGTGGACCTGGCAGCAGCATGAGGAGGCGGTACAGGGGCCCATGGCAGATTAGAGGCCTGGCAGCAGCAATGGGAGACGCCCGTAATCTGCCAGCACCCTATGACAAAATGGAACCCAGCAGCAGTGTGAGGAGACCTGAAAGTGGCACATGGCAGAGTGTGGCGATGGAGACAGCAGCAATGGGAGGCCGTACAGGGACCCATGAGACACTGTGGACCTGGCAGCAGCATGAGGAGGCGGTACAGGGGCCCATGGCAGATTACAGGCCTGGCAGCAGCAATGGGAGGCCCGTAATCTGCCAGCACCCTATGACAAAATGGAACCCAGCAGCAGTGTGAGGAGACCTGAAAGTGGCACATGGCAGAGTGTGGCGATGGAGACAGCAGCAATGGGAGGCCGTACAGGGACCCATGACACACTGTGGACCTGGCAGCAGCATGAGGAGGCGGTACAGGGGCCCATGGCAGATTAGGGGCCTGGCAGCAGCAATGGGAGGCCCGTAATCTGCCAGCACCCTATGACAAAATGGAACCCACCAGCAGTGTGAGGAGACCTGAAAGTGGCACATGGCAGAGTGAGGCGATGGAGACAGCATCAATGGGAGGCCGTACAGAGACCCATGACACACTCTGGACCTGGCAGCAGCGTGAGGAGGCAGTACAGGGGCCCATGGCAGATTACGGGCCTGGCAGCAGCAATGGGAGGCCCGTAATCTGCCAGCACCCTATGACAAAATGGAACCCACCAGCAGTGTGAGGAGACCTGAAAGTGGCACATGTTTGGGGCATGATTCATGGCGGATTTAGTCAGTTGTGTCACGAACTGGTGGTTTGAAATCCAGACTAATCCACGCCTGATTCATTTTCACAAACGTGAGTCTCTCCACACTTTGGGTGGACAGTCGTGTCCTCCGCGGAGTTACAATACCTCCTGCCGCACTAAACACGCGCTCCGATGCCACGCTACTGGCCGGGCATGACAGCCTTTCAAGGGCAAATTCAGCTAGTTGGGGCCAAAGGTCAAGTTTCGTTGCCCAGTAGTCAAGGGGATTGTCTACCTCGGTTGGCAGGGTGCTGTCCAAGTAGGCCTAAGCCTGTTGTTTGAGGTCCTGCTCCAGGTACACCTGATGCTGCTGCTGCTGCTGCGGCTGGTTAGTAGTTTCCTCACTGCGCTGGTGAAGAAAGCTACTCATCATCGACTGCAGACTGAGGCAGCCGCTGCTGGTGGAGCTGCCACTGCTCCTACCACCCCACCCCTCCCCTGCTGCCATGGCAGCGGAACGCGAGCGCACAGGGCCCAGAGTGTCTGAGGATGGACGTTGGCGCAGAAAGGCAGAGACCAACTGACTACATAGGTGGTTTTTATAGTACTTTATTTTGGCCTCCCTCTCAGCAGGTGTGAAAAAGGCCACCATTTTGGAACGGTAGCGAGGGTCCAACAAGGTGGACAGCCAAAAGTCATCCCTCTGTCTGATGGTTATTATTCGGCTGTCGCTACGCAAGCAAGCGAGCATGCTATGGGCCATTTGTGGCAAGGAATGCGAGGGACTCCCTGCCTCCATCTCCACAGCATACTGCCACGGTGCGTCTGGGTCCTCTGTCTCCTCCTCCTCCTCTACCAGATGCTCCTGCTCCTCCACTCCTGTCCGCTGAGTGGAAAAACCACCCATTTCACTCAATAATTCCTGAGCACCAATGTCCTCCTCTACCTCCTCCTCTTCTTCCTGTCCTGCCCCCACAGGGGTCATGTGGCGTTGAGATCTGTGCGCCACGTCTACCGCACCCTGACCAGCCATTGTTAACAGCATTTGTTCCAGGACGTGCAACAGAGGAATGACGTCGTTCATCCCATAGTCCTGCCGACTCACGAATAGCGTGGCCTCCTCAAAGGGCCTGAGCAAGCGGCAGGTGTCACGCATGAGCTGCCAATGGCTGACATCGAAGTTACACAGGGGAGTACCTTTATCCGCTTGTAACATCAGGAAATCGGTGATGGCCTTTCGCTGCTCGTAAAGGCGGTCTAACATGTGTAGGGTTGAATTCCACCTTGTTGCAACGTCGCAGATCAGGCGATGCTGTGGAATTCCGTTCTGCCGCTGCAGCTCAAGGAGGGTGTGCTTTGCGCTGTAGGAATGGCTGAAATGCATGCAAAGTTTACGTGACATTTTAAGGATGTCTTGCAGTGGGATGGTGGATTTTAGGAACCGCTTGACAACCAGATTGAACACGTGAGTCATGCATGGCGCATGGCACAACCTTCCTTGACGCAGAGCAGACACCATGTTCTTTCCGTTGTCGGTCAACATGGTTCCGATTTTCAGTTTGCGCGGAGACAGCCATCTGTCGATTTCTCTGTTCATTACACTCAGAAGTTCCTCCCCTGTGTGACTACGTTCGCCAAGGCATACCAGGTGCAGCACAGCGTGACACCGTTGCGCCCTGCACATGTGATATGCCGGTCGGGTAATGGGACTTGGCACGGGGGTGGCGGCTGAGGACACGGCGGAAGAAGAGGTGGTAGAGGCGGACATCTTTGCTGGACCAAGGACGTGCACACGTGGAGGCAAAAGCGGCGTGACCTGTCCAAGTTGCTGGTGCGGCTGTGCCGGCACCACGTTCACCCAGTGGGCCGTAAATGACATGTACTGTCCCTGACCGTAGTTACAGCTCCACACGTCGGTGCTGCCGTGCACTTTGGCAGAGACCGACATGCTCAAAGACTGGCCCACCATCTCTTCTACATGTGAATGCAGGGCTGGCACTGCCTTTTTGGCGAAGAAATGCCGGCTTGGCACTCTCCACCGCGGCGCGGCACAAGCCATCATTTCTCGGAAAGGTGCTGAGTCCACCACTTGGAAAGGGAGGGACTGCAGCACCAGCAACTTGGACAGGAGGACGTTCAGCTTCTGCACCGTCGGGTGCGTGCTCGCAAACTGTTGTCTCTTGGAAACGGATTCCAAGAAAGACTGCTGACGGAATCCGTGAAGAGGAGTAGCAGGAGAAGGAGCATCTGAACGAGCGGAAGATGCCAACGAGCGGCAACTCCCCTCAGCAGAGGTGTTGGAGCCTTGACTGGCTGATAGAGGGCGATTGACGTCGGGTGACGGAGCAAGTAACGGAGCGGGTGTCTTGGAAATTCGCTTTAGCGAATTTCTCCTTACCGTGAGTACTCGCAGTTGGATGCGCAGAAATCCCCCATAAAGCTGTGCGAATCTTGCTTACCACGACTGCAGCTAAACTACACGATTCCTGCCCATCCAACTACTTTTAGCTTCTGTTGAAATGTAGGTGATGGAGCTCCGTTACCCTAGAATGATCAAACGACACTCTCAGGATGGTGTTGCAATTCACATAAGGGCCGGTTTCAGACTGAGCCCCTGGTTTTATTAAAAATACACACATGCCCCCCACATGAATAAAGTCAATCCCCTCCCACCGAACAATGCAATGGGGAGTGCCTATACACAGGATGTACATTCCGATTGGAGCATAGCCTTTCCTATTATCTATCACTGGTCCTCCCCCATGAGCCTTCTGAGGTCAGCAGACTTCCTCCCCTTCCCCCCCATGAGCCATCTGAGGTCATATTTCCTGTCCTACTAGCTCCCATTGGCATGCAAATCCTTTGTACAAGTATTCCCTAAGCTAAACACCAGTCTGTACCTGGATGGGCCCGGTACGATCTTTATTAAAACACATCCATCCAAGATACAGTTCAGGTCGGTAATGGGTTGTAAGATATGCATAAGCCTACACGTGGAGTTCACACTGCTTGGCGCCTTGCGTTATGAAGCCCATGTGGTACTATGCTGCTGATATGTGGATACAGGCCCACGGTCTACTGCCAGCGACATTCGCATCGAATGCCGTGGTGGTATACACGCCGGTCTATAAGCGCAGATCTGCCATCTCATCCATTACCAAGCTGAGTACTGTAATACATACATTGTACATGCGCATGGCCCAATTGCAGCCTTCAGAGCTTTAATTAAGCCACACGAGAGACATATGAATAACACTCATATATGACACATTTAAAGTTCGACCAACAATACAAAATTTCCATGACACGGGTGATGGAGCGGGGGCTGGGGCAGGCAGAACCGCTGTATCTTTATCACGGTTTTCCCAGGCCACCGAATGGCGACGCTGCATATGCTGACGCAACGCTGTAGTCCCAACATGGGCCCCCTGGCCACGCTTGACTTTCTGGCCACATAGTCGACATACGGCTACGTTTACTTCCTCGGGTGGCTTGACGAAAAATTGCCACACCGCCGAGTAGGAAACTTTGCCCCCGCTACTCCTCACTGGCTGACTGCTACTTCCTCCGTGCACACCGGCACCACTACTGGCCGTGGTGGTAGGCTGCAGTGGAGCTGGTGCTCTACTCCGTGGCCATTTGCCTCCACTGACACTGCTGCGACCCTGCTGCCTCCTGGGCAACCCACCGACTGTTTTGCTCGCTGCCAAGCTGGCACCCTCTTCTCCTGATGATGCGGAAGCAATAGCCTGATGACGACGAGGCTGCCAAGTGCGATCAGCCTCATCATCATCAATTAGGGTCTCCGCCTCACTACTAGCCCCCTCGGCTGCGTGTGGGTCAGGAGACAGACCTGTCTCTAGACCGGCTACCGAGCCACTCTCCTCGCCAGTACTTCTTCGCCTGGCTGCTGAAGAGGCGGATGTCTCCCCCCGTTCCTGACCGCCCTCTGTTAGCTCTTCCTCACTGTACAGTGGGGCTGAGCCCACAGCATGGGATACTTCGCTTGGTGAGGGAACACCAAAGGACAGGGGCAGGTAGAGGACACGTGATTTCAGTGGGCTTGCTCCTGGGCCATGCCAACTAACGGTTGTGTCTGACGTACACACCGACCGTTGGCTGTAGGTGTCAGAGGTGACCTGGGAAGAGGAAGACGACCGAGCCAACCAATCGATGACGGCAGGGTTGTCGGTGGAGACACAACCGCTGGATGACACCGGGAGCACTGGCCTCTGGCTGCGACTAGTGCTGCCTCGACCCCTTCCTCTGCTGCCACGTCTGCTCGCTCCTAAAACATTGCCTCCTCTGCCACTCCTCTGCGTGTTGTCTGACATACTCTTTAATTCAACGATTCTGTGTCCCTGAGTAACGATTCTGTGTCCCTCAGTAACAATTCTGTGTCCCTGAGTAACAATTATGTGTCCCTGAGTAACAATTCTGTGTCCCTGAGTAACAATTCTGTGTCTGTCCCTGAGTAACAATTATGTGTCCCTCAGTAACGATTCTGTGTCCCTCAGTAACAATTCTGTGTCCCTGAGTAACAATTCTGTGTCCCTGAGTAACAATTCTGTGTCTGTCCCTGAGTAACAATTATGTGTCCCTGAGTAACGATTCTGTGTCCCTGAGTAACAGTTCTGTGTCCCTGAGTAACAGTTCTGTGTCCCTCAGTAACAATTCTGTGTCTGTCCCTGAGTAACAATTCTGTTTCCCTCAGTAACAATTCTGTGTCCCTCAGTAACAATTCTGTGTCCCTCAGTAACAATTCTGTGTCTGTCCCTGAGTAACAGTTCTGTGTCCCTGAGTAACAGTTCTGTGTCCCTGAGTAACAATTCTGTGTCCCTCAGTAACAATTCTGTGTCCATCAGTAACAATTCTGTGTCCCTCAGTAACAATTCTGTGTCTGTCCCTGAGTAACAATTCTGTGTCCCTGAGTAACAGTTCTGTGTCCCTGAGTAACAGTTCTGTGTCCCTCCGTAACAATTCTGTGTCTGTCCCTGAGTAACAATTCTGTGTCCCTCAGTAACAATTCTGTGTCCCTCAGAAACAATTCTGTGTCCCTCAGAAACAATTCTGTGTCCCTCAGTAACAATTCTGTGTCTGTCCCTGAGTAACAGTTCTGTGTCCCTGAGTAACATTTCTGTGTCCCTGAGTAACAGTTCTGTGTCCCTGAGTAACAGTTCTGTGTCCCTCAGTAACAATTCTGTGTCTGTCCCTGAGTAACAATTCTGTGTCCCTCAGTAACAATTCTGTGTCCCTCAGTAACAATTCTGTGTCTGTCCCTGAGTAACAATTCTG
Organism: Staurois parvus; assembly: GCF_062004578.1. Taxonomy (NCBI): domain Eukaryota; kingdom Metazoa; phylum Chordata; class Amphibia; order Anura; family Ranidae; genus Staurois; species Staurois parvus. Next base: position 279,014 of record NW_028318669.1, on the reverse strand, counting down.
TGTCCCTGAGTAACAGTTCTGTGTCCCTAAGTAACAGTTCTGTGTCCCTCAGTAACAGTTCTGTGTCCCTGAGTAACAGTTCTGTGTCCCTGAGTAACAGTTCTGTGTCCCTCAGTAACAATTCTGTGTCTGTCCCTGAGTAACAATTCTGTGTCCCTCAGTAACAATTCTGTGTCCCTCAGTAACAATTCTGTGTCCCTCAGTAACAATTCTGTGTCTGTCCCTGAGTAACAGTTCTGTGTCCCTGAGTAACAGTTCTGTGTCCCTGAGTAACAGTTCTGTGTCCCTGAGTAACAATTCTGTGTCCCTCAGTAACAATTCTTTGTCCCTGAGTAACAGTTCTCTGTCCCTGAGTAACAGTTCTGTGTCCCTGAGTAACAGTTCTGTGTCCCTGAGTAACAGTTCTGTGTCCCTCAGTAACAATTCTGTGTCTGTCCCTGAGTAACAATTCTGTGTCCCTCAGTAACAATTCTGTGTCCCTCAGTAACAATTCTGTGTCCCTCAGTAACAGTTCTGTGTCCCTGAGTAACAGTTCTGTGTCCCTGAGTAACACTTCTGTGTCCCTGAGTAACAATTCTGTGTCTGTCCCTGAGTAACAGTTCTGTGTCCCTGAGTAACAGTTCTGTGTCCCTGAGTTACAGTTCTGTGTCCCTAAGTAACGATTCTGTGTCCCTAAAGTCTCTGTGGCCCTAACTCTGTCCCTTCATACAGACAGGTCTGTCTCTCTTGAATGACCGGAGGCAAATGGAGAATTCTAAAATGGCCGCAATTTATAGCTCCACCATTACACAGTGCTGGCTGGCTGCTGATTGGCTAATGCGATCACATGTCATTAATGAATGCATTATGGGTCAGCGCGCCTTGTCTGCGCGCCTTCCCAGAGATCCCCGCTCCGTCGCCACACATGTCGCCGCCATTTTAGGAAAAAATTTTCCTAATATTCGAAACGAATTCCACTTCGCCAAGTTCGATTCGCTCATCTCTACATGTAATGCACCTGGAAACATATTCTTTCACCAACCTAGATAAACCTGTAATGTAAAAATCCTGCAATAATGTTTCACATGTCGTTTTCCATCCTCTATGTCCTAGACCAGGGGTGGGCAAACTTTTTGACTTGAGGTCCGCAATGGGTTCATATATTGGACCCGGGGGCCGGACTAGCTGCTGGCCGGCCCAGCCACTACCATGCCATCCATAGTAAGTATAGTAATATTCCCCCATATAGTAATTCATCCCCCATAGTAATTCATCCCCCATAGTAATTCATCCCCCCTACAGTAATTCATCCCCCATATAGTAATTCTTCCCCCCTATAGTAATTCATCCCCCATATAGTAATTCATCCCCCATATAGTAATTCATCCCCCATATAGTAATCCTTCCCACTATAGTAATTCATCCCCCATATAGTAATTCATCCCCCATATAGTAATTCATCCCCCATAGTAATTCATCCCCCATATAGTAATTCATCCCCCATATAGTAATTCATTCCCCATAATAATTAATCCCCCATATAGTAATTAATCCCCCATATAGTAATTCATCCCCCATATAGTAATTCATCCCCCATAGTATTTCATCCCCCATATAGTAATTCATCCCCCATATAGTAATTCATCCCCCATAATAATTAATCCCCCATATAGTAATTAATCCCCCATATAGTAATTCATCCCCCATAATAATTAATCCCCCATATAGTAATTCATCCCCCATATAGTAATTCATCCCCCGTAGTAATTCATCCCCCATATAGTAATTAATCCCCCATATAGTAATTAATCCCCCATATAGTAATTCATCCCCCATAATAATTAATCCCCCATATAGTAATTCATCCCCCATATAGTAATTCATCCCCCGTAGTAATTCATCCCCCATATAGTAATTAATCCCCCATATAGTAATTCATCCCCCATATAGTAATTCATCCCCCATAGTAATTCATCCCCCATAGTAATTTATCCCCCATATAGTAATTCATCCCCCATATAGTAATTCATCCCCCCTATAGTAATTCATCCCCCATATAGTAATTCATCCCCCATATAGTAATCCTTCCCACTATAGTAATTCATCCCCCATATAGTAATTCATCCCCCATATAGTAATTCATCCCCCATAGTAATTCATCCCCCATATAGTAATTCATCCCCCATATAGTAATTCATCCCCCATAATAATTAATCCCCCATATAGTAATTAATCCCCCATATAGTAATTCTTCCCCCATATAGTAATTCATCCCCCATATAGTAATTCATCCCCCGTAGTAATTCATCCCCCATATAGTAATTAATCCCCCATATAGTAATTCATCCCCCATAATAATTAATCCCCCATAGTAATTTATCCCCCATATAGTAATTCATCCCCCGTAGTAATTCATCCCCCATATAGTAATTAATCCCCCATATAGTAATTCATCCCCCATAGTAATTCATCCCCCATAGTAATTTATCCCCCATATAGTAATTCATCCCCCCTATAGTAATTCATCCCCCATATAGTAATTCATCCCCCATAGTAATTCATCCCCCATATAGTAATTCATCTCCCATATAGTAATTCATCCCCCTATAGTAATTCATCCCCCATAGTAATTCATCCCCCATATAGTAATTAATCCCCCATATAGTAATTCATCCCCCATATAGTAATTCATCCCCCATAGTAATTCATCCCCCATAGTAATTTATCCCCCATATAGTAATTCATCCCCCCTATAGTAATTCATTCCCCATATAGTAATTCATCCCCCATATAGTAATTCATCCCCCATAGTAATTCATCCCCCATAGTAATTCATCCCCCCTATAGTAATTCTTCCCCCATATAGTAATTCATCCCCCATATAGTAATTCATCCCCCATAGTAATTCATCCCCCATAGTAATTCATCCCCCATAGTAATTCATCCCCTATAGTAATTCATCCCCCATAGTAATTCATCCCCCATATAGTAATTCATCCCCCATATAGTAATTCATCCCCCATATAGTAGTAGTAAGTAAGTAGCAAGTAGTAAGCCAAGTCCCCCCTGTGTCAATTTACTTACCTTTGCTCCGCGCGTTCTTCTCGCCGTGTTCCCGCGCCGTTCCAGTCTTCAGGGCGGACTGTGAGAGGAGCCTAGCTCCCCTCACGTTTGTCACGCTGCCCCGCCTTCATACATCCTGACAGCCAATCACTGGCTATCAGGATGTGAGTGGCAGCGAGACTGGCCAATCATTGCATTTGAGCGCGCTGCCCTGGCTGTTTTTTTTTTGTATCACGCTCCGCGGGCCGGATTAAAAGGTCCGCCGGGCCGTAGTTTGCCCATTGCTGTCCTAGACCGTGGTACTGTGCAATGAACAATGGGGCACTTGACATGGGAATGCATGGTTTCCCCTCTAAGCACACTAGACCAGAAGCTGGATCTAGTTGTGCTCCAGAACCATTCCAGTCTGCTAGATGGACTTCTGTAGCAAATGTTTGTAAATCTGCATACATCTGGTCATGTGGGGTGGTTGTGACGCCTGAAGTGGACATAGACATCGGCTCACTGGCCACCTGTTGTAATGCGGCTTCCTTTGCTACCTTATCTGCTAATGCATTTCCTTTGGCAATATGATCTCTGCGATTTCTATGTGCCCTGCAATGGAGAATGGCTGATGTTTTTGGTAACTGTTGGCTTTGAGTAGATCAGATATCAAGGAAGAGTGAGATATGGTTTTGCCATCAGCAGCAATGAATCCTCTTCTCTCCCAAATGACCCCAAAATCATGTACAGCACCATGGGGGTACTTGGAGTCTGTGTAAATGGTGACATCCTGTCCTGCAAATAATTGACATGCTCTTGTAAGGGCAATCAGTTGGGCTGCTTGGGCTGACTGATATGGGATTGGCTTTGCCTCGAGTATTTTGTCAGGAAGTTGCACAATGGCATCTCCTGCATGGGAAGTATTATCATTTGGCCTAGAACATGAGCCATCTACAAACACATCTGGGGCCCCATCAAGAGCCACAGCTGACATGTCGGACCTAGGGGAAGTGTCTTGCTGTATGTGGGTTATACAATTGTGTTCTGGTGCCACTTCATCCTGTTCCCCCTTTAGCCCCAATAGGGCATTCAAAATTGGAATAGGACCTGAATTTGCTGAAGAATATTTAATAATCAAGTTGGGATCAGATAGAAGAATCACTTCATATCCGCTCAACCTTTGTGCTGACGTGTTGAGTGTGTATGTTTTTCAGTAGTAAGGACACTTGATGTGTGGTGTGTAGGGTAGTTTCATGTCCCAATGTGAAAGCAATAGCCATCTCCACCAGAATTGCGCACGATGCAACAGCTCTCAGACAAGCAGGCATGCCCTGAACCTGAGTTGGCACTACTTTGGAAAAAAAAGCTACAGGGCGGAGCTTGCCTCCATGTTCCTGAGCCAGGACCCCCGCCATGGTTGTACAATTGTCCCCCGCATACAGATGAAACATTTTCTTATAGTCAGGTAGTCCAAGACCAGGGGCCGTTACCATAGCATTCTTCAGGTACACAAAGGCATCAACCATTTCATTTGACCATGTGAGAATGTCAGGTGATTCTGAAAGTGTGGCCGACCTCAGAGTGTGATCATAGAATGAACAATCAGGTATCCATTGGCGGCAGTAACCAATCATACCAAGAAAAGTTAGCATGTCCTTTTTTGTTTGTGGGCGGGGCAGACCCACGAGAGCCGCAGCTCTTTTGTGACCGACATTCCTCTCACCATGACTTAGAATAAAACCAACGTATTCAACCTGTTTTTGGCACCATTGCAGTTTCTTTTTAGATGCTTTCTGACCATTCCCTGACAACCATTCTAACAAAGACCAACTATCCTCCTGACTGGCCTCCTGACTTGGACTACAAATCAATAGGTCCCACATATTGTAGGAGAACCGAACCATTGGGAGGGGTCCAGGACCTCAGTGTGGTCTGGAGGGCAAGTGAGTAGACTGCAGGCGAATCTACAAAACCCTGGGGCAATCTACACCAGGTCATGTGGCAATTTTCAGAATATAAATACAAATAGCGCCCTTGTCTGGTGGTCCACAGGAACTGAAAAAAATGCATTTGTTAAATCAATCACTGTAAAATATTCTGCATTGGACGGAATGGAGGTGAGGAGTGATGGCACGTCAGGCACTATTGGGGCTAATGGAACCACCAAATTATTTATGGCCATCCGGCTTCTTAACAGGATTGATAGGTGTGTTGTAAGGAGAAACCATTTCTTCTAAAATACCTGTCTCTAAAAATCTTTCCACTAGAGGAGCAATCCCTTCCTCCTTCTCTGGCAACAATTTGTATTACCTCTGTTTGTAGGGCAATGCCCCTTCCTTGAGTGTGACTGTGTATGGTGTACATGAAATTAATCCTACATCCATAGAATTTGTGGCCCAAACTGGATGTGTATCAGGAGGGGGTGTAATGTGTGAGGGATGACTCTCATCATTGAAATAGGTGAGTATAATGGGTACTTTGGAGGATCTGGCAACAATACCTCCTTCTGATGTTACTCTCAGAGAAATCCCTAAAATTCCCATAAAATCTCTCCATCTCTCTGAAATGGGTCTGTACTCCCCATAGCCTCTGTCCAGCCTGCCATACAATCCACCCAGGGATTTATTAAATAATAGTCGGTTCCACAAACTCTGACAACATAATCCTTACAATTTTCTCCCTTTTCTGGGGGACCTGGTGGGTAACTACCTCCTTGACCCATATTTATACAGTGGATAAGACAATTTTACCTTAAAATCTTATTTTGTTCCACACAACAAATTATCTTCTACTTCTACGTAACAGAAAGAAAGAGCAAAAGACAGATAAACCAGAATCTGCTCCACAGACTTATTAACCTTTTGATAACTTCCCAAAAGTTATCTTTTCACTGTTCTACCAAAGGACAGTGTGTTCTACCAAAGAACAGTGTGTTCTACCAGAGAACAATCTGTGTTTTACCAAAAAACACTCTTTTTTTATAGTGCACTATTTTGTAACTCTACCAAAGAGTTACGTCTGCTTACCAAAAGCAGCTACAGGTTATCACGGGTCTATATAGACAATACAGAATGATTCAAGACCTTCCCTCAACACAGGGCAAGAAAGAGCTTTTAGTCATAAAAAGACAAAAGGTTTACTTACCAAGTGAGGTGGGTGGTCATCCCGGACGAGCCCCCAGCTGAAAGGTTGATTTTCTTCATCCCCTCAGAGACCCCCGGTCTGTGGAGAGATTCCTGGTTTATCAGCAGAATTCTGGGAACACCCCTTGAACACGGAAATAACGGCAGCTTATGTTCAGAGATGTTCAAAGTTTATTAGACATTACTAAGATTATATAGGATACAGAAATAATAAGGGAGGGGGAGGGGGGGGAGTGAGTTTCAAAACTGTAACTTGTAACTTTCCATCATGAGCTGACTACATGAAACATGACATATACATTTCTTGGTACAAATTGTTTTGGCTAACTTTCTGAGAAACAACCAGACAAAGACATTGTCAGGGTCATGTTAGCTTCTGTTGATACATCCTTCAACAACTAAAACAGTTTCATTAAACGTCTAATATATCTGCAAAAAGCTAACTTAATACTTAAAATGACGTACATTAACAAAATGGAAGTTATCTAGATCCTTTCAGTCCTCATCTGGGATCTCTACCTCCTCTGTAATACATCCGGTCTTCTCAACAGCCTCCCCTGAGAGGAGTGATGGTACAGCAATGGGTGCCACAGGTCCTGCACCCCATCCGATAGCAGTACACCACCTGATCATTTCAGCAGGAACATTTCACTACCCCATTTGCTGAACCGTGAAAAAAAATTCTGCCCCACCCATCCACATGTCCCGCCCATCCACATGCCCCGCCCATCCATAGGTCCCACCCATCCACATGTCCCAGCCATCCACATGTTCCACCCATCCATATGTCCCGCCCGTCCACATGTCCCACCCATCCACATGTCCCGCCCATCCACATGCCCCGCCCATCCACATATCCCGCCCATCCACATGCCCCGCCCATCCACATGCCCCGCCCATCCACATGTCCCACCCATCCACATTCTCAGCATCTAAATGCTAGCCTGGCCAAATTGCTGCATTACAACTTCTGCCTTTCCATCTGGTGACTCCGCCCCCTTCCGTAAATTTTCAGAATGTTCTGTACCACAGTGGCAGGTTCTGAAAAGACAATTCTTATCACGTAAGTCCATTCCACCTCTGTACCATCATGTGGAAGGCAATGTATTGGCCTCGTTGGACAGGGCGGTCAGCAGCAAGGTCCACATTACTGACACGTGGTCCAGCAGGCGTGGTCAGGGACGTTACATATCCTTCATGGCACACTGGGTGATTCTGCTAGCAGCTGGGAAGGATGCAGGACAGGGTTCAGTGCTGGAGCTTGTTCCACCACCACGCCTCCAAAAATCTAGTGGTGATTCTGCCACATGTGTCTGCCCCACCCCCTCCTCTTCCTCTGCCTCTATGGCCTCTTCTGCTGAATTGTCCTCTGAACCAGCAGTGCTCCGTAAGCATTCAAGGGGCTACACAAGCAGTCAGGCTAAGAGATACCACGTGGTGCTTCAGCTGGTCTGTCTAGGGGACAGGAGCCACACCGGTCCAGAGATTCTGTCAGCTCTGCAGGGGCCGGCTCAGAGATGGTTGACACCACGGCAGATTGATCCATGATTGGTTGTATGTGACTATGGCACCACCCTTCTCTCTGCCCTCCAACAGGGACACTTGGCACATGTTCCATGCATGGCACACGTCCTGCATTTGGTGGTGCATTGTTTCTTGAACAGGTACCCAGGCTTTCCAGATCTTCTGAGGCAGGCCAGAAAAGTCTGTGGCCATTTCCGGTGGTCATACACGGCCAGTGTTCGTCTGGCTGACATTCAACGGGAATTCAACCTGTCCACCAACCACCTCATTTGTGACATGTCCACCAGGTGGAACTCAACATTGGCAATGCTGCAGCGGCTGCACACACAGCAGAGGGCCAACAATGAGTACCTGTGTGAATATGGCACAAGGACAGGCTCAGGGGAACTTGGCTTCTTTTCACCACACCAGTGGCTGCTGAAAAGGATGCATACTGTCAGGAATGGACTCGCCAATGGTGGTGGGATTCACCTGCCTTGTGGGCTGCAGTACCAGGGCTGGCCAGCGGGTTCTCTCAGCAACCAGAGGCTCACTCCTGCAATCAGCCGTCACCTGAGGCTGATTGCAGGAGGTGTATTTAAGGAATGGCCAGACCTGCAGTCAGTGCCTTGTTGTACTGTTCGCTTAGTCCCGGTATCCTGATCCTGCTTGCTTCTATCCTGATTCTGCCTGAACTCTGCCTGTACTGACCTTGGCTAGTCCTGACCACTCTCCCGCCTTCTCCTGGTACCTTGTTTGCCCGTTTGCTACCAACCCGGCTTGCCCGACTATGTTTAGTGTTGTATGTATGGTTGTTTGTTGGAGGTTTGGTTTGTTGCACTGTGTTATGTTTTGCACTGAGTTTATGTATTGTTAGTCTTTAATAAATTGTATTGTTATACTATACCTGAAGCCTGCGTTTCCCTGTGTCAGTCCACACACTTCTGGTCATACCCGGATTCCTGACACATGCACTGTCCTGTCACCATTTGAGGGGCCACAGGGATGGTGACCCGTGACAATGCATGCATCAGTGACATTATCCCTCTAGTCATCCTGCTGGAGCACACGCTGCATGGAATCATGGACAGGGCACTTGAGGCAGAACAGCAGAAGGAAGAGGAGGATTTCCTGTCCTCTCAAGGCCCCCTTTATGCAGAAACCATTCCTGAAGGGCCGCAAAACACAGAGCAGGAGGAGGAAGAGAAGGAGGAGGATTGCAGCAGCATAGAAGTAGAGGATCACATACAGCAGTCTTCATGGGGTGGTTTTTAGTTCCCAGAAACCCCAGCCAGGAGTAGTACATGGCTGGGAGGAGGTAGTTCCTGACAATGTCATCCTCAGTGACCCAGAGGACTCAGAATCTCCTGCCTCCTCAAACTTACTCTGCATGGGCTCCCTGATTCTGCAAATCCTGCGTAAGGGCCCGAGGATTCGTGGTATCAAGAAGAGGGATCAATATTGGTTTTCAACCCTTCTTGATCCACGTTACAAGGGTGAAGTTGCAGAGTTCATCCAGTCTTTTGTGTAGAACCTTTCCAGACAATGGGAGGTTACTATTTTCTGGACAACATGTTTCTGAGGCTTCATTCTGTCAAAGGAAGAGCGGTGGAGAAGGTGGCCGGCTGACCGATGCCTTCAAACAGTTCTTTAGTCCTCAGTGCCCAGGGATATTAGGTTTAAGCACCCATCGGCAGGGTCTGCATCATATGGTGCAGGATTATCTAGGGGCAAGAGCAGACTTGGAGACCTTTCCAACTGAACATCCACTGGGTTACTGGGTCTTGAGGATGGATCACTGGCCAGAACTTGCTCAATATGCCATCGAGGTACTGACCTGTCCTGCACCCAGCGTGCTTTCCGAACGGACATTCAGTGCTGCTGGAGGTTTTGTGACGGATAAAAGAGTGCGTCTGTCCACAGACTCCGCTGACCAGCTGACATTTATCAACATGAATCAGTCCTGGATCAACAGTAACTATCTTGTCCCTGATGCTGATGTAACAGATTCCATTTGTTAGGGATCTGGGATCCCTTGAAGACTGCCTATGCTGCCTATCCTATTCCTCAGTCCTGATTATGGTCGCTTCCAACTATTTGTTTGGTTTAGGGCCCCACCAACACCCAAGGCTCAATTTTTGAGCACCCGTTTCACAGGTGCATGTCATTTCAATGTTTGTTTACCATTTTTCCGTAATTGTTACCAATTTTTAACTGTGGGGCCCCTGCCTGCGCCCAGCAAGAGTAAGTGTGAGGGGTTACAGTGTTCAGGCACCACCAACACCCAAGGCCCAATTTTATTTATTTTGTACCCCTTACTCATTCACAAGGGGGGCAGCATCAGGGTGCCCCCTTTTATATAAAGGGGTACCCTGATGCTAATGAGCCCCCTGCCTGCAGACCCCCACAACCAGGGTTTTAGGGAAGAGGCCCTTGTCTCCATGCTGAGGGCATGTGGCCTGGTAAGCCCCAGGGAGGGGAGGGCCACTCGTTCATCCCCCCTTTTAGGCCTGCCAGGCCTGTGCTCCAATCAAGGGTCTGGTAGGAAGTTAGGAGGGACCCCACACTTTTTCCACCTATTTGTGGGTGGTGGGGTTCTTCTTAGAAGGCCTATAAGTCCTAAAGGGCCCGGTTTGGCTTTTAGGGGGAACCCCACGTACTTTAAAAAAAAAATCACTGTGGGGTCCCTCCAAACCTTCCCAACAGACCTAAAGGGTCTTTTATGGATTAGGGGGACCCCACACAGTTTTTTTAATATAAATGTCAGTCGTGGTGCAGCAGGTCCTATACATTGTACAGATGTGCAACTTTGCAGGGAGTTTATGGGGACCCCCCAGGAATGATAATTACATTTTTCATTTTTTTGTTTTTTTACTTTAAGCAATGAAAAATGATGGCCCCTTTAAAAATGGTACTTTTTTTTCCCCCAGTGATTCCTGTCCCTCAGGGCCGTCCCCGAGTCCCCATACCACGTCTGGGGCCAATAACTGGCATAAAAGCCTTCAGAATGGACACTTTCCATTTACAAGTTCCAGTCCCATAGACTTGCACTGAGTTCGAAGTTTGCGGTTGAACTTTCGTCAAGTTGGAATGTTGGACCGCGAACCGAACAGGGGGGTGTTGGACCCGTCACTACTTATTACATGTCTGTGTCCTTCTGTAGAAGAATTCTAGCTACGTGTCTCAGTCCCAGCCTCTCCCTGTGTAGGAATGTACACCTCGCCCCGTGTAGGAGGGTACAGAACGGGTCACACTGGATACGGAGTGTCAGAGACTTTCCCCTTCATTCTGTCTTCTGCTCTCAGCGATGGCGTCTTCTGATCTGAGGAAGGAGCTGGAATGTTCCGTCTGTCTGGACATTTATACAGATCCTGTAACCCTGAGATGTGGACACAACTTCTGCCGGGACTGTATTGGCCGTGTGTTGGATACACAGGAGGGGTCTGGATGTTATTCCTGTCCTGAATGCAGAGAAGAGTTCCAGGAGCGTCCTGTCCTTCAGAAGAATCTGAAGCTACGTAACATAGTGGAGAACTTCCAGTCTACCCATCCAGAGCAGGAGGAGTCCGGGGTCTTCTGTACTCACTGTATTCACACTCCTGTACCGGCTGTGAAATCCTGTCTGCTGTGTGAAGCTTCTCTGTGTGACAACCACCTGAGAGTCCACAGCAAGTCACCAGAACACGTCCTATGTGACCCCACCACTTCCCTGAAGACCAGGAAATGCTCCATCCATAAGGAACTACTAAAGTATTACTGCACTGAGGACTCCACCTGTATCTGTGTGTCCTGCAGTTTGGCCGGAGAACATCGGGGACACCAGGTGGAGACTCTGGAGGAGGCCTCTGAGATGAAGAAGAAGAAACTGAGGAATGTTCTGCAGAAACTGATGACAGAGAAAGAGGAGATGGAGAAAAGAGTCCAGAGTCTGCAGGAACGCAGGAGGAAAGTACAAGGAAAAGCAGATGATGAAACCAAGAGAGTCACTGCCCTGTTCAGAGACCTCAGGAGACGTCTGGAAGACCTGGAGAAGAGAGTCCTGAGGGACATCTCTGGGTGGGCAGAGCGGGTCTCCTGTCCCATGTTGGATTATATTCGGGATCTGGAAATAAAGAAGGAGGAGCTGTCCAGGAAGATGAGGGACATTGAGAAGCTGTGTAACATGACGGATCTACTGACTGTCCTACAGAAATCAGACACAGGTGACTTGTGTGATACTGAGGATGGAGATGATGAGGACAGAGAGAGACATGAGAAGCTCCTCCATGATGGAGGGGATGGGGATGTGGGGGGGATCTCACACACATTACACACGGGTTTATCTGATATCATGTCTGGGGTCAATGTACAGAGATGTACAGGCACACATGTCTCTCCACATTCTTCTACAAAGGGCAAAGGTCCCATCAATGGTCCACCATCCAGGCCAGACCCCCAACACTCCCCCACTGGAGGACCAAATATTGGGGCTGTACAGCAAAGATGGGGGGTGTCGGGGGTTACAGACATATTACTGGATGTGAGGACAGCTGGTAATCGTCTACATATATCAGATGATGGGAAAACTGCATCCTTCTCATCATCACATCAGAATCGGCAAGAAACATCAGAGAGGTTCCAGGGTTATCCTCAGGTGATGAGCAGTCAGAGCTTCTCCTCCGGGAGACATTACTGGGAAGTGGATGTCGGGAGGTCCCAGTCCTGGATAGTTGGGATGTGTTACCCCAATATAGACAGGAGAGGAGATCAGTCAGTGATTGGATATAATAAGAAGTCCTGGGGGTTGGAGAGGTCAGGGTGGTTGGAGGGTAATCAGTACTCAGTGAAACATGACAATAATAATACCCCATTCCCCGGCGGTGTCTCCAGTACCAGAGTCAGGATAGATCTGGATTATGAGGCCGGGCGGATCGCCTTCTATGATCTGTGTGACCCGATCCGACACCTCCACACCTTCACCACCACCTTCACTCAGCCCCTCCATGCCGGGGTATGGGTAGGGGGAGGTTGTATAAAGATATGTGGGAGGAGCCAGAAGTGAGAGATCCACCCAGAGACATTGTAAGGGGATTTTGGCAGTTGAAAAATGACAGTTATCTGTGACAGTTGAAAAATGAGTTATTTTTGACAGCAGAAACATAACATGTTTTTTTGAAAATGACATAAAAAAGTTAATTTTTGACAATGGAAAAAATGAAAGTTTGAAAAATGAGATTATTTTTTCAATTGAGAAATGAAAGTTATTTTTAACAGTTGAAAAAAATCACAAATCACAGTGGTAAAAAAAATTACAGTTTATTTTTGACAGTTGCAACAAATAACAGTTGATAAATGATGGTTTTTATGACAATTAAAAGATGACAGGTTTTATTGGCAGTTTAAAAATGACAGTTATTTTTATAAAGTTTAAAAATGACAGTTTTTTTGACAGTGGCTATAAATACAGTTGATTTATGACAGTGGCAAAAAAAAAATACAGTTGATTTATGACAGTGGCAAAAAATTGACATTTGAAAAATGAAGGGGTTTTCACAGTTGAAAAATGCCATTTTTTTGTCTGTTGAATATGGCACTTATTTTTTTCATTTGAAAAATGACAGTTTTTTTTACAGTGGCAAAAAATGATACTGTCATTTTTCAACTGACAAAAATACTGTCATTTTTCAACTGATAAACCCCCCCCCCCTCTTTTTTTAAATGTGATTTTTTTTTTCACTGTCAAAAATGATCTGCATTTTATTGCCCCTGTAAAATAAACTGTCATTTTTCAAGTATCAAATATCCAGTAACTGTGTGCTGGGGAACATTGAGCCGAGGAGCTCTACAATCGTCCTATTATCTGCTCCCTATACATTCTTCTATTGATGGTATCCACCAATGACAGGGTCACCCCACAACAGCTGCTGGGACAGGAATATTGATCTGTGACATCTATACTGACGTTTTCACACAGATGAATGCCCAGATTTGGTGCTATTAACCATCAGCCGCCCGGCCAATGGCCGAATGGTGGCCGGCAAAACCCCTTAGCGTTCCGGGTGGATACTATATGGCGTCCTCCCGCACATGTGCAGATTGCACGCCTGCAGAGCCACACAGCGGCGCAATCTGTCACCGGCCATGTACCTCGGACACGTCCGATGACAGATCTGAGTACCGGCCCCCGTTGCCGGCACCATGTGACCTGCTGTGACCAATCACAGCAGGTCACATGACAGTTGTATACAATGGATGGCTTCATTCATGCCATCCATTGTATACTACTGCCTAGCTGTGAATGGTCACAGCAGGTCACATGCACATGTCATGTGATTAGCTGTGGCCAAATCACAGCTAAGCACAAAAAAAACCCTGAATGAATCGATGTCATTGAGGTAAATGCTTGTTTATATAAAGTAATTATTTGCTACAAGCAAATTGTGTAAAAAAAAAAATACTGATCACTTCCCCAAAGTAGTACAATGTTACTATGGTTACATTGTACTACTTTGGTCATAGTGAGATATGAAAAAAAATCTTAAAAAAAAGAAAAAAGTAATAAAAAAATAAAAATTAAAAAAATTAAAAAAAAGTTATGTATTTTTTTTTCATCCTGTCACCAGTCAGTGTCCCTGATCACCGCCATGCCAGTTATATGATGACGCTGTACTGCACTGGTGACAGGATGTAAAAAAAATTGTGAAAATAATCTTTTAAATTTTTTCATTTTCCGAAAAATTATGACAAAAAAAATACAACTTCAAAAGACTCCCCATTCCTCTTATGAAGTACGTCTGACTGTCTACTCTGCAAAACGGGGTCATTTGGGGGATATCTGTACTGTCCTGACATTTGGGGGATATCTGTACCGTCCTGACATTTGGGGGATATCTGTACTGTCCTGACATTTGGGGGATATCTGCACCGTCCTGACATTTGGGGGATATCTGTACCGTCCTGACATTTGGGGGATATCTGTACCGTCCTGACATTTGGGGGATATCTGTACTGTCCTGACATTTGGGGATATCTGTACCGTCCTGACATTTGGGGGATATCTGTCCTGTCCTGACATTTGGGGGGATATCTGTACCGTCCTGACATTTGGGGGATATCTGTACCGTCCTGACATTTGGGGGATATCTGTCCTGTCCTGACATTTGGGGGATATCTGTACCGTCCTGACATTTGGGGGATATCTGTACCGTCCTGACATTAGGGGGATATTTGTACTGTCCTGACATTTGGGGGATATCTTTACTGTCCTGACATTTGGGGGATATCTGTCCTGTCCTGACATTTGGGGGATATCTGTACTGTCCTGACATTTGGGGGATATCTGTCCTGTCCTGACATTTGGGGGATATCTGTCCTGTCCTGACATTTGGGGGATATCTGTCCTGTCCTGACATTAGGGGGATATTTGTACCGTCCTGACATTTGGGGGATATTTGTACCGTCCTGACATTTGGGGGGATATCTGTACCGTCCTGACATTTGGGGGATATCTGTACCGTCCTGACATTTGGGGGCTATCTGTACCGTCCTGACATTTGGGGGCTATCTGTACCGTCCTGACATTTGGGGGATATCTGTACTGTCCTGACATTTGGGGGATATCTGTACCGTCCTGACATTTGGGGGATATCTGTACCATCCTGACATTTGGGGGATATCTGTACTGTTCTGACATTTGGGGGATATCTGTACTATTCTGACATTTGGGGGGGATATCTGTACCGTCCTGACATTTGGGGGAGATCTGTACCATCCTGACATTTGGGGGATATCTGTACTATTCTGACATTTGGGGGGGATATCTGTACCGTCCTGACATTTGGGGGAGATCTGTACCGTCCTGACATTTGGGGGATATCTGTACTATTCTGACATTTGGGGGATATCTGTACTGTCCTGACATTTGGGGGATATCTGTACTATTCTGACATTCTTGAACCTCAAGAAATTAGATTGGCTGTCAGTACTTCAGGATTGATCAATATTCAGATCTATACCATAGTTTGTGAACTCTATAACTTTCCTACAGATAAATAATACATCCTAATTTGGGTTATTTCCCCCAAAGACATGTAGCAGAATACATCTCGGCCTAAATTTATGAAGAACGATTATTGATTTGCAAATTTTTATAACAGAAACAAAGAAAAACGTGTTTTTTTCAAAATTTTTGGTCTTTTTTTGTTAATTTAGCAAAAAATAAAAATCCCAGCGGTGATTAAATACCACCAAAAGAAAGCTCTAGTTGTGTGAAGAAAATGATAAAATTTTAGTTTGGGTACAATGTTGTATGACCGCGCAATTGTCATTCAAAGTGTGAGAGCGCTGAAACCTGAAAACTGGCCTGGGGGGGGAAGGGGTAAAAGTGCCTGGTATGGAAGGGGGGGAGGGGAGTGCCCGGTATGGAAGGGGGGGGGAGTGCCCAGTATGGAAGGGGGGGGGAGTGCCCGGTATGGAAGGGGGGGGGGTGCCCGGTATGGAAGGGGAGGGGGGAGTGCTGGTATGGAAGGGGGGGGAGTGCCCGGTATGGAAGGGGGGGGGAGTGCCCGGTATGGAAGGGGGGGGGAGTGCCCAGTATGGAAGGGGGGGGGAGTGCCCGGTATGGAAGGGGGGGGGGTGCCCGGTATGGAAGGGGAGGGGGGAGTGCTGGTATGGAAGGGGGGGGGAGTGCCCGGTATGGAAGGGGGGGGGGGTGCCCGGTATGGAAGGGGGGGGAGGGGGAGTGCCCGGTATGGAAGGGGTTAATATACCCAATATTGGGTGAATTACTCAGTGTGTGCTCCAATTGGCAGCTGGAAAATGATCCTTTACATGATCTGTTGTAACATCTGGAAATCCCCGGACAATCATATGACACGTGTTGGTCACTTTGACACCTTCATGTAACATATATATCGTATCCGTGTCACTGATATGTCAATCATCAACGGATTGGTTTTTCAGCAACGTATCGAAGCGATTCACTCCCGGCCTCTGCACACCATATACAGCGTCCGTTGTGGTGCAGAATTCTCCTCCATAGGAGGTTATGGTCAGGATGGGTGAATTAGGCAGGTTGGAGGGATTCCTCCCCCATACGGGGACTCCTCCATTCGGTTGATATGATACAATGACATCATACATGGTACAAGTTCTATTGATTATATTATGTTTCCATTTCTCATCAATGTCAGTTTCCTTCAGTCGCTGTATTTCCATCATTCTGTAATCGTCCCGTTTTGTCCGATTGTCTCTGATCTTATTTCTATGTTGTTTCCACATATATGTTAGGGGAGGCGGGATCTCGGAGAGTGGGCGGTCCTCTTCCATGACCACGTTGTCTGTTATCTGTCTGTGTGTGGTGGAGGTGTCACACGTTGGTTGTTAGTGAATGTTTTCATTTTGACTCTGTAATAAATATTGCCTCTGTTGTCCAGCCGCTGCTTGTCCTCATTGGAGCCCCAAAACCAGTGGAGCCCTTCCCTGGGTTTTATCTTACTACGGAACCCCACATGTGTCTGGTATGGATATAAGGGGGAACCCCACATGTGTCTGGTATGGATATTAAGGGGAACCCCACATGTGTCTGGTATGGATATTAGGGGGAACCCCACATGTGTCTGGTATGGATATTAAGGGGAACCCCACATGTGTCTGGTATGGATATTAAGGGGAACCCCACACGTGTCTGGTATGGATATTAAGGGGAACCCCACACGTGTCTGGTATGGATATTAAGGGGAACCCCACATGTGTCTGGTATGGATATTAAGGGGAACCCCACATGTGTCTGGTATGGATATTAAGGGGAACCCCACACGTGTCTGGTATGGATATTAAGGGGAACCCCACATGTGTCTGGTATGGATATTAAGGGGAACCCCACACGTGTCTGGTATGGATATTAAGGGGAACCCCACATGTGTCTGGTATGGATATTAAGGGGAACCCCACACGTGTCTGGTATGGATATTAAGGGGAACCCCACATGTGTCTGGTATGGATATTAAGGGGGACCCCACACATGTCTGGTATGGATATTAGAGGGAACCCCACACGTGTCTGGTATGGATATTAGGGGGAACCCCACACGAGTCTGGTATGGATATTAAGGGGGAAGCCCACATGTGTCTGGTATGAGTATTAAAGGGGAACCCCACACGTGTCTGGTATGGATAATAAAGGAGAACCCCATACATGTCTGGTATGGATATTAAAGGGGAACCCCATACATGTCTGGTATGGATATTAAAGGGGAACCCCTCACGTGTCTGGTATGGATATTAAGGGGGAACCCCACACGTGTCTGGTATGGATATTAAGGGGGAAGCCCACACGTGTCTGGTATGGATAATAAGGGGGAAGCCCACATGTGTCTGGTATGGATATTAGGGGGAACCCCACATGTGTCTGGTATGGATATAAGGGGGAACCCCACACATGTCTGGTATGGATATAAGGGGGAACCTCACATGTGTTTGGTATGGATAATAAAAGGGAACCCCACACGTGTCTGGTATGGATAATAAAAGGGAACCCCACACGTGTCTGGTATGGATATTAAGGGGGAACCCCACACGTGTCTGGTATGGATAATAAAAGGGAACCCCACACGTGTCTGGTATGGATATTAAGGGGGAACCCCACACATGTCTGGTATGGATATAAGGGGGAACCCCACACATGTCTGGTATGGATATGAAGGGTTGTATGTTCAGGCTCTCTATACATGAAGGTGAAGAACCTTCTCTGTGCAGCTTCCCCCCACTCTCCTCCAATACTCACCTAAGCCCCCTCTCCATCCAGCGATGGGCCCCTCTCCTCATTGGCTCAGACAGAAGCAGGAGCCATTGGCACCCACTGCCATCAATCACAGCTAGTGAGCCAAAGAGAAGAGAGAGGAGGTGGGGCCATTCCATGGCTCTGTGTATGAATGGACACATGGAGCAGCGGATGCCCCCATAACAACCTGCTTGCTGTGGGGGCACCTGAGAGGAGGGAGGGGCAAGGAGTGCTGGTGGGGGACTGGAGAGGAGGAGGATCCAGGCTGCTCTGTGCAAAACCATCACCCAGCAGGTAAGTGTGGAGATGTTTAGAATTGCTGTAATGGGGAACCCCACCCCCCATCACTGTAATGGGGAACCCCACCCCCATCACTGTAACGAGGAACCCCACCCCCCATCACTGTAACAGGAAACCCCACCCCCATCACTGTAACAGGAAACCCCACCCCCCATCACTGTAACAGGAAACCCCACCCCCATCACTGTAACAGGAAACCCCACCCCCCATCACTGTAACAGGAAACCCCACCCCCCATCACTGTAACAGGAAACCCCACCCCTATCACTGTAACGGGGAACCCCACTCCCATCACTGTAACGGAGAACCCCACCCCCCATCACTGTAACGGGGAACCCCACCCCCATTGGATGGAGAAAGACCTTGCACATACATGATGTGTGTCATACGTGTCTTGCAATGTGCCAAGGGGTATTAGAACACAGGAAGAATACACAGGGAGGTCTTTCTGAAGGGGTTTCCTCCATAAGTAGGGGGGCTGCATGTTGGACCGTTCATATGTTCCCTGAAAACACGCATGGTACGGGGGGGTCTGTGGGCTGCTCACCCGTCACACCCCACAATTCTCTGAGCCCTGACACTGCATTGTGATTGGTCGGAGCAATGCTGCTGAATCATGGCATGTGATGATGTAATTAGGGGTTCACCCCGCCCCTTGTGACATCTTCACGTCCTGTGATGTCATGACAGTAGGTAAGAAGTGTCCTCGGCAGCACAGCTGTCAGATGGTGGGAGGCGGCTTAGTGAGCGTAGCGCCCCCTTTCCCCGTGTTTTGGGTCGCGGCGCTGGCGGCCATCATGACTGACCTTGGATCTACTGCGGGGACTTCTTATGTGTAATAAAGGACTTGTCAGAGACGTCTGCTGTCTGTTTACTCCTTTCTCTTTGTGTGACTAGGTAGCGGTTCCATGTTCCCCATCCTCATCCACATGTGAACTCACTACATGTTACATTGTAATATTCTGGAGGAAATCAGCGGGAATTTGTGACATTTATGTCTTTGTATCTGATAATAAGGATTTTAGGGGTTTTTGTCAAAAATATTCTTTTGAAAAACATTTCTACAAATATCACAAGGCCTTAAAAATGCTCCTCCCCTTCTGTGTATTGTACTGGTCATGTGACTTCAGGGAACGTCTGGTTGGGGGTCTTCTACAAACTCTGAAATCTGGAAGTGATTCATAAATAAATGATGGAAAATTACCGAAACGTTCCGTCCAGCTGAGTGTAAAAGTGGAGCGCCGGGCCCGGCAGTGAGAGGGTTCAACTGCAGTGACACCTTCCAGTGTCGGGTTCCTGAGGAGGAAATCCTGTGATTTCTGAGACATGAGAGCGTGTGATCAGCGAGTTTCATTTCCTCTACGTATCCCTTGTTATCCTGTGATTGGCTCCAGATCAGCCACCTCCCTATGTTTCCTCTATAGAAATATCTAACCTGCAAATACAATGTAGATACTGAGCCGTCCAATCCCTGCCTGTGCCTCGTGTGTTCCGGGATCCCTGCCTGTGCCTCGTGTGTTCCGGGATCCCTGCCTGTGCCTCGTGTGTTCCGGGATCCCTGCCTGTGCCTCGTGTGTTCTGGGATCCCTGCCTGTGCCTTGTGTGTTCTGGGATCCCTGCCTGTGCCTCGTGTGTTCCGGGATCCCTGCCTGTGCCTTGTGTGTTCTGGGATCCCTGCCTGTGCCTTGTGTGTTCCGGGATCCCTGCCTGTGCCTCGTGTGTTCCGGGATCCCTGCCTGTGCCTTGTGTGTTCTGGGATCCCTGCCTGTGCCTTGTGTGTTCTGGGATCCCTGCCTGTGTCTTGTGTGTTCCGGGATCCCTGCCTGTGCCTTGTGTGTTCCGGGATCCCTGCCTGTGCCTTGTGTGTTCTGGGATCCCTGCCTGTGCCTTGTGTGTTCCGGGATCCCTGCCTGTGCCTCGTGTGTTCTGGGATCCCTGCCTGTGCCTTGTGTGTTCCGGGATCCCTGCCTGTGTCTTGTGTGTTCCGGGATCCCTGCCTGTGCCTTGTGTGTTCCGGGATCCCTGCCTGTGCCTCGTGTGTTCTGGGATCCCTGCCTGTGCCTTGTGTGTTCTGGGATCCCTGCCTGTGTCTTGTGTGTTCCGGGATCCCTGCCTGTGCCTTGTGTGTTCCGGGATCCCTGCCTGTGCCTTGTGTGTTCTGGGATCCCTGCCTGTGCCTCGTGTGTTCTGGGATCCCTGCCTGTGTCTTGTGTGTTCCGGGATCCCTGCCTGTGCCTTGTGTGTTCTGGGATCCCTGCCTGTGCCTTGTGTGTTCTGGGATCCCTGCCTGTGTCTTGTGTGTTCCGGGATCCCTGCCTGTGCCTTGTGTGTTCCGGGATCCCTGCCTGTGCCTCGTGTGTTCCGGGATCCCTGCCTGTGCCTCGTGTGTTCCGGGATCCCTGCCTGTGCCTCGTGTCTTCCGGGATCCCTGCCTGTGCCTCGCGTGTTCCGGGATCCCGAGTCATGGGGGGGATCAGATCCAGCAGAAGTGACACCAAAGTCTGCAGCAGATTTAACCCCTGGGGTATTATGGGAGGAACCCAACACCTCCGCACACCACCATATACAGTTGTGTCCAAAATTATTCAACCCCCACTGAAATTGAGTGTTTTGGCCAGTTTGACATTGCTTTTGATCATTCAGTCATCTTGCTTACATTTACATTAAAGAGGCACTTGTAGGTCAGACAAATATAACATAACAGTTATAATGAAATAACCACAAATGTCTTTTCTGTGCTCACAGCATTATCAGTTTTATTCAACCCCCAAGTGACATTCAATCTTAGTACTTAGTACAGCATCCTTTTACAGTTATAACAGCTTTTAAACGTGAAGCATAGCTTGACACAAGTGTCTTGCAGCGATCTACGGGTATCTTCGCCCATTCTTCATGGGCAAAGGCCTCCAGTTCAGTCACATTCTTAGGCTTGCGCACTGCAACTGCTTTCTTTAAGTCCCACCAGAGGTTCTCAATCGGATTTAAGTCTGGTGACTGCGATGGCCACTCCAAAATGTTCCAGCCTTTCCTCTGCAACCATGCTCTAGTGGACTTGGAGGTATGCTTGGGATCATTGTCCTGTTGAAAGGTCCAACGTCTCCCAAGCCTCAGGTGTGTGACGGACTGCATCACGTTTCCATCCAATATCTCCTGGTACTGAAGAGAATTCATGGTACCTTGCACACGCTGAAGCTTCCCTGTACCTGCAGAAGCAAAACAGCCCCAAAGCATGATTGACCCTCCACCATGCTTCACAGTAGGCAAGGTGTTCTTTTCATCATAGGCCTTGTTCTTCCTCCTCCAAACATAGCGTTGATCCATGGGCCCAAACAGTTCTAATTTTGTTTCATCAGTCCACAGAACACTATCCCACAACTTTTGTGGTTTGTCCACATGGCTTTTGGCATACTGCAGTCGACTCTTCTTATTCTTTGGAGACAGCAAGGGGGTACGCCTGGGAGTTCTGGCACGGAGGCCTTCATTACGCAGTGTGCGTCTTATTGTCTGGGCTGAAACTTCTGTACCCACATCTGACAAATCTTTTCTCAGTTCCTCAGCAGTCACACGGGGACTTCTCTCCACTCTACGCTTCAGGTAGCGCACAGCAGTCGAAGTCAGCATCTTCTTTCTGCCACGACCAGGTAGCGTTTCAACAGTGCCCTTTGCCTTGAATTTGCGAATGATGCTTCCTAAGGTGTCTCTTGGTATGTTTAACATCTTTGCAATCTTCTTATAGCCATTGCCCTTCCTGTGAAGAGAAATCACCTCTTCTCTTGTCTTCCTGGACCATTCTCTTGCCTTCACCATGTTTGTAACCACACCAGTAAATGTCTAGAAGGAGCTGAGTATCACAGTCATTTTAAAGCTGCCTAATTGGTGCTTATTATGCTTGATTGCTGCTCGGTGACATCCACAGGTGTTTTCAATACCTGATGGAAAGCACCTGTATGAACCTCTGTTCTTCAGAGTGGTAGTCTTTAAGGGGTTGAATAATTGTGGCAATGAAGAAACCACATAAGAACCATTTACTACTGTATTACATAAACAATTGATGTCATTTTAGTTGCATTTGGGTAGTTACAACGTCCTTGTAGGATTTGATTCTGAATACAATTCCAAATGTACACTATAGTCCCTAAACCCCTTTACAGCATTGGGGGTTGAATAATTTTGGACACAACTGTACCTCTGCACACCTCCACACACCGCCATACTCCTCCGCACACCGCCGTACACCTCCGCACACCTCCATACACCTCCATACACCTCCACACAGCTCCATACACCTCCGCACACCACCATACACCTCCATACACCTCCACACACCGCCATACTCCTCCACACACCTCCACACACCACCATACACCTCCACACACCACCATACACCTCCACACACCACCATACACCTCCACACACCTCCATACACCTCCACACACCACCATACACCTCCACACACCTCCATACACCTCCACACACCACCATACACCTCCACACACCACCATACACCTCCACACACCGCCATACTCCTCCACACACCTCCGCACACCGCCATACACCACCATACACCTCCACACACCTCCACACACCACCATACACCACCATACACCACCATACACCACCACACACCTCCATACACCTCCACACACCGCCATACTCCTCCACACACCTCCGCACACCGCCATACACCTCCACACACCTCCACACACCTCCGCACACCGCCATACACCTCCATACACCACCATACACCTCCATACACCTCCACACACCTCCACACACCACCATACACCACCATACACCTCCATACACCTCCACACACCACCATACACCACCACACACCACCATACACCACCACACACCTCCATACACCTCCACACACCGCCATACTCCTCCACACACCTCCGCACACCGCCATACACCTCCACACACCTCCACACACCTCTACACACCGCCATACACCTCCACACACCTCCACACACCTCCACACACCTCCACACACTGCCATACACCTCCACACACCTCCATACACCACCGCACACCGCCATACACCTCCACACACCTCCACACACCTCCACACACCTCCATACACCACCGCACACCGCCATACACCTCCACACACCTCCACACACCTCCACACACCTCCATACACCTCCACACACCACCACACACCTCCATACACCACCATACACCTCCACACACCTCCGCACACCGCCATACACCTCCATACACCTCCGCACACCGCCATACACCTCTATACACCTCCACACACCGCCATACACCTCCACACACCTCCATACACCTCCATACACCTCCACACACCTCCATACACCTCCACACACCTCCATACACCTCCGCACACCTCCATACACCTCCATACACCTCCATACACCTCCACACACCTCCACACACCGCCACACACCTCCATACACCTCCACACACCACCATACACCTCCATACACCTCCATACACCTCCACACACCTCCACACACCTCCACACACCTCCATACACCTCCACACACCTCCGCACACCTCCATACACCTCCACACACCTCCACACACCTCCATACACCTCCATACACCTCCATACACCTCCACACACCTCCGCACACCTCCATACACCTCCACACACCTCCACACACCTCCACACACCTCCACACACCTCCATACACCTCCATACACCTCCACACACCTCCATACACCTCCATACACCTCCATACACCTCCACACACCTCCGCACACCTCCATACACCTCCGCACACCTCCATACACCTCCACACACCTCCACACACCGCCACACACCTCCACACACCTCCACACACCTCCATACACCTCCACACACCTCCACACACCTCCATACACCTCCATACACCTCCACACACCGCCACACACCTCCATACACCTCCACACACCGCCATTCACCCTCACACATTTCTAGCACACTTTACATTAAACAGGAATTGATGGCTCACATACATGGCAATACATGTTCCAGTTGGCCGACTACAACAAAGTAATCCCAGAACTGAAGCCAATGATCCCACCAGCTTACCACAGAGCTTTGTGAGACCAGAAGGTGGTCCTCAAATATGAAACTGGAAGCAACGAGCATTGTCATCACTTCTGGTTTCCCTGGATGTAAACAGCGCCATTTGTACCCACTTGGCCCCGCCCACAATGTACTGCAGGTGGGTGGGGCTACAGGCAAAGCAATGTACCTGTATGTCACCTGATACTTCTGGGTTTTGAGCACACATGTGCCCCCCCCCCCCCCCCCCGCTGACCCTTCCTGCCATTTGCTGAATCAGCGGGTCCTGGCCAGTGATTGTTACCCGGGACTCTGCTGATCTCCTGCAGTGAATGGAGGAGCAGTCCTGTGTCTGTATTTGTATATAGAGGTCCAGGAACTAGCTGGTTCTTCTCTCTCTGGACCCTTCTCATTCCGGAGAGAGAACAGAGAACCACACTGTGAGGAGAATGGTAGATTAGCACATTTAACCCTTTGATTGCCCCTAGTAACCCTTTGATCCCCTGGTCCCATCACTCAGCCAGTGACATTAGTACAGTGTCAGGGTATATTATATTTCACTGCCACTAGTGACATACAATAGCGTCACGGTCAGTTAGCGCCCCTTCCAGCCAGGGTCAGATTTTGATTGCCCGCACACCATTGTACTCATGCTATAGATTGCTGATCACCCCCATTACTAGTAGTGTGTTTGTACAGATCAATATATTGATCAGGAACAGAACTATACCAGTGCCTGCTTAGTATAGTGTCCCCAAATATGCAGTGTTAGCAGGTTTACCCCATTCACTGCCAGCTCTAGCATTTAGCCCCTCCTCCCAGCAAGAAGTGCAGTGTCAGTGTCATTTCTGATCACTGTCACCTGTGATACATTGCACACAAAACTGCAGCATGAGCACAACCAGGACTGATCTCTGCTAGCACTAGCAGGTGAATTTTATTGGTAGTGGTTCAACCAGTCCCTGACAGCTAGGCACTCTTTTTCCCATGCGTCGTACTAGGTACCTGTAAATTTAGAGCCCACAATGCCCCAAAAGAGGTACGCTAGCGAAGAGGCCTACAGGATTCTGAGCATGTCAGATGAGAGCAAAGGGGAAGCCTCCCTGACAGAATCCACTTCAGAATACAAACCTGTAGAAAGCAGCAAAAACCTGACAGGTAGCTCAGAGATGGAGAAGAGGTCCCTGCTGAGATCAGGCATACCCGACCCCATGAAGCTGATGTGCTGGGATCACATGACTTGTCTCACATGCAGCAGAGTGCCAGTACTAGTGCCATGCTACCTTTTGGTGAACTGGTGAGCACAACGACCTAGGACATCCTCGCCTTTTACATACCAGCACTGCAGTGTCACTTGGTGATGTGGCGAGTCCCATAAGTGCAGTATAGCTGGTGAGGTGGTGAGCACAAGTAGCATCCTGCAGCCACCAAGAATTGGCACACAGACCCATAGAGCCCATCACCCAGCCAGTCCCCCCTATAGAATCCACCAACAATATATCGGGGCCATGTCTGGCATTTCACAAAATCCCTTTATCAGTAATAAAGTTCCTCATGCTCACCTCCATGCAGAACAAGATTGCAGACATCATCTGTCCAGGGGGGAGAGAGTGCCACCAACTTCCCCTTCTGGAGTCCTGAAGATAGAAGAGCGACTCCCTGCCGTGTCCTCTGATGCTTGGCAGTGGCCCCCAATTTTACCAGAACCCCCCTAGTGTATGCTTTGTGGGAGCTCCAAAGTAGGGAGGGGTCAGTAACAGAGGGTGCGTTCAGCTCCAAAACCTCTCGTATTGGACGTTGTAGGTGAATATTACGGGAAGGTTGGGCCAAGAAGTGTAAGTGTCCTATATAGCCTGCTGTTAGACTCTGTCCTTCCACAGCCACTTCCTGTGCATTTCCCCTATATGCCCTATAGGGGTCAGTGTGAGGGGAGCGCACACACCAGCAGGGGGAGGATGGCCAAGGGGGGTCACTTTCACACGTCACATTCGGAATATTTCTCAATGGAAGGATTTGTGTACATTTGACTGTTTATTGGCCACACTTATCGGATTGTGTGGAAGTCTCAGCCACTTCTGAAGATCCATCATTTCCTGCACAGGATTGGGACTTGTTTCCTTTATTAATACATCTATTCTATAGTATTGTGTGCTTTATATTTGGGGGTTATTCATCCTCTGCCGGGTGTTTATTGCTTTTTACCTTTTTTCTCTTTTCTAGCTCCTTATTCACTTCTCTATCTATTCTTCTTGTTTTATGAAGATCTTCCATTTGGACCCCCAGCAGGGTGTTTATTACTCTCTATGTCTTTGTATTCATTTATTCATCATTGACCATTTCTGAGTCTATCTTTTCACATTGGACCCCCAGCAGGGTGTTTACTATTGTTTATTTACTGATGAATGATTCCTGTCCTATTTGGAGTTTCTTCTTTGTCTTGTCACATAGGAGCTCTGTGGTTGGCTCTGTCGGGTCTTTACTTTTGTTGGATGAAAGCTTTTTGATCATTAGTAAGGAGTAGCTCAGCACATTTATTTCAGTCATTTCCCCACATAGTGAACCTTGCTGCGTTACCCATCCCCCCTTCCACAATAGAAATAGGAACATGATGGGACCGCGTTATAGCGTGGATCCCCGAATTAGTCTGGCCATACATTATACAATCTTCTTCTTCAATCTCCTTTAGATGGACCTTACACTATGTAGTACAAGGGCCGGCCTGATTGCATACAAATTGGAAGTGTTTAGGTCGGACCTCAAATTCTATGGTTTTGGTAAATCTAAAGGAAAATTGTACAAGAAGATTGTCTAATGTATGGCCAGCCTTAGACATCTGTTGAAGAAAGATCTGATCTGCCATAAACAAGTCTATGAATAGGTGAGGCGAGGCTTAGAAGAAATGCTGTAGGACCTGTCGGTGAAATGCGGTTATTTGCAGTTTTCAGGCATTTCAATGCCATCGGTCGGCAGGTATGTGTGGGGGAGGAGCCAGAGATGTCCATGGTGACGCCTGGAACGGCACTGAAATCTGCACAGACGAGTAAATGGCCTCTCCTGATTTTCTGCACTTTGTTCCATACTTTGTACAGGAAGGAAAGCGGTGGGGAGTCGGGCAGATATCGGGTCACAATGGTACATTGAGGGTTATTTATCTCACAGACCAGAATGATCGATCTTCCTGATTCATCGGTAACAATATGGAGGAGTCTGAATGTCAGGGGGTCTGTGATTGCTATCAGCACTCCTCGTTTTCTCTCTGACAGATTGGACAGAAATATATGTGGGAACACTTATGAGTACAGGAAGGGGTGTTGGATTTGTAGAAGTGTAGTGCAGACCCCAAGCTGGTCCCTCTGTTTGGTCCCAGGTTCCATTCCCTATTGGGTGATGACAGCCAGGCACACAGCAGCTCCCCAGTCTCTCAATGCAATAACCAGGCAATGAGGGTCTTTGTGAAGTTCCATGCTGGTTACACTTGGTTGGAGTGTCGGGGGAGCGTTAGGATCCCCAAATTCAGTGACAACGGTCACAGAGGACACTCTCTGGTAGTAGCTTGTAGGCAGGTGCAGTCTACTTCCTCCACTGCAGGTGGCGCTCTTCCACAGTGGCACTGTTGTTAAAGAAGCCTAGAGAGAGGGGCGCATGCGCGGCCAGGGATGATGGCAGACGTGTTCTGCTGAGCTCCGCTCATCCCCGGCCAGGAGTGACTCACCCGCTCCACACTACCGCTGATCTTCTGCCTCGGGTGAGTCACGTTTCACCGAGCACCCGGCCCAGCACAAGGGAAAGGCTTCTATGGGGAAGATAGGGCGCTAGAAGCCCCCCTCCCCGCAGCCTCAGGACCCGCGGCCCTCGCCTCTGCGGCAATTCCTATATAGGCCGCAATCCCCGGCCTCTAGTGAGGATAGAGGTCCGAGGAACGATCCCGGACCTCTAGTGGCCGCGGAGGGTACTGCACCCTGTTTAATCCCAGCACAGCTGCAAACCTCTGCTCCTATCCTTCCACAAATGGGGGATCATGACCCCCAATTGACAGCAGGAGAGGCTATGGACAACCCTACTCCAGGGTGTCTCCCAGCCCCTGGTCTGAATCTTCAGCAGACAAAGTCGTCCCCTCCGCTCACAATCTCCGCGTTAGACGACAAGCTGCAACTTTTTTTACGAAACATTACCGCCTCTATAGCCGCTGAAGTGGGAAAACTGGCTAATGAGCTCAGAGGTGAAATAGCCCAGATTGGGGACCGCACGGATAAATTGGAAAGTAAGTTTGATGATTTGGTGCAATACGTTCACGTTTTGGAGGAAGATAATGCCTATCTGAAACAATCCATTTCCCGAATGCAACTCCAGCAAGAAGACCTGGAAAACCGGGAACGGCGCCAAAATATCCGTATACGTGGTTTGTCCGAATCTGTTGCTGATGCTCAATTGCACCGCCATCTACTGTCCTTCTTCATCGCTACTGCCCCCATGGTTCCAGAAGCAGATTGGCGGATGGATAGGGCTCATCGCTCTCTGGGCCCTAAACCGATTGAGGGAACCAGTCCACGTGACGTTATAGTTCGATTTCACTACTTCCAAAGTAAAAAAGCCTTACTATCAGTAGCCCGCCACAAATCTTCTTTGGAGTTTAAAGGTGATAAACTCCAACTCTTCTGTGACCTTTCTCCGATTACTCTTGCTAAGCGACGGGCTTTTAAGCCGATCACCACACATCTTCAGCATCATCTTGTCCTGTATCGTTGGGGGTTCCCCTTTAAGCTGGTGGTTGTTAGGGACAACACCCATGTTGTCCTCCGTGATCTTCAAGAGGCGGATTCTTTCCTTAAGCAGTTGGGACTCCCACCTCTACTAGATGATATGCCCTCACCGCCGCCTACTCCATCTCGTCCTTCTGCCACCCCTTCCAAGATATGGACACCAGTCCGCGGAGGTCGGAGGAGACGCACACCGCAACGTCCACGCCCTTCCCGATCAAGCGACCCTCCTGCCTGATGATTTTCAGGGGTGACCTTTTGTGGCGAATCGGGTGTTGTTTTGTTCGGCCATAGCCTTGCTGGGTGCATTTTATTTTATTTTGTTCTTGTTTCCTCTGGCCGGGTTTGACGTCCTCCCGGAAGTGTCGGATGTCGTACTGCCCCCGTTACTGTCTAGCCATTGGCCTAGACGACTTGGGCTTAGTTGACGTTCCCAAGTTTATATCCTTGAGGATACCTGTTCTTCATTGTGTATTTTTTTCTGTTGTGTTATGTTTTCTGTTTTCAGTTTTTTTTCTTTTTACTACATCGATGGTATTTTTTCCATATGTCATGCTAATACATGTAGCCCAGTCACTGTTATTCTATAATGGCTTTGCAGTTTCTGTCATACAATGTTAAGGGCCTCAACTCTATTCAAAAAAGGTGGATGGCTTTGAAGGAATTTCGATCCTCAGGAGCAGATATCATTTTTGTCCAAGAGACCCATTTCAAATCTACAGGCTCCTTTCGTTTTGCCTCGAGATTTTTTCCCCGTGCCTACTCGGCTTTTGATCCTTCCGGGAAAGCCGGGGTGGCAATTTTGATTGGGTCACATTGCTCCCTTCGGGTTGTTTCCTCCAAAGTTGACCGACAGGGTCGTTTCATTCTTCTGGAGTGTATGTTTGGTGAGACTCCCCTA
Source organism: Staurois parvus (assembly GCF_062004578.1). Lineage (NCBI taxonomy): Eukaryota > Metazoa > Chordata > Amphibia > Anura > Ranidae > Staurois > Staurois parvus. The sequence continues at coordinate 248,606 of NW_028318669.1, read as the reverse complement.
GTTCTGCTGAATTTATACGCCCCTAACACAGGCCAATTGCAATTTCTATCCCAAACACTCGCCGAACTGGATTCCTTTTCCACTTCGCAGGTGATAGTTGGGGGAGATTTTAATCTGATTCTTTCCCCCCATAAAGACAGGAAGGTTCTTTTTGAGTCCACTCCCTCGAAGCGGCAATGCTCCTCTTCAAAATCCTTTCGTAGATTAATTAGGGAGCATCGTCTCTTTGACGCATGGCGGATTTAACATCCTCTCCATAAACTGTTCACTTTTTACTCTACCCCTCACCGTAGTTATTCTCGCCTAGACCATTTTTTCGTTTCTGCTCCATTGCTTCCACTTCTGGTCTCTTCTGATATTAATCCCATTACTTGGTCTGACCATGCTTCTTTGACTTTAAACCTTTTTTTCCCCCCCGTTATATCCAAACCTTGTCATTGGCGCCTTAATGAGACCTTTCTTTCCACAGACCATCTTAGAGATGAATTATCGCAGGGACTTGATACTTATTTCACCCACAATGTTGGTTCCGTAAACTCCTCCTCAACACTATGGGAGGCTCACAAGGCGGTTTTTCGAGGGCTCTGTATTTCTATGGGTTCTCGTTTAAAAAAGTCCTCGGCGAGTGCTAGGGCTTCCCTCATACAACAGCTATCTTGGGCGGAAGGACGGTTATTGGCTAAGCCATCTATTCCTGGGCTCCAGAGGGTAATTTCTCTACGGGATCAGGTTAAAGCTCTTGACTCCAGTAGGACTGCTCAATCCCTCCTTTGGGTCAAGCAGAAATTCTATGAATTTTCCAATAAGCCCCATTGTATGTTAGTCAATCGTCTCAAAGCTCAGTCTCCTTCCACGATGCCTGACTTACTAATACAGCCAGATGGAAGCCCCACTTACGATCCTCGGGTTATAGCAACTCTTTTTGGTTCATTTTACGGGAAATTGTACAATTGTTTAATCCCGGACCTGCACCCACCCCTCACACAGTCATTATTTGATAATTTCTTTGACACATTGTCACTCCGAGAATTTCACCTTCGGACACTGCCACCCTTAATGCTGACATTACCCTAGAGGAATTACTGGACACAATCAAATTTCTCCCTTCTCGTAAAGCTCCGGGACCGGACGGATTGCCCTACTCCTACTATAAAACTTTTATTGGTATTCTGGCCCCGCATCTCCTCTCTCTATATCGCGATCTTTTTAAGGGAATTATACCTCAGACTGAATTCTCCCGTGCATATATCTCGGTCATCCCTAAACCCGATAAGGACCATTCTATCGTGGACAACTACCGCCCCATTGCCCTACTCAATTCCGATTATAAGATTTTTACCAAAATTTTAGCCAACCGATTGTCCGGAATCATCTCCAAGATCATACAAAGGGATCAAGTGGACTTTGTACCTGCCAGACATGCCGCAGATAACACTAGGAGAACTATTGATCTGGTTGATCTGGTTAACAGGTCCTCTGCCCCTACAGTGTTATTAAGCTTGGACGCTCAAAAAGCTTTCGACCGTTTAAGCTGGCCTTATATGTTTATGGTCTTGGAGAGATTTGGTTTCAAAGGTCCATTTGTAGCAGCTTTGAAGGCCCTCTATTCATTCCCCCTCTCGCAGGTCAGATTAGCTTCTTTTCTCTCGCCTCCCTTTCAGATGTCAAACGGAACGCGTCAGGGCTGCCCACTCTCTCCTTTACTGTTTATTCTTTGTCTGGAACCTCTAGCCATTGCTATTAGGTCAAACCCGGATATTCACGGGATACAGTCACATTCCCATGAGTACAAATTATCGTTATTTGCAGATGACATTCTTCTCACGCTCACGAGTCCCCATACTTCTTTACCGATTTTGCATAAGACCTTGAAACAATTTGGGGCTATTTCAGGTTACAAAGTCAATATGTCCAAAACTGAGGCACTCCCAATACATGTCCCGCCTATCGTTTTGTCCTCGCTTCAGGAAGCCTTTCCCTATTGGTGGTGCACACACTCTTTAAAATATTTAGGTACTAATATTTCTCTCTCTTACCAATCCATATAAGAGGCCAATTTCCCCCCTTTGTTTATAGCAATCTCTCGCTCTCTGAAACGTTGGGATGCCTTGCCCATCTCTTTCCTCGGTCGCATTAACGTTCTAAAAATGACCGTGTTACCCAAACTCTTGTACTTGTTTGCAACTCTCCCCGTTCCCGTTCCTATGTCCAAGCTTCACTCGCTTCAGAAATCTTTCCTACACTTTATCTGGCACAATATGCGGCACAGGATTGCACGTTCTGTTCTGCTTTCTCCGCGTTCTAGGGGAGGTTTGGGAGCGCCGGATATAATCAAGTATTATTATGCAACTCACCTTAGTTTTCTTCTGTCATGGTCCACGCAATACCCTCCCAACACATGGACTGAGATTGAATCTTTACAACTGTCCCCAGTTCATCCATGTTCCCTTCTTTGGTCAACCACGGCAGTGGATGTCTCTTCCTTCCGCCATCTATTCCTTGGTCCCATGCAATTTTCATTGACGGTATGGCAGAAATGTAAGACTCAATTTACTCTGGCCTCTGAATGCTCCCCTCTGACAAACATCCTCTACAACCCTAACCTGCCAGACAATATGGCCATATCTCGGATGTCTCTTTGGGTGGTATCTAACCTTCTTCAATTGCGTCACTTGGTACATCCGGTGACTCGTAAATTACATTCATTCCCGGATCTCCAGAAAAAAGCTTCTTTACCTCCTCATCACCTATATATATATTTCCAAATACGCCATTTTTTCTCTATTTTATCATCCTCATTGATCCTGGGGAAGCCTACACCCTTCGAACGTTTATGTATGCAGGGCCCCCACCAAAGGGGTATCATCTCCAATACTTATAAACTTCTTATGGATGCATCCCCTTTATCTAATGAAACTCACCTTTACATGCGTAGGTGGTCTCAGTTTGTACAACGTGATATTGATTTACTGACGTGGAAGAATATTTGGGTAAATGCATCTAAATCTTCTGTTTGTGTGGTTTTTAAGGAAAACATTTATAAGATTATGATGTTATGGTACAAAACACCTGAGGTTCTTCATGCTTTCAACCCGAGTGCTTCTCCTGTCTGCTGGCGCTGTGGTAAGGATTCAGGTTCTCTCTTTCATATTTTTTTGACTTGTAAATCTATTGTTCCTTTTTGGAAGGAAGTCCGCTCCTTGTTGCAATCAATGCTGCATGCCTCGCTCCCTTTTGACCCTCTGCATTTTTTGCTGGGCTTGCCATTCCCGGGTCTATCTAAACCAGCCAGAAAACTTGCTGCTCACGTGCTGACCGCGGCCAGGAGAAGTATTCCTATGGGTTGGTTATCTTCTACTCCCCCTACAATGCTGACTTTGTAAAAAACTTATTGCTGAAGTAAGACGGATGGAGTATTTGACTGCCTTACATAATTGTTTGTCTGCTGTATTTGAGTTGATTTGGCTCCCGTGGGATTCCTTCATTTCCTCTTTGCCGGCTCGCATCTAAGATCCTGATTGTTTCTGCACTGATTTTGTATGACTCTATTGGACATGATTATGTGTAGTTATGCCATCGATGTTTCTCTCTGTTATGTTTATAATTTTACTTATTTGAAAACCAATAAAAATTGTTAATACAAAAAAAAGAAGCCTAGAGGAACAAGGTTCCTCAGGAAGCTTTTCCTATTGGATGCTGCCTCCCTATTTGACCCTAGCAGCCATCTTGGGTCAGGAACAGCCTACTTAAAGCCTTGGCTCCCAGGTTTGGTGTGTATTTTGTGAGTTGGTAGAGTAGGGACAGGTACCCCCCCCTGGTAGGGACAGTACAAGAGGTAAGGGAAAGATTCCTGATGAGGAGGGAAAGCGTAGGGTCACAACTCCTTGGACAACATCACGTTTGGCCACAAGAAGGCCAGGCCCCACTCTGATCTCCTTACAGACGCTGTCTGTAAAAAGTCAGTGACCCCCCCTTACCCTGATGACCAGTGTCCCATTTTACCTTGAAGCCCAGTAATCCCCTTATTGCCAGTGACCTCCCTAGCCCTGATGGCCAGTGATCATTTTTACCTTGATGGCCAGCATTCCCCATTACCCTAATAGCCAGTGTTCCCCTTTACCCTAATGGCCTGAATCCCCCCTTACCCTGATGGCCAGTGTCCCCCTTTCCCTAATAGCCAGTGCTCTTATTTCCCTAATAGACAGTGCCCCCCCTTACCATGATGGCCAGTGTCCCCTCTTACCCTGGTTTCCAGTATCCCTCTTTTCCTTATGACCAGTGCCCCCCTTACCCTGATGGCAAGAGTTTTCTCCATTCCCTGATGGTCAGTGTCCCCCTACTACCTCTTTGGCCTGTGTCACCCCTGACACTTATTACCATTGTCCTCCCTTACCAAGATGGCCAGAGTCCCTCCTTTCCCTGATGGCTAGTTTCCTCCCTTTAGCTGATGGCCAGTGTGATCCCTTTCCATGATGGCTAGCGTGCCTCCTTTTTCTGATGGCCAGTGTGCTCCCTTTCCCTAATGCCCAGTGTCCCAACTTACCTTTATGGCCAGTGTTCCCCTTACCCTGTGGGTCAAAGTCCACTTTAACCTGATTACCAGTATCCCTCTTATTCTGTTGGCCAATGCCCCCCTTACCCTGATGGCCAGTATCCCTTTTATCCTAATGGCTAGTGTCCCCCCTTACCCAGATGACCAGTGTCTCCCTTACCCATATGGCCAGCACCCCTTTCCCCCATGGCCAGTACCCCCTTACCCTGATGGCTAGTGTCCCCCCCATACCCCGATTACCAGTGTCCCCATTACTCTGATGGCAAGTATCCCCCTTACCCTAATAGCCAGTGTACCCCCTTTCCATTGTGGGCAGTGCTCCCTCTTGCCCTGATGGCCAGTGACCGCCCTTTCCCTAATAGCCAGTGTTCCCCCTTTCCATGATTGTCAGTGTTCCCCGATATCTTCCCGACTCCCCACCGCTTTCCTTCCTGTACAAAGTATGGAAAAAAGTGCAGAAAATCAGGAGAGGCCATTTACTCGTCTGTGCAGATTTCAGTGCCGTTCCAGACGTCACCATGGACATCTCTGGCTCCTCCCCCACACATACCTGCCGACCGATGGCATCGAAATGCCTGAAAAATGCAAATAACCGAATTCCACCGACAGGTCCTACAGCATTTCTTCTAAGCCTCGCCTCACCTATTCATAGACTTGTTTATGGCAGATCAGATCTTTCTTCAACAGATGTCTAAGGCTGGCCATACATTAGACAATCTTCTTGTACAATTTTCCTTTAGATTTACCAAAACCATAGAATTTGAGGTCCGACCTAAACACTTCCAATTTGTATGCAATCAGGCCGGCCCTTGTACTACATAGTGTAAGGTCCATCTAAAGGAGATTGAAGAAGAAGATTGTATAATGTATGGCCAGACTAATTCAGGGATCCTAAATGGAAGGGGTGTGCTGTGCTGGGGGAGGGGTTTATGGGAAGGCTGGAGGAGTATATAAACTAGGATGGAGAGGGGGAGGGAGAATTCAATTATAACGGGATAGACAGATCAGACCGAGGTCAGTCCCTATTGGTGGGTGGAATGGGGAAAGATGGGGGAGGGCTATGGCAGGTGATAAGAAGGTTCCCATGTTACAAACAACCAGTGGAATTGGTACCATTTGTATGAAAATAAAAAATACACAAAATCCGTGTGAACAAGGTGTCAGTGAAGGAACAAGGTGTCAGTGAATGAACAAGGTGTCAGTGAATGAACAAGGTGTCAGTGAAGGAACAAGGTGTCAGTGAAGGAACAAGATGTCAGTGAAGGAACAAGATGTCGGTGAATGAACAAGGTGTCAGTGAATGGAAGTGTTTGTTCCCCAATGTCAGACGTCTGCCCAGCACAATCGGTGAGTTGGAAGGTTCGGTGAATGAAGAGAACTAGGACTGAATTGGTATTGCTGAATCTTGGCTTCATTCGTCACATGACTGGGCCATTCATATTCCTGGCTAGGTTGTCTTTCGGAGAGAAGGGGGAATAGGAGAGGTGTTGGTGTCTCTATGTGAGAAGTCATCTCAGAGTGAGTGTGAAGGAGGACCTAGTTGATGGAGAGTGTGATGAGGCTGAAGTATTATGGGTGGGACTTCCGGTTCCGGCACCATGTGAGGATGGAGTGACCTGTCGCTGCTCCCGGCCCCACCACCCTCTTCACTCTGATACCACACCAGATCACCGGTCACCTGGGCGGTTCTCATACCCCCCCCCCTAGGGGACCAGATGGAGCGCACCGCTCCTTGATTGTCCTAGAGACCCCGGTGGGATCCTGACTCCGGGCCGGAGGCAACTCCCAAGATGGCCGCCACCATACAACACACCCAGCATGTGGATATCCCTATTCCTCCTGCTGAAGAGATGGCGGGCAGCTCTTTCTCACACACAAAGATCGCTCAGGCTGTAGCCAGCATACTCACCCCATTGATCGATGAAGCAGTAGACAAGGCGGTACAACATGGTATGGAACAGCTGCGGCAGGAATTTCATAGCCAGATTCATGGCTGGAGGAAGCAGAACGGCACATTTTATCCGTAGAGAAGCAATTACATCCGGTAAATAATCCCCTTACTACACCGGGGAACGTACCGCAATCCATCCTTGACAAATGACAGGATTTGGAGAACAGATCACACAGGAACAACCTGCGTATCATTGGTCTACCAGAAAGCTATAAACCATCCTCTCTGATGGAACTCTGCAACCACCGCATTCCTGAGGCCTTAGGCCTACGCTATCCCTGTGTTGTGGAAAGGACTCATCGGGTGGGACCACCACAAGACCCTGACCCAGACCACCAGCTGAAGCCTAGACCAATAATTGTCAGGTGCCCCAATTATGCCGATAAACACCTTATTTTGCAGCACTACCACAAAGGTGGGACATTTGGACAACCACAAATTGCTGCTTTCTGCTGACTATTCTGTGAAAGTGTCGAAATTGTGCAAATCTTTTGCCTCAATCTGCTCCCTACTTCACCAGCATGATCTACGGTTGTCTTTGGCCTTCCAGCGGTGCTACACCTACGCTCCCCTGACGGTGATCAGCTATCATTTACTTCACCTGAGGCGGCTAAACAATACGTGGAATCTCTGCTAGCCGGTGATCTGTTCTCTAATCATGCAATGGATGAGACCATCATTGACGCCCCACCTGTGGGTAGTATCTCGGCCAAACATCTAAGCAGCCCATCGAAGCACCCATCTAAACACGGACACTATGCTGTCGGCTCCAAACACAGAGGAACTACCTGATGAGGTTGGCTTATCCTTTGGAGGGTTTGTTATCCTCCGGCTACTACTGGGCCTAAAGTGCGTTCTGTTGATGTTGTTCTCCTCTTTTATTTAATATACACGTCATGTTGTATGCATGTCTCAGGGAGAGTACATCCCGATGGTTTTCATGTATGTTCTGGGCCTGAGCACCCTATTCAGTTCCCATTGCAGCCCGATCTGTTCTCAGATCCTGTCACATTGGTTTTATATTGAGTTACTGTCCTCCCCAAACCCACGCTCCCCCCGGGGGGGGGGCAGCTTCTGTATCCTAAGGCGGAGTGCTCCTTCCACATCCCATTTGGCATTCCCTCTGGTGCTCTATATGGCTCACTAATGTCAGTCCTTTATCATGCAGGGGATTGGAAGCTGGACATTCTGATAGTGGAGTGTACCTCACATGGAAACAAGTGAAGTCCTTAGACATTTCTGGGTTTCCTCGGTTTTTGTTTTTCATTTTGATTAGTTTTTCCTCTGTTCATATATACATTCACCTATTGTGATACTGTCTCTGATTACCAGCCGGTTATTGTACTGTATCTGTTATCTGCCTAGAGGCAGGGACCAGGCCTGGAACTCATAGTAGGGTTCTTTTCTCTCTTGTCTCAGGTGAGCACATCCCTTTTTGTCTTTCATCCTTTTATCGGAGAGCACTGCTTTGATATATCACACACTTGATCCCTACGGAGTTATGCGGGTCATCTCCTGGAATGTCAAGGGTCTACGCTCTCCGGGCAAACGGATGAAGATCCTACATCACTTAAAATGCTTGAAAGCAGACATTGCCCTTCTACAAGAGACACACCTTTTAGAATCTGATCTTCATCGTCTCAGGAAACTCTGGGTATGGGAGGTTATTGGTTCACTGGCCACGAGTGGCCATCCTCTTCCATAAACATCTGTCCTACACCGTTCGCTCAATAGATAGAGACTAAGAGGGACATAAACTCACTGCACATCTATCTATAGCATCTACACCTCCTCGCACTTAGCGGACACTGTCTCCCATCTACACATGGCAGACGTATGGCGTCTTTCTCACCCGAAATATAGAGAATTCACCTACTACTCGCCTCCACACGACATCATGTCCCAACTATGTATTCTGCTCTTCATCCCTTTTACCTATGGTGAGAAACTCAAAGATCTTGGAAATAGCCATCTCAGACTACAGCCCTTTTGTGATCACACGTGACAATCTCCAACCTAGCAGTAATCCACCCCCTTGGAGATTCCCCTCCTACCTCATGGACAACGAAGACTATCGTCATATGTTACTCAATGCTTGGAATGACTATGCCCTCACCAATGCAGAACATGCTACTGATCCCATTTTATTTTGGGAAACAGCTAAGGCGATCCTGTGGGGTTAAATTATATCTTATGTTTCCCAGCATAAGCGGCACTCCTTGGACCAGTTCTGCCTGGCCAGCACATCCCTTCGTAAAGCCCAATTAGAACTTGGCCAAAATAGATCCACGGAAATGAAACAGAAATGGCAGGAAGCGAAGAGAAATTTTTAGGTATGGGTCGAACAAAGGGAAAGCATTAAAACTTCTTATTGCTCCCTATGACTCCATAAATATAGCAACAAGGCTGGAAAACTCCTGGCCAACCATTGTCGAGGCCCCTGTCATGGTATGGAGAGCCCTGCCAAATGGCCAATGTCCATCACGGTGGCTTCCCCCCTTCCAGCCAGATGGCTGCATGGCCTCCACTGCCCTAGCTTGTCAACTGCCCAAGCCCTCTAATGTCCCGGGGGGTCCAGTGTCATCCTGGCCCCCCACTGTGTCCCTGTCTCCATCCTGATATGCCGCTTTCATCCCCATGGTCCAGTGACCCCCCCTTCACCTCTCATCCTGCCACAGTGGGATGAGAGGTGCGGCGTTCACCACCTCTGCCACTATCTTTTCCCTCTCTGGCTGTGGCTGGAGAGGAGAAGGTGGTGAGGTTCACACCTCTCCACAGAGATGTTCCCGGCTACAGCGTCTTGCTGATGCCACTTCAGCCCTGTCATCCGCAGCGTGGACACGGGAAGTTCCCACGCTTGCGGATGTCCCTGGACAAAGGCCGCGCTCACGAGAGGCGTGGCCCCTGTCCAGGGAGCGTGCCTCGTTGCCCCTTAAGAAGCTGATTCTGGGCGCTCCGGGAGCATTCACCTCTGCGCAGCCACCGAAGGAGCCCCAGCTGCGACGGGACCTTCGTGGCCAGACTCTGCAGAGACCCAAGCCTGCCTAAGGCCCCCTCAGGGCAGGGGAAGACTGCCTGCTAGCTGCCTGGGATCCAGAGACCCCCAGTCACTGCCTGCCAGCTGCCAGGGATCCAGAGACCCCCAGCCTAGGGGAGAGATTGCGGGACTGCCTGCCAGCTGCCAGAGATCCAGAGATTCCCAGCCTAGGGGAGAGATTACAAGATTGCCTGCCAGTTGCCCGAGGACCCAGCCCAAAAGGGGAGACCGCATGCACGATCCAGACTCCAACAGGTACCTGTGTTCCACTTTCTATCCCTGGGAGACCAGACACCCTGTCGGATCCGTGAGTACATGCTCTGTCCCTGTTTTACTTAAACTGTTCCTGTGCTGACCCCCCACCCCCCCATTGGATTACAATTGCTACAGAGACTCTTCCTTGGCTCTCGGTGTTGGACTATAAGTTGTTTTGGACTGGGTCACCTACAAACCATTTACTGTGATCTACCAGTGAGCCAAATTGATATAGAATTACATGCACGTGGAAGTAAGACACTGACACTTCGCAGTTTGTCAACTTCCTGAAATTCTACTTTATTGAGGAAATAACAGTAACATTTATAAGTCTCATGATGCAGGCGAAGCATGTCCGATGACTGGGTGAAAAGTCCCCTAAGTTTCCTGCGTGTTCTTCCATCCGTGTTGATATCTTCCAATCATTGTCCCCAAAGAGACTCATTCCCTTTTATGGGGGTTGTTTACATTAAAAGATACTTTTCTCCTAATGAGTCACCTCGGGTGAGACTCCGGATGAAGGCGCCATCTTAATTATCATCATTGTTCTGTCAACCTATATCTGATTGTTCACTTAAGAGAGTAAGGAATTTAAAGAGCAAGAAGCAGAGAGTAGCAAGACTATAAAATTGTCATTTTACTGATCATCTAATAGAACGTGGACTGTCAATCACAATCCACTACAAAGTGTGTTGGCCCCTCTTTGCTGCCCTTTACTGGCGTATTCACCCTCCCTGCGAATTCCCCTATTAAGTGACTGTCATCTGTTTGTCTCAATAAAGCTTTGTGCGTTTGCCATCTACTCTGTGTGTTCTGTCCTGCCTACCCTCCGTCACAGCCCCTATGCTCCAAACCATATTATGGCACTTAAGGACACTCAATGAAATCTGACAACCTCATTGTGTGAAATATCGTCTCTATTAACAAATTTCTACCAACAGCTGTACTCTGAGGAACAGGTTGTTATGGAAAAAGCGGAATCACTTCTGCAATCTCTTCATTTACCACATCTTTCCCAATCACAATTGGACGCGCTGAACACACCTATCTCATCGGAAGAGCTCCATTACTAATCTATGTAACAGTACAGCCCCTGGCCCAGATGGGTACTCATCTGAATTTTACAAATTATCCCGTGAATATATTCACCATACCCTGTTGCAAGTATACAACAATATATGGCAGGGTGGCCCTTACCTCCCAACGGGCCCCACAGAGTTTATAAAGTCACTGGCCAAAAAGGGCAAAGACCCCACTCTTCCTGGCTTGTACCGCCCTATCTCACTCATTAATGTGGATGGTAAGATCTTGTCCAAAATAGTCGCATCCTGTCTGGAAAATGTACTCTCTGGCCTCCTGCACCCCGCTCAGGCAGGGTTTGTCAAAGGTAGATCAGCAGTCCTACATATCCACAGTCATTATGGTGCTGGAACAGGCCAAGCTTCACCCCGATAAAGATACGGCCATTTTGTCTCTTGACGCAGAAAAAGCTTTCGATAATATTAATCTCCACTGGCTCTTCTTAGTCTTGAGGAAATTCGGTTTTCAAGGCCCAATCACACATTTATTTCTTTCCATGTATTCCTCTCCTCCTAGGCTAATCACTCAGAGTACAGTATCGGAACCTATTCATCAAAAAAAGGGAACCCGCCAGGGCTGCCCCCTCTCCTGTCCAACCTGGCTATTGGACCTCTTTCCAGACTGCTCAATTCTCACCCCCTTCTTTCCGGAATGACAATTGGCAGTGCAGCCATGAAAGCTGCTTTATTTGCAGACGACATTCTCATCTTTTCCTCTGCAGTGCCCACTGATCTCCCTGTTATTCAGGATCTATTCACCACCTTCCAGCTCTGTTCTGGCCTACACATAGACTTCACCAAAAGGGAAATTCTCCCGCTTACCCCATATCACTCCAGGTCATGGATCACGTCCTCCCCGCTTCAGATAGCCTCCCATCATATCACCTATTTGTGTATCCAGATAGGGAAGGATCCATCATCTCTCTATCGGCTCAACTGTCTCCCCGTTTCTGAGAAGATTAATCGGGAATTGGATAAATGGTCTACTCTTCCCCTTTCACTTTTCATCAGGTGCCATCTCTTTACAATGGTGTCATTTGTGAGACGTTTATACCCCCTGCAAACCTTTCCTTTATTGCCTCAGCATACAGATATCCAATCTTTACATAAATCATGACAAGTGTGATGGTGGAATGGGCCTCCCCAATATCCGCTTATATAACCTGGCCTGCCTTCTTCACCAGAGACTAGACTGGTTGTCTCATAAATCAATCTACTCCAATTACACGCTTGAGTCAGCCCTGGTTTACCCCCTTCATTTATCAGGGGTCCTGCATTTTCCTCTCACAATGCTGCCCCCCAGACTGAAACATAACTCTCTCGTTGGTTATAAGGTGATAGCGTGGTGAGAAACCTGCAAGCTGATGGGGGTCTCCTCTACTACAATGGTTCCACCTTCCCCCCCATCTCCTGTTTTACTACATGCAGTTGGCCAATTTTCTACGGTGACAGTTGCAGGGAGGCAGGACGGATCTTGCCCGTCCGCTGATAGATAGCGCACTCAAACACAATCACTACTCTATATCCTCTCTATACTCACAGCTTTTAGATTGCCGCTTGCCCTCGCTATGTGACTCATTATTCCAAGGCTGGTCCAGGACATCCCGGAGCTGGATGACCTCTCCAGGCTTTTGGGGGGTTATACTTTGATCCATACTGTGACAAATTGTCCCTTTGTGATACCATTTTGCCCTTTCTGTTCTGGTTTTTATCCCCTTTGTAAAGCTGGACATGTTTCACAGACATTCTACACTGTTAGTTTATGGATTATGATTTTGTTAAGGAACACTTGTTGGCCCGCTACGCTCTCACCCCAGAGGCGTATCGCTTAAAGTTCCGGACACTCAAGAAGAAACCCCAGGACACCTTCACTGAATGGGGACATCAGTTACAACACACTGCCAGCAGCTGGGTCCGAGGGTGTCAGATCACCAAGCTAGAGGAACTGTTACAACTACTGTTACTGGAGCAGTTTTACAATGGACTTCCAGGGGATGTTAAACATTGGGTCCGGGACATACACCCCCTCACCTTAGCCGACGCTAGTCACTGGGCAGATGAGTACCTGGACAACAGGAGGCTAACCAAGACCGCCATTCCCCCTGCACCTTGTCCACAACCAGTGGTGCCCACTCTGGTCACCCGAGAATGCCTCAGACCACCCACACCTTCTGACCCAAAGCGGTCTGGCCCACGCTGTTATGGCTGCAACCAAACAGGGCACATCCGCATTCATTGCCCACGGAATCCACCAAGGCTCCAGAGCAGCCAACCCCCTCGGGGCACTTCCAACCGACCTACCACTCCCTATGGCCGAGCCTCTGCCTACTCTCTACAGGACCACCCGAGTGACACCGCCTCTTCATGGAGGAATTTTACCACCGAGGATGAGGACATCGGGGTCTTTCATGAGGCTAACCCTCTCCAGGCTGCCACCCCGGACAATCGCCGACACCACCAACCGGTTGTCCATGTTAACGGCCGTCAGGCCCAAGGATTACGGGACACTGGAGCCACACTCACCCTAGTCCAACCTCAACTGGTACCAGACTGGGCCAAGACCGGGCGATCTGTGGCCTTACGGGTAGCGGGAGGCCATGTCTACCGGATTCCTACCGCAAGGCTTCATCTGGATTGGGGAGCCGGGGTCAGGGACGTTGAAATTGGAGTAATGCAGAACTTGCCAGCTGAGGTTCTCCTTGGAAATGATCTGGGAGTCCTGGTCTCCACTTTTTGGCCCCGAGACCCCTGGTGAAGCTCAACCAGTACCGATCGGGGAAGCAAAACACCAATGCAGATGGGTTGTCCCGGCAAGCCGAGTTGGAGAAGTGAACCTCTGAACCGACCAGCCCCAAGCGGACCTGTTTGAAGGTCTCGCCGGCTCTGGCGGGTGTTACACAACGGGGGAGCCTTGTGACGAATTGTCCCTTTGTGATACCATTTTGCCCTTTCTGTTCTGGTTTTTATCCCCTTTGTAAAGCTGGACATGTTTCACAGACATTCTACACTGTTTGTTTAGGGAAATGTGACCTTGTAGTCTTTCACTTCTATAGAGTTCCTAGGTATTGTTGTATTGTATGGTTTGTTGTGGGTGGGGAAAACCTGGTGCCAGTCTGTCTGGTGGGGGTGGGGTGAAGTTGTATATACTGAGCTGTGTTTAATAAAGATGGTCAGTTTCACCCTACACGAAGTTCTGACTCGTGTTTTTGGCTATAATACCTGCCTTGGGAGAATGCTGGAAGACTTGCCGGAAATGAGGACCATTGGGTGAGACGCACTGCTCCGCACGAGGAAGCCCAGGCGGAACGGTTCCGCCACAGACGGTATGGATGATGTCTCCTTCATGAATGGATGAGAAATAGGCAGACTAGTAGGAGGAGACTTACCCATTGGATGGGAGGAATGACTTGCAGAATGGGAAGTATTAGTGTGAGAATCTGTCCCAGCATGCTGTGGGCTCATATCTGTCATTCTACGCAGAGGAGACCGGCTGCAGGAGGAGAGAGCGCTGACACCTGCTTAACAAGGTGTCACAGGAGAAGCTGTGTGCTGAGTGAGAGGAGGAGGATCCTGAGCTGCTGCTGCCGCCATGTTGGGGATGGCTGAGATCCGGCCGAGGGGAGGAGCTTCCTCTCAGCTTTCCTCTTCTTTGTCATCTCCCTGAGGGTCACCGGGCTGTTGCCTCTCCTCTGGGGTGTCAGCTCCGCCCACTGCTGTGTGCTGGAACTGTGAGTACAGCAGAGCTGGGGGGGGGATGCAGCCAATCAGACTGCTCCGGACACGCCCACAATCCGGGGATTTTGTGATGTTTAAAAAATGACAGTTATTATTGACAGTTAAAAAAGCAGAGTTATTTTTTTGTCAGTTGAAAAATGTATTTTTGACATTTTGAAAAAACTGGCAATTGAAAAATTAGGGTTTTTTTCAATGACCGTTATTATTTTGTCAAGAAATTACAGATTTTTTTTGTCAGTGACAATGTCACATGACAGTTGAAAAATTAGGATTTTTTTGACAGTGGAAAAATGACAGTTATTATTTGTCAAAAATTATTTATTTTTTTACAGTTGAAAAATGACATTTAACAGTTGAAAAACGACAGTTATATTTGACAGAAAAATAGTGTATATTTGAAAAATGAGGGTTTTTTGACAGTTGAAAATGACAGTTTTTTTTTACAGTGGCAATAAAATGCAGATAATTTTTGACAGTGAAAAAAAATCACATGTAATAAAGAGGGTTTTTTTGACAGTTGATAAATGACAGTTTTTGTCAGTTAAAAAATGACAGTTTTTTTAGTTGAAAAAGTACAATTTTTTTCTTACGGAGTTATTTTTTTGTCAGTTAAAAAACAAATGTATTTTTGACAGTAGAAAAATTAGGGTTTTTTTGTCAGTAAAAAAAAAAGACAGTGGCAAAAATGACAATTATTTTTGACTGTAAAAAAAACGATTTTTTTGTTGTCATTAAAAAAAAAATTGTCAGTTGAAAAATTAGTTATATTTGACATTTGAAAATGACAGTTAATTTTTTACAGTGGAATAAAATGGCAATTGAAAAATTAGTGTGTTTGACAGTTGAAAAATGACAGCTATTTCTTGTTGTAAAAAAAAACATTTTTTAAAGATGAAAAATTACAGTTATATTTTTATTTTTGCAAAAAATATATTTTTTTTGTCAGTGGCAATAAAATGACAGTCGAAAAATGAGGAGTTTTTTTTCGACAATTGATAATGATAGTTAATTTTTGACAGTGGAAAAAATTACAGTTGAAAAATGAGGGTTTTTTGACAGTTGAAAAATGAGTTATTTTTTGTTGTTAAAAATTATTATTTTTTTTTTTACAGTTGAAAAATTACATTTAACAGTTGAAAAACGACAGTTATATTTGACAGTTGGAAAACATTTTTTTTACAGTGGAAATACAATGCAGATCATTTTTGACAGTGAAAAAAAAAATCACATTTAACCCCTCCCCCTCCTGAGCATTTACCCCCCTTCCTGGCCACGCCTCTTTTTGCTACTCGGCGCTGCACTATTTCAACTGATAATTGCGCGGTCATGCAATGCTGCACCCAAACGAAGTTTACATCCTTTTTTTCACACAAATAGAGCTTTCTTTTGGTGGTATTTGATCACTTCTGCACTTTTTATTTTTCACGCTATAAACAAAAAAAGGCCAAACATTTTGAAGAAAAACAATATTTTTTACTTTCAGCTATAAAAAATATATAATAAACTCAAAGTTAGTTATAAATTTAGGCCAAAATGTATTCTGCTCCATGTTTTTGGTAAAAAAATCCCAATAAGTGTATATTGATTGCTTTGTGTGAAGTTATAGAGATACAAACTATGGGAGAGATACTGCAATTTACACCATTTTTCTGCTATACAGCGCTGCGCTAGTTTAACGGACAATTGCGCGGTCATGCAATACGGTACATAAATGAAATTTACATCCTTTTTTTCCCCACAAATTGAGCTTTCTTTTGGTGGTATTTGATCACCTGTGCGGTTTTAATTTTTTGTGCTATAAAAAAAAAGGCTGACAATTTTGAGGAAAAAAAAACAATATTTTGGACTTTTTGCTATAAAACGTGTCCAGTAAAAAAAAAATGCAAAAATCAAATTTTGTCATAAATTTTGGCCAAAATGTATTCTGCGACATGTCAGTGCTAAAAAAAATCCCAATACGTGTAAATTAATTGGTTTACGTGAAAGTTATAGCGTTTACAAATGGCGGGAAAGATACTGGGATTTTTAGGTTTTTTTTATACTAATAATGGCGACGATCAGCGACTTATGGCGGCGACCAGCGACTTATGGCGGCAATCAGCGACTTATGGTGGCAATCAGCGACTTATGGCGGCGATCGGTGACTTATGGCGGCGATCAGTGACTTATGGCGGCGACCAGCGACTTATGGCGGCAATCAGCGACTTATGGTGGCAATCAGCAACTTATGGCGGCGATCAGCGACTTATGGCAGCGATCATTGACTTATGGAGGGGATCAGTGACTTATGGCAGCGATCAGTGACTTATGGAGGGGATCAGTGACTTATGGCAGCGATCAGTGACTTATGGAGGGGATCAGTGACTTATGGCAGCGATCAGTGACTTATGGAGGGGATCATTGACTTATGGAGGGGATCAGTGACTTATGGCAGCGATCAGGGACTTATGGCGGCGACCAGCGACTTATGGCGGGACTGCGGTGGACATTCTGACATTGGGGGGTACTGACTTGGGGTCACTGACATCCCCAAAAACACTAATACAGTGATCAGTGCAAAAAATAAAACACTGACACTGTACTAATGGCAATGGGGAGGAGGGGTTAACTTTATTTTGCAGGGAAGGGTTATAGGAGTGAGGGGCGTGTTTTACGAGGGGGCGGGGCAGGGTGTGTGTGCTGCACGGGGGACACCGCTGATCGAGAGAGAAACTCTTCTTTCTCGATCAGCTCGTCCTCGAGCTGACAGGGAAGTGACAGACAACACAGCTACTGCAGCTGTTCTCTCTGTCACTGTTTGCCGCCGATCGCCGGGAAACAGCCGCTAAGGACCGGCTGTGACCCGGCGACTGACATCCGCGGCGGTGATCGGCTGGACAGATAGGGCGGCGGCGCACCTCACGCACTCCCCCTATCTGTTTACAAAGCACACGTCTTAAAACGTGGTTTTGCCTGCCAGTGCCGCCCTGCCGCCGTATTTCTACAGTGACTGGGCAGCAAGTGGTTAAAAAAAGAGATTTTTTTTCGACAGTTCAAAATGACAGTTAATTTTTTTACAGTAGCAAAAAAAATGACAAGTAATTTTTGACCGTGGAAGAAATTGGCAATTGAAAAATGAGGTTTTTTTTTTAAAGTTGAAAAATGACAGTTATTTTTTGTCGTGAAAAAATAGGGTTTCCTTACATTCGAAAAATTTCATCTATTTTTTTTAACAGTCAAAAAACATCAGTTATATTTGACAGTTAAAAAATGACAGTTTTTTACACTGGCAATAAAATGCAGATCATTTTTGACAGTAAAAAAAAAAATCACATTTAAAAAGAGGGTTTTTTTTTGTCAATTGAAAAATTACATTTAATTTTCACAGTAGAAAAATGCATTATTTTTTATCAGTTACTTTTGACATCTAAAAAATGATGTTTTATTTGTAATTTTAAAAATATTTGTTATTTTTTGTCAGTTGAAAAATGACAATTATTTTTGACTTTTTTACAACAAATTTTTCTACTGTCAAAAAAACCCTCATTTTTCAATTGCCATTTTTTGAACTTTCAAAAATAACTAATTGTTCTACTCTCAAATATAACTGTTGGTTTTCAAAAATAAAATTTTAACTGACAAAAAAGTCATTTTTAAAATATCAAAAATACCTAATTTTTCAATTGTCATATGTCAACTTTTTTTGTCATATTTCAACTGACAAAAAAAACTCATTTTTAATTGTCAAAAATAACTCATATTTTGCCTCTGTCAAAAAAGCTGTCATTTTTCAACTGTAAAAAATAACTCATTTTAAACTGGAAATATAACTGTCGTGACCAAAAAAATACTCATTTTTCAAATTAATAAAAATAACTGTCATTTTGAAACTTCCAATAAACCTGTCATTTTTTAATTGTCATAAAACCCCTCATTTTTCAACTGTCATTTATTGCCACTGTCAAAAATAAGTGTGGAAAGCATGCAGCCAGTGAAGGCGGAACACTCGGACCTCCTGCATGCTTGTTCCTGGTCAGTGACACACTAGGGAGTGAAGTGAGGTTTAGGATGAAGATGACGGCCCCGGAACCTGCAGCTTTCTCCACAAATCACTCCTGTTTCCTGCCCTTCCTCCTATTGGCTGAGTATTGCACCAATCACCAATCAGATCATCCCCCTTGTGCTGTCCCTGGGCGGATCTCTCACTCCTGGCTCCTCCCACATATCTTTATACAACCTCCCCCTACCCATACCCCGGCATGGAGGGGCTGAGTGAAGGTGGTGGTGATGGTGTGGAGGTCTCGGATCGGGTCACACAGATCATAGAAGGAGATCCGCCCGGCCTCATAATCCAGATCTATCCTGACTCTGGTACTGGAGACACCGCCGGGGAATCGGGTCTTCTTCCTGTCATGTACCACTGAGTACTCATTACCCTTCATCCCCTCCAACCCCCCCCTTCTCTCCAACCCCCAGGACTTCTTATTATATCCAATCCCTGACTGACCTCCTCTCCTGTCTATATTGGGGTAACACATCCCGACTCTCCAGTGATCTGTCCCCCCGACATCCACGTCCCAGTAATGTCTCCCGGAGGAGAAGCTCTGACTGCTCATCACCTGAGGACACTCAAACCTCTCTAGTTTCTGATGTGATGGTGATGACCTGGATGCAGTTTTCCCGTCATCTGATATATGTAGATGATCACCAGCTGTCCTCACATCCAGTAATATGTCTGTAACCCCCGACACCCCCCATGTTTGCTGTACAGCCCCAATATTGGGTCCTCCAGTGGGGGAGGGTTTGAGGCGTTTCCTGGATGGTGGACCATTGATGGGACCTTTGCCCTTTGTAGTAGAATGTGGAGAGACATGTGTGCCTGTACATTTCTGTACATTGACCCCAGACATGATATCAGATAAACCCGTGTGTAATGTGTGTGAGATCCCCCCCACATCCCCATCCCCTCCATCATGGAGGAGGTTCTCATGTCTCTCTCTGTCCTCATCATCTCCATCCTCAGTATCACACAAGTCACCTGTGTCTGATTCCTGTAGGACAGTCAGTGGATCCGTCATGTTACACAGCTTCTCAATGTCCCTCATCTTCCTGGACAGCTCCTCCTTCTTTATTTCCAGATCCCGAATATAATCCAACATGGGACGGGAGACCCGCTCTGCCCACTCGGAGATGTCCCTCAGGACTCTCTTCTCCAGGTCTTCCAGACGTCTCCTGAGGTCTCTGAACAGGTCAGTGACTCTCTCGGTTTCATCATCTGCTTTTCCTTGTACTTTCCTCCTGCGTTCCTGCAGACTCTGGACTCTTTTCTCGATCTTCTCTCTCTCAGTCATCAGTTTCTGCAGAACATTCCTCAGTTTCTTCTTCTTCATCTCAGAGGCCTCCTCCAGAGTCTCCACCTGGTGTCCCCGATGTTCTCCGGCCAAACTGCAGGACACACAGATACAGGTGGAGTCCTCGATGCAGTAATACTCCAGGATCTTCTTATGGATGGAGCATTTCCTGTCCTTCAGGGAAGTGGTGGGGTCACATAGGACGTGTTCTGGTGACTTGCTGTGGACTCTCAGGTGGTTGTCACACAGAGAAGCTTCACACAGCAGACAGGATTTTATAGCCGGTACAGGAGTGTGAATACAGTAAGTACAGAAGACCCCGGACTCCTCCTGCTCTGGATGGGTAGACTGGAAGTTCTCCACTATGTTACGTTGTGTTATGTTCCTCCTCAGTGCAGGACAGTCCTGGAACTCTTCTCTGCATTCAGGACAGGAATAACCTCCAGACTCCTCCTGTGTATCCAACACACGGCCAATACAGTCCCGGCAGAAGTTGTGTCCACATCTCAGGGTTACAGGATCTGTATAAATGGTCAGACAGACGGAACATTCCAGCTCCTTCCTCAGATCAGCAGACGCCATCGCTGAGAGCAGAAGACAGAATGACGGGGAAAGTCTCTGACACGCCGTATCCAATGTGACCTGTTCTGTACCCTCCTACACGGGGCGAGGTGTACATTCCTACACAGGGAGAGGCTGGGACTGAGACACGTAGCTAGAAGAATTCTTCTACAGAAGGACACAGACATGTAATAAGTAGTGACGGGTCCAACACCCCCCTGTTCGGTTCGCGGTCCAACATTCCAACTTGACGAAAGTTCAACCGCAAACTTGGAACTCAATGCAAGTCTATGGGACTGGAACTTGTAAATGGAAAAGTGTCCATTCTGAAGGCTTTTATGCCAGTTATTGGCCCCAGAAGTGGTATGGGGACTCGGGGACGGCCCTGAGGGACAGGAATCATAAAAAAAG
The DNA here is from genome assembly GCF_062004578.1 of Staurois parvus. Classification (NCBI taxonomy): domain Eukaryota; kingdom Metazoa; phylum Chordata; class Amphibia; order Anura; family Ranidae; genus Staurois; species Staurois parvus. Next base: position 227,695 of record NW_028318669.1, on the reverse strand, counting down.
AAAAATGTAATTATCATTCCTGGGGGGTCCCCATAAACTCCCTGCAAAGTTGCACATCTGTACAATGTATTGGACCTGCTGCAGCACGACTGACATTTATATTTAAAAAAAAAAGCTGTGTGGGGTCCCCCCTAATCCATAAAAGACCCTTTAGGTCCGGTGGGAAGGTTAGGAGGGACCCCACAGTGACATTTTTTGTGCGTGGGGTTCCCCCTAAAAGCCAAACCAGGCCCTTTAGACCTGATAGGCCTTCTAAGGAGAACCCCACCCTCCAAAACATAGATGGAAAAGGTGTGGGGTCCCTCCTAACTTCATACCAGACCCTTGATTAGAGAACAGGCCTGAAAGGGGGGATGAAAAAGTGGCCCTCCCCTCCCTGGGCCTTACCAGGCCACATGCCCTCAGCGTGGAGACAAGGGCCTCTTCCCCAAAACCCTGGTTGTGGGGGTCATTAGTATAAAGGTACTCCTTCAAATAACGGGGCACCCTGATGCTGCCCCCTTGTGAATGAGTAAGGGGTACAAAATAAATAAAATTGGGCCTTGGGTGTTGGTGGTGCCTGAACACTGTAACCCCTCACACTTACACTTGCTGGGCGCAGGCAGGGGCCCCGCAGTTAAAAATTGGTAACAATTACAGAAATATGGTAAACAAACATTGAAATGACATGCACCTGTGAAACAGGTGCCGAAAATTTGTGCCTTGAGTGTTGGTGGGGCCCTAAACCAAACAAATAGTTGGAAGCGACCATAATCAGGACTGAGGAATAGGATAGGCAGCATAGGCAGTCTTCAAGGGATCCCAGATCCCTAACAAATGGAATCAGTTACATCAGCATCAGGGACAAGATAGTTGCTGTTGATCCAGGACTGATTCATGTTGATAAATGTCAGCTGGTCAGCGGAGTCTGTGGACAGACGCACTCTTTTATCCGTCACAGAACCTCCAGCAGCACTGAATGTCCGTTCGGAAAGCACGCTGGGTGCAGGACAGGTCTCTGTCTCATTGGTGCCCTATCTGTGCTCATCTGTGCTGATCAGTGCCCTATCTGTGCTCATCAGTGCCCATCTGTGCTCATCAGTGCCCTATCTGTGCTCATTGGAGCCCTGTCTGTGCTCATCAGTGCCCTATCTGTGCTCATCAATGCCTTATCAGTGCCCTATCTGAGCCCAATCTGTGCCCGTCTGTGCTCATCAGTGCCCATTAGTGAGGGCTTATAAGTGTCCACCAGTGCTGACTTATTACTGCAGCTTACCAGTGGTCATCAGTGCTGCTTCATCAATGCCACTTATTCATACACATCTGTGCCACCCTATCAGTGGATCCTCATTAGCACCCACCAGTGCACATCAGTGGAAGTTTATCAGTGCAGTGCATTATTGCATATCAGCGCAACCTCATCAGTGCCCATTAGTACAATCTCATCACTTCATATCAGCACCCATCAGTGCACCCCATCAGCGTGGCCTCGTCAGCACCCAGCAGTGCAGCATCATCAGCACCCATCAGTACAGCCTCATCAGCACCCCATCAGTGCAGCCTCATCAGCACCCAGCAGTGCAGCCTCATCAGCACCCAGCAGTACAGCCTCATCAGCACCCAGTAGTGCACCCCCATCAGCACCCAGCAGTGCAGCCCCATCAGCACCCAGCAGTGCACCCCCATCAGCACCCAGCAGTGCAGTCTCATCAGCACCCAGCAGGGCTGTCTCATCAGCACCCAGTAGTGCTCACCCATCAGCACCCAGCAGTGCGGTCTCATCAGCACCCAGCAGTGCAGTCTCATCAGCACCCAGAAGTGCTCACCCATCAGCACCTGGCAGCAGCCTCATCAGCACCCAGCAGTGTAGCCTAATCAGCACCCAGCAGTGCACACCCATCAGCACCCAGCAGTGCACACCCATCAGCACCCAGCAGCAGTCTCATCAGCACCCAGCAGTGCAGCCTCATCAGCACCCAGCAGTGCAGCCTCATCAGCACCCAGCAGTGCAGCCTCATCAGCACCCAGCAGCAGCCTCATCAGCACCCAGCAGTGCAGCCACATCTGTCCCAGTATGTGTAAACAATTATTATCCTGTGAGGAGGCCTACCAAATCCTAACCATGACCGAGGAGAGCAGCGAGGAGCTCTCAGAGTCTGATTCTGATTGGATTACAAGCCCGTGTTAAGCAGTGTGTCTGCTACAGAATCGGAGGAGGAGGAACGTGTGCCCACTGTCTTGGAAATTCGCTTTAACGAATTTCTCCTTACCGTGAGTACTCGCAGTTGGATGCGCAGAAATCCCCCATAAAGCTGTGCGAATCTCGCTTACCACGACTGCAGCCAAACTACACGATTCCTGCCCATCCAAATACTTTGGTTCTGTTGAATTTGTGGGTGATTGGAGCTCCGTTACCCTAGAATGATCACACGACACTCTAAGGCTGGTTGCAATCCACATAAGGGCCGGCTTTAGGCTCAGCTCTCTGTTTTATTAAGAATACACACATGCCCCCCACATGAATAAAGTCAATCCCTCCCACCGAACAATGCAATGGGGATTGCCTATACAGAGGATGTACATTCCAATTGGAGCATAGCCTTTGCTATTATCTATCACTGGTCCTCCCCCCATGAGTCTTCTGAGGTCAGCAGACTTCCTCCCCTTCCCCCCTATGAGCCATCTGAGGTCATATTTCCTGTCCTACTAGCTTCTATTGGTATGCAAAATTCTCTGCACAAGCATCTCCCTAAAAATATCAGTCTGTACCTGGATGGGCCCGATACGATCTTTATTAAAACACATCCATCCCAGATACAGTTCAGATTAGTAATGGGTTGTAAGATATGCATAAGCCTACACGTGGAGTTCACACCGCTTGCGCATTGCGTTATGAAGCCCACGTGGTACCATGCTGCTGATATGTGGATACAGGCCCACGGTCTACTGACAGCAGCATTCGCATGGAATGCCGTGGTGGTATACACGCCGGTCTATAAGCGCAGATCTGCCATCTCATCCATTACCAAGCTGAGTACTGTAATACATACATTGTACATGGCATGGCCCAATTGCAGCCTTCAGAGCTTTAATTAAGCCACACGAGAGACATATGAATAACACGAATATATGACACATTTAAAGTTCGACCAATAATACAAAATTTCCATGACATTCCCTCCTGTTTTATCATATTCTCCTCGTGTCCCTTCTTGATCTTCTTCAGCTTGATGGGTGTAGTCTCAAACTTCAAAGAGTTCCTGTAGTTGTCCCTGAGAATAAAGCTCCACGGGGTACCTGAAACAACAAGACCCGACGCAGACTCGACGCAAACAGGCTTGATTGAAGCGATGATCCTCAAGAGCGTTGGAACCTTCACTACAGGAAGGCTCTTGCAAAAAACCACAAACAGACTTGTGGTATGAATAAAGCTTGTGATCCCACGGTGGTCTGGGGAGATCCAGCAACAGATTCTCAAATTGCCCCTGCAGACGGGGCCACACAAGGCTGGTCTCGACCCAGACAGTTTTCCAAATCGCAGACACAAACAATGATGAGGCTTGAAGCTTGCTTGAAGTTCTTGGAGAATGTGGTCTTCAGAGAGATAAATTAGAGGGAAGCCAGGACGTAATCTGTAGAGAAGGTGGTTGGTTGGTGAGGTCTTCCCCCGATCAGTGGTTGGAGTGGGATCCCCGGAGCGGGCATGGAGATGTGGTCGTCTGCCCGAGCTTGGCTTACACGGTCGATGAGGCAACAGGAACATCTCACCGCGGCATATAAAAGGCAGATGAAAAAGAGAAGCATCAGGATATACACTCCCACTTCCTTCAACCAAGATCCGATGGAGAACAGGAAATCTCCCAATCCTCCCAAACCCTTGAACGGATTTCAACCCTCACTAGCTATAGCTCTAGCTTTTCCCTGTAGTTCACTAACTTTGTCCATATGGGCCTGGAACTCACAGAACCCCCCTTTGGCAGCTAAAAGATAATCAAGGGCCATCTTCTCCTGAAGCACTAAAATTCCCATCTGCCGTTGTTCTTGGGCAATTTCTCTGACAGCCTCTACGGTCTCGTTAAACATACTATCCACGATGACAGAAAAATTGTTCAGGCGCTTCATAAGTTCTATTCCCCATCCTGTCCATGAGGGGAACCAAGCCCATGCCTGGTCGACCTCAGAGAACAGTTCCCTGCGAACTCTCCCTGCCATCCTTACCTTCTTGTGGACCATCAACTCTTCATGGTCCATCACTACATAGGATGCGGGGACTAGCTTTATGAGGGCACACGAACCTTTCGCGTTCTGGGGAAATGTTCTATAGGCTGCCGAACCACACAGAAAATAGTATGGACCTGTCAGAGCAGAGCAGGAAGAGTTCCTCGTTCGGCCTCTGGCACTGAGCAACAGTTGCACAGACTGGGGGATTGCTCCCTCAGTCTGCACATCACATCCGTCCTTCCAACACACGTGGTCTGGTCGGTCAGTGTGGTTACTCAGAAGGGAAGTCTGGTTAGTCAGATTGACAGTTATACCTCCCTCACAGGTGGTAGTCCCAACAAACTTGTTACCTGTGCCAAAGCTGATGTTAAAGCACACCTGAGGGCTGCCTAGCTGCCCAGTTACCCATAATGGACTGGTGAGGGCCCTACAGGAGCTAGAGCTAATATTGGTGCTGAAACTGATGTTACCTGCTAAAAATGTGTCATTAAGTTCTACCGATAAATGTCTACGTGGGGGCTGACCAGGGGTCCCTTGCATTTTCATGCCGACGCGGATGTCATATAGGGCATGAACAGCGGCCATTGCGGACATGTGATGACTGGGTGGGGGCTTAGAGCATACCCAACAGTTGGTTTTGTTGGCGGTTCTGGCTAAACGCAGGTGCATTTTAAATAAAAGGTTGGGGTATCTGCCATCTTTTCCTCCGTTCACACACATGTAAGACATACAAACAAAAAGAAAAAGGAAAATGACACCCCTCATTCTCTGGTGTAGCTGAGAAGCTTCTTGCAGTGGCTTGCGTGCACCCAGTTGTCTCGTCCCTCGAGCTTGAGTGAGGTAGGTGTCGTCAGCTGGACTTGGTATGGTCCGGTGAACCGTGGCTCGAGTCCGGTTCTTTGATGTTTCTTTAGGACGACCCAATCACCTGGCTCAATAGAAAGAACACCTGTTATTGTATTTGGATCGGGGAGCGATTCGCGAACCCGATGGTGTATCTTCTGCAGCTCCCGTTGCAGAGATTGCACATAACCTGTAAGCTGTGAATGCAAAGACAACAACTGTTGAGGAAAGTACAACCCTGTTTTGGGAGGTCCCCCAAACAACACCTCGTAGGGTGACAGCCCATGTGGTTGCCGAGGGGCATTCCGGATGGAATAGGGGGCAATGGGGAGACACTCAGGCCAAGGTTTTTGGGTATCGGAAGACGTTCAACCTTACCGCTACTCTCGGGGTGATATGGGGTGTGTCGCCGCTGACTCCAGTTCCACCAAAGAAATGCAGTCGTGTCCTTTGGAAGAGAGATTAGTAGTGGACAAAGAAGACATGTTAGCAGAAGAGGTGTTAGTATTGTTAGTCGTGTTGCAAAATTCAGCACTGTCATTGCTGTCCTCCCCCCCCTTCTCATCTTCCGACACAGGAAGAAGAGAAGCTGGGTTAAGAATAGTGCATCGTTTGATAGTGAGGTTAGTAGGGGTTAGGAGGGCTTTCCCCTGAGAGGGGTACCTTGCCTTGGATGTCCTGTTTTCGCAGGACCATTCTTGCTGCACTGGTGTCGGTGAGGCAAGGGAGGGGATATTTTAATTCCTCTAGAAAAAGATGGATCTGGGCCGACACCGATTTGTCAACTTCCTATGAGAATTCATAGGAGTTACTTACCATGGTGGTCATAGGGGCGGAGGACTCATCAGGAATGAACTGCCACCGACCTTTAGGTAATTGGGGACAGCTCCTCCTCATGTGCCCCGTTTGGTGGCACTGGAAGCACCTGGGTGGGGGCCTATCCTTCCTGTGACCCAGATCCCTTGGTTTTTCGTGTGGGGTCTGGGACATAAGAACTTTGGCCTTGTCTTGTTTTCTTCTATCCATTTCCCTCTCTATTGCCGCAAGAGTGGAAAGGATAGCAGGGATAGACATCTCATTATATTCGGGTCGGGCCAGAACCAGCCTTTCCCGAATTTTAGTATCGATGCCTTCCAAAAATTTGGCCCGCAACAGAATGTGCGTCGCGGTCACCTTTACCCCTTCAGTTGGAGCATCAGGTCCAACTTCCAGATCCGCATCCAGTGCCGTCTGCTTGAGACGGCGCCAGAAGCAGGCGCTTTCCTCATTAGGACCCTGGGTGAGCTTCATCATGTCCGTAGTAGAGGTAGCACCATACATTTCTGGAAGCTTTGCCTTTAGCTGTGTACAGAACTCTTTGCCCCCTGAAGTCATCTCCTCATGCGTGGTTATAGAGCACCCTGCAATCACTGTACTGGCCACTTCCATGCCCACCTTTGCCCGTAGGATCTGTGCACAATCTGACCCGCTCATACCATAGCTGAACTGGTTTTGTCCAAACATTCGAGCAAATCCTCTCGGATTGACTCGATAGTCCGGGAGCTCAGCCAGAATAGTGCGGATCTCTGCCGGGGTGAAGGGGACATGCCAAACTACCCGTTCCCCTAAAGTCCGTTCCCCCTGTGCATTGGGAGGACCTTCAAATTGCTGCACCCTGACTGGATAGGCCTCGGTCCGGGAAGAGTGCAAGGGCTGGCCCAGCATCATCGGTGGGCTTAGATTAACCACCTCGCTTACTGCACCTTCAGGTTTGAGGTCCCTCAGATCAGGGTATAGCTGGGGGGCAGGGGTCTGATCAGTGGTTCGTAGCGCTTTGATGCAATCCGCCCTGTTTTTTAACCGGGTGTCTATTCCCCTTGATTCACAGATAGTCTGCAAATCGGTTGTTGAGTAGGCTTCATAGTTGGAAACAGAAGGAGCTGGGGTGAAGCAGGGAGAAGGGAGAGGTAGAGGCAGAGGCTGAGGCATAGAGACAGAAGACACAGAAGGTATGTCAAGAGTGACGTCACTAACAGAAGAGACAGGTGCAGTTATACTTATCTCAGCCACTGTTGGTTGTTGGGGAACCCCAGCAGACCCTGATCCTGCCTGCCTTAGTAGAGTCAGCCCTGAAAGAGCTTCTTCCACCTCTGACACTGGATCCTCCTGTTTTATTCCCTCTGGAGGCCAGGTATACATCACCTGGTTCTTCCGGACAGACACCAGTTTATGTATGCCCTGCTTCCCTAATCGGATTGACCTGTGAAGCCATAGCTGTGCGATCTCTAGTTCTGACGCCTGCATCCGTGGTCCAAATTCAGAGATGAATTTTTCCCACCTCCATGCGTCAAATGTACCTTCCCGGGGAATTTCCCATCTGGTACCCTTCGACCATTTATTCCACCTTTTGAGGGGTTCTGTAGACTTCCCCCCCAAACTCACCTTCATCAGTTGTGCAGCTGTCCTTACCCTGAAGAGGGCTGCTTCCCCCTCTCTCTTCATGGACTGACTACTGCCCATCGTGACTAGTCACTGGTATATATCCCGCGTCCGGGTACCTGTTTACCCCCTGGAGCACTCGGTGGGATCCTACCGAGAGGCCTGATTCCACCACTTTCCCAGCACAGCGTAATTTATGTGATACTTATCGATCACCCGAAGCGCATCAAGTGGCGGTCAGACTGAGAGCACACCTCCCACTCCCACAGCGCAATTTGTGTGATCCTGACCACCCGAAGTGTTTGTGGTAACCAGGCTAAGTGTTATACTTACCTGGACCGCCCACTCGCACAGCGCAATTTATGTGATCCCGACCACCCGAAGTGTTTGTGGTAACCAGGCTAAGTGTTATACTTCCCTGGACCGCCCACTCACACAGCGTAATTTATGTGGTTCTCATCACCCACTGTGTTTGGCAGGCCACACCGCACAATGATGAAAGTGGCTTTTCTCTCCCTGCACACAGTAGCTAACACAAGTCAAAACAAAAAGAGGGGTTCTTGGATGTTACTTAGGGGTCACTGGTTGGGCAGAAACCTACTAACTGACCTTTAGGAAATTTGTGTAAAGAAAAAAACTTTCCTAATACACACAGAAAAACCCTTTTTCAACCTGAAAAACTGTTAAAAAGGACAAAGTGGATCCTTATGAAAAACACGGGACGTTTCACAGTAAAACAATTACACAGAGGTAAACCGAAAAACTGCGCCAAAAGTAACCTTGTTGCTGACGCAAAAATCACTCTTATCAGCACCGCTAAACGATCCACGTTATACACGCAATCTTTACTGCAACCACCTAGAACCGTTTACACAAAAAGTCTGCTGGACGTGAAACACGCGACACAGCAGCTTAAAACAAACCCGCTTTACAATAAGGAACTACTTTTAACAGGAAAAACACAAGAAAAACATAATCACTATACAAGAAATCTATGTGCAAAAACCCAGACTACACCGCGCTCATTAAATGTGGAACACGTGAAGGGAAAACTCGCTTAATACACTTTAAATTGGCTGGCAATACGCAAATTTAAAGCTAAAAGCAAACAAATGAAACTGTAAAAAATTTGGATTAAAAACACAATATGGGTCAAATGCATATAGGAAACTTCATGCACATTGCATAGAGATTACTGCACATTTGGTAGCCAACAAAATGGTCACCAAACAAAAGGAGTCCATGTGGTTTAGTCAAGAAAATGACCCCCCACAGGGAAGCACATGGTAACACTAGAATGACCCCCCACAGGGAAGCACATGGTAACACTAGAATGACCCCCCACAGGGAAACACACGGCAGACTCTAGCCTCAAAATTGCCTCTTACATAAAACAGACTTTTAGACAGAACATACACTGGACAATTACACAACAATATGAAGTACACATACAACACAATTTGGGCACAATCACAGAACGGACATAAAACACCAACATATCACACTAACATGCACATGTAACAGAAAGGACCCCCTGCTGCATGCTTGCTGGGAGCAGTAGTACCACAAAACATTGTACAGACCACATAACACAGATCTTACAACAGTTAACAATTAACCTAAGCCTTTCAGCACTGTAATAATTACCTCACGTGGAGGGGGTAAAGCAATCACCACAGTACCTACAGCCCACAAATACTTACCTAACACTATGCAACAACTTTTACCCACTAAAACATATACCCGTTTAATTTTTGGTTGGAAGATTTTTAAACTTGACCAAATCCAGCCAACCAAACCCACCCGTCTGCTGCTCTCAGCAGAGACAAACCCTCATCTTTCACCCACAAATCAAGAGTTTAGGACAAAAAATGAGGTCCTTGCCAAGCGGTATTTCTTGTTAGCTAACAGAGAGCGAAATCAGCCACACGAACACGCAAAAAGCGATCCTCTTAATGGCAGAGAGACCTGAAATGTGCCGGCATACTTTTTGCTAGTTCATGATGGCCATTCCCCCCTCGTTCTAGGTTAGCTACGCAAGAATACGCGTTAGTATCCACCAGGCTCGCCAAACTGTCTTGGAAATTCGCTTTAACGAATTTCTCCTTACCGTGAGTACTCGCAGTTGGATGCGCAGAAATCCCCCATAAAGCTGTGCGAATCTCGCTTACCACGACTGCAGCTAAACTACACGATTCCTGCCCATCCAAATACTTTGGTTCTGTTGAATTGTGGGAGAATTGGAGCTCCGTTACCCTAGAATGATCACACGACACTCTAAGGCTGGTTGCAATCCACATAAGGGCTGATTTTAGACCCAGCTCTCTGTTTTATTAAAAATACACACATGCCCCCCACATGAATAAAGTCAATCCCTCCCACCGAACAATGCAATGGGGATTGCCTATACAGAGGATGTACATTCCAATTGGAGCATAGCCTTTGCTATTATCTATCACTGGTCCTCCCCCATGAGTCTTCTGAGGTCAGCAGACTTCCTCCCCTTCCCCCCTATGAGCCATCTGAGGTCATATTTCCTGTCCTACTAGCTTCTATTGGTATGCAAAATTCTCTGCACAAGCACTCCCTAAAAATATCAGTCTGTACCTGGATGGGCCCGATACGATCTTTATTAAAACACATCCATCCGAGATACAGTTCAGATTAGTAATGGGTTGTAAGATATGCATAAGCCTACACACGGAGTTCACACCGCTTGCGCATTGCGTTATGAAGCCCATGTGGTACCATGCTGCTGATATGCGGATACAGGCCCACGGTCTACTGACAGCAGCATTCGCATGGAATGCCGTGGTGGTATACACGCCGGTCTATAAGCGCAGATCTGCCATCTCATCCATTACCAAGCTGAGTACTGTAATACATACATTGTACATGGATGGCCCAATTGCAGCCTTCAGAGCTTTAATTAAGCCACACGAGAGACATATGAATAACACGAATATATGACACATTTAAAGTTCGACCAACAATACAAAATTTCCATGACACTACTGAACGACATATCAGACTGGATGTCACTCCATTTCCTCAAGTTAAATGTGTCCAAAACTGAGCTCCTAGCTTTCCCCCCAGCCCGCGCCCCCCATCCTCTCCATCATGACTAACAACGCCACGATCAATCCCACCTTACACACCAAAGTTCTAGGTGTCACCCTGGATTCAAACCTTTCCTTCCAACCTCATGTCCAATCACTAACAAAATCATGCAGACTCCACATCTCCAAGATACGTACGTTCCTGACCCCAGACACAACTAATCTCCCTTATTATCTCACGCCTGGACTACAGCAACTCCCTTCTCACCGGCCTAACCCGACAAACGCTATCGCCGCTCCAGTCTATCCTGAACTCAGCGGCTAGACTCATCCACCTCACCAACTGCTCCACTTCGGCCACCCCCCTCTGTCATTCCCTCCACTGGCTCCAGATTGCCCAACGCATTAAATTCAAATCACTAACTCTGACATACAAAGCCATCCATAACGCTGCCCCAAACTACGTCACCGACCTGATACCGAAATACTACCCTGCCCATGCCCTTCACTCCTCACAAGACCTCCTACTCTCTAGCTCTCTGGTCTCCTCCTCCCTTGCCCGACTTCAGGACTTCTCCAGGACATCCCCCATCCTCTGGAACTCCCTACCACAATCCATCAGACTGTCACCTACCCTCCTCACCTTCAGGCGCACCCTGAAAACCCATATATTCAGTGAAGCCTACCCCACCCTCACCTAACAGCCGTTCTCCTCCACTCCTCCACCTGCTTTATAATTTTTAAACAATGTAACTATTCTACATTGTAGCTCAAACTCTGTCTCCCACAGTGGCTTAGTGGTTAGAACTCAGAACTTACAGCACTTGGGTCATGGGTTCTAATCCCAGTCATGGCTGCATCCCAGTTTGCATGCTTTCCCTGTATGGATGTGTTTCTGCCAACACTCCAAAGACATGCTATTAGGGTCATTGGGCCTAGTACATGGCTGAGTTTTTGCCCTTAGATTAGAATCTCCTTCACATTTGTGATTGTAAAAAAAATGGAGATCAATTTTCTGGGTTGTGTCAGTGCCAGGAAAATTGATCAATCAATTATGATTTTGCCTAATGACTACAAAGTGGAAAGGGGGTGAATCTTACCTGCGTCCTGTTCTTCTGACAAGTTGGAAATGTTTCATGCTGTGTATATTTCATTGTAACTTTATTTTATCTTCTTTTAAACCTGTCTCCTTATACAACTTGACCACCTGTCCCATATGCAAATCTATGGATCACGCCCCACTCTTTTTAACTATTTTATGTACTGATCAAGTGAATGTGTCTCATTTCCTATCACCTCCAGCTCAGATCTCACATTATTATAGGATTCCTGATTGTATATCACCTCTAGTCTGATTGAATTCACAATTCCTGGTCAGTCCCGTTCCCTGACCTATAATAACCTTTAGGGCCAGTTCACACTACGTGTTTCAGTTGCTTTTTCAGCATCACAGCATCAATGTCATAGTTCACATCAGCGCTTGCATTTTCAGTGCATTGCAGGTGCTGTAAACAAAGTTGACCACGCTGCATTGTTTCTGCACAGAACTGTACTGGAACGCGTTGAAATGCCCTTGAATCCACTAAAGCGCACATGTCCCTAATTAAATTGAATAAAAAGAAAGTAGAAAAAACTAACTGGAAGGGATACAAAAATGCAATGCAAAGTGTCCAAAATGGATCCAAAATGCTCTGGAACACACTAAACATGCATGCCAAAAGTGCATAAAAAAACACGTCTGAAACACATCTATACTGTTTCTATAGTGTGAACTGGTCCTTAGGACTTACTCACACCATTGGTGGTGCAGAAACGCATGCAAGAACACACATTTTCCAGCACAGCAAAGAAATGCAATGCCCTCTGCAGATGTGTGCAGGTACCATGATGAAAACATAATTGCACCTCCACACGTCTATTAAAAACAGACCCATTCACAGCCACCAAAACGCATGGCACCACACTAATGTGCGGTTAGGTACAACACACGTTTACAATAACATGCCTGCAGTATCTCTGCATGTTCCCACACGTTAGGCAGCCCATTGAAATGAATGAGCTGAGGAAAAAAAAAGTAAAAAATGCCCCATTCACACAGGTCCTCTGTCCTGTACAGCATGAATGAGGGGGTTGTTCATGTGGGTGGAGCCACCTGTTACACTATGGGGACACAGCAACTGTATGAACACAGGTTGTCATCTGACAGGTGTGCAGGCGTGGGGAAGTGGCCCTGAATGCTCACTGTCTGTGTTCAGGGCTGTACACCTGCACCCACATGCTTGTCAGATTAGGACCTGCAGCATTTCCATAGTGTAACATAGGTTGCCTGCAAATGGCAACAGCCACAAAAACTAACCACTGATTCCCCCTCACAGGCCACAGCACCCATGTGAATGAGCCCCAAGACCTCCATTACACACACAGCTTGATTTATGAACTCAGTACAGTTTTATCATTTAGATTTCACAGGAATTTGGTTGGGATTATGTCCATTAATAATGTTTTTAGTGTATTTGTACCATAAATATAATTTGGATATTTTCTCTGGTGGTGGGGGGCTGTCAGGTATGCTGTACGGGGCCCCGTGATATCTAACAGTGGCCCTGTGTGTATGCTTGTGTCTGTGCCACCTGTATAGTTAGGAAGAACCTTGAACCTCTGCTATGTACCTCAATGGATCTAGGAATTGGACATGTTTCCTCCTAAAGATACAACAATTATTAGTAATGTTTCCCCGGCCAATGAGGATCAGCTCCTCGGTGGAGAACAGCGATCTCGCCATGTCCAGATGTGGTCTGGAATTCCACAAAAGAACAATTCACAAAACTAAAACATAGACTTGTAAATGACCACTAAACTCTCCTAACTACACTCCCATCCACTCACACTCCCCACTACCACTTCCGGGTGTGTGCAAACGTCCTGCCGCCAACGTCATGATGTATTTCCGGTATGACAGCTGCTCTACTGCCTCCTCCAACAGCCATCTTGGTGTTTATTTGTGCACCATTGCAATTTTACATGCGGCTCCATTGTGAATATGACATTGGTGAATGTATGTTTGCAGTTTTATTGTAGATTTGGCATTGGTGAATGTATGCTTGCAGCTGTACTGTGTATATGACATTGGTGAATGTATGTTTGCAGCTCTACTGTGTATATGACATTGGTGAATGCATGTTTGCAGCTCTACTGTGTATATGACATTGGTGAATGTATGCTTGTATCTCTACTGTGTATATGACATTGGTGAATGTATGCTTGCAGCTCTACTGTGTATATGACATTGGTGAATGTATGCTTGCAGCTCTACTGTGTATATGACATTGGTGAATGTATGTTTGCAGCTCTACTGTGTATATGACATTGGTGAATGTATGCTTGTATCTCTACTGTGTATATGACATTGGTGAATGTATGCTTGCAGCTCTACTGTGTATATGACATTGGTGAATGTATGCTTGCAGCTCTACTGTGTATATGACATCGGTGAATGTATGCTTGCAGCTATACTTTGTATATGACATTGGTGAATGTTTGCTTGCAGCTATACTGTGTATATGACATTGGTGAATGTATGCTTGCAGCTATACTGTGTATATGACAATGGTGAATGTATGTTTGCAGCTATACTGTGTATATGACATTGGTGAATGTATGCTTGTAGCTATACTGTGTATATGACATTGGTGAATGTATGCTTGCAGCTATACTGTGTATATGACATTGGTGAATGTATGCTTGCAGCTATACTGTGTATATGACATTGGTGAATATATATTTGCCAGTAAAGGCCCAAAATCAATATAAATTGGGGGCCCAATTTATTACTGGTAATAGGATTGTAGAAGAAGAATAGCTAGCTGGACATTGAACACAACCTATTCATTGGTACAGAACATGGTCTTGTGGTGCAATAGGGGGCTTTTGGTTGGTTAGTTTGGACATACTTGCACATGTGCGCTCTAACAAGGAAGATTTGGGCATATTATATATTTAGCAAAAATATGTGTTAGGGGTGCGAGTACATTTATTTATTTATGATACTTATATAGCGCTGTCAATTTACACAGCACTTTACATATAGATGTGGTAAATTCACATCAGTCCCTAACCCTCAAGGGGCGTACTAAGGGCCCTAACTTACATTCATACATATACTAGGGCCAATTTTGACATGATCCAATTAACCTACCAGCATGTCTTTAGAATGTGGGAGGAAACCGGAGTACCTGGAGGAAACACAGGCACAGGGAGAACATACAAACTCCAAGTGGAGGTGCCATGGCTGGGATTCGAAACAACGACCCGAGTACTGCCAGGTGAAAGTGCTAACCATTTAGCCACTGTGCTATATTCAACTAGAACATGAAATAATCCCACCAAAAAATACATAGTCCAAATGTTTATTCATCAAATACACATTCCACATTTATTTGGACAGCAACAACAAGTAGGTACATTCAATACCTTGGTGAAAATAATAAAAAAAAAGATAGGATTGATGTTGCTAAAATAGAATGGTCCTGCTCATAAGAGCTTACAATCTAAAAGATGATACTTCTAATGAACTGTGCTTTCACAGGTTACAGCAGGAAACAAATGGGTAATATGAATCACTTAGGCTTAGCCACAAAACAAGCTGCAGATCAAAATGTCAACATAAAAATGCATACATGCCAAAATAACACCTCCCCCCTCCCCAAATCCCCCACACATACATTTCTAACCAGGTTTGTCTGAAAACTGCATTTCATTCTAAATAAAGCAAACTTGGAAGAGCAGAGCAATGGACATGTGTTAGGATTACAATGCAAAGATAATAAACACAATCATTGTACAATAACACACAAACACACCTTAGAAGGAAGAACATGCAAAACATTTACAGCCTACATCAAAACACAGCATGAGTGTGGCCTGGGGCAATTCACCACAATATCTCTCCCCCCCCCCAAACACAGCGTGGGTGTGACCAGGGGCAATTCACCACAATATCTCTTCCTCCCCCCTAAACACAGCGTGAGTGTGGCCTGGGGCAATTCACCACAATATCTCTTCCTCCCCCCCAAACACAGCGTGAGTGTGGCCTGGGGCAATTCACCACAATATCTCTTCCTCCCCCCAAACACAGCGTGAGTGTGGCCTGGGGCAATTCACCACAATATCTCTTCCTCCCCCCCCCCCAAACACAGCGTGAGTGTGGCCTGGGGCAATTCACCACAATATCTCTTCCTCCCCCCCAAACACAGCGTGAGTGTGGCCTGGGGCAATTCACCACAATATCTCTTCCTCCCCCAAACCACCACAGACAAGGACTTGCCACTGTCATTCATTGGGTCAGAGAAAGTGTTTGCACCTGATGAATTCTCCTCCCACCTGCGTTATCCCTTGGTATACAGGCCCCACAAATCAGAGTCAGAAAGAAAGCCACAGTGACGTGTACCTGTGCAGCATACAACAGAACATTGAACAGGGATGTGAAAGGGAACCCTATTGGTAATATTTCTTGGCCCTATGGGCACAATTCACTGCAGATTATCGCATGAGTTAAGGCAGTCACATGACCACATCTCGCATTCAATACTGAAAATGTCAATTCACTTTTGCTAGTATGCAGCATTTCCCATAAATCGGAAAACACTCAGGAAATCAAACATAAAAAGGCCTTACACCGCGGTCACATCAAAGCCGATTTCGAAATTGTGCGACGTACAGTAAAGATGCCGATTTCCTTGCGATTTGCAAGACATCTGACACAGATCTCTATGCAAATCGCCACAAAAGTAGTACATGTACTACTATAGAAATCAGTGTCGGAAATGCACCCATGTGACCGCTCTAATAGCAGACAATAGGGTGTGACTTGGCATATGATTTGCAAGTCGCATGTCATTCAAATTGCATTGCAAGTCACATCCAGGGTGCACAATTTCAGGTGCGATTTGGGAATTTAAATTGTACCTGATATCGGATTTAATGAATGTGGATGTGAGTGTCTTAACGTAAGCGATTTGCTGCAGCACAATTTCAAAGTAGTTCTTGTCTAACTTTTTCAGCATTTTGTAGCGATTTCACATATAGACTACAATAGAAACCGCAATGCAAAACACAATTGAAAATTCAATAACTCATTGGTAAATCTACAGAAAACACGGTGAAATTGCCAACAAAAAGCACAATTTAAATCGCATCGAGTGTGAACCAAGCAGGCAATTCAACAAAGGAAATAAATCTTTGAAGGCGTGCGGTATCTGCATGCTGGGATAAGGGTCTGTTATGGATTTGGGGGGGGGGACTCCATGCCATTATTTTATTATTATTTTTTTTTAATCCTTTTCTCTCTCTCTCACTCTTCTCTTGGTGTGACAAACCTTCCCAAAAGGGTGCGGAGTAAACCAGCATTATCCAATCAATGATGAGTCCCGGCCCTTATCTCCTCCCATCATTGGACACTCACATACGGTGCAGCATTGAAGGTGATTGGACAGACAAGGCCTCATTCTAATTCACATTCTAGGGATCATTAGACAGAAAGCAGAGATGCTGCCACCAGCACATGTATGTTAGGGTAGTCACACGGAGATCATACAAAGTCATTGCTGTGGTTGGGATTCACACCGACACCCCTAGCATTGTGAGACAGCAGTGCTAACCACTAATCCACGGAGCTGTGACACTAATCCTGCCTGTATTTCTGTGGTGTGAATCCACCCGAAGTCCCTGGGCAAGGTCAGTGTAACTACCAGATATCTCCCATGTGACACACATGTTGTGCTATGTTACCAATTCACATGTATGTTGGTTGTATTTATCCCAATACAAAGGATTACAATACTAATGCAGGCGTACCTCGGGGTCCCCCCACCTCGGGGAACGTCATATTTGGGGTACAAATGCCAAACCATTTCCATGAATTGTTGGGTGTAGAAATGTTGGGATCATTTGGCTGACAATATGAAGTGTATGTCGGCTGATTCCTCAATGCTAATGGCGCGCTCAGCTGTCACTTTCCCCGAAGTTACAGGAAAATCTCTTCATTATAATAACTAAAAGTCACCTTGTTACCTTTCAGGAAATAAACTCCAAACTTTCTCCTTTAGTCGGGGGGAGGTGACAGCCGAATTTCTGAGCTATAGTGAAGACCCAAAAAAGACAGAATTACATGTAAAAACCGGCACCATAGTAATAAAAAACCAGCGTGGGGTCCCCCCAAAATCCATACCAGACCCTTATCTGAGCATGCAGCCCGACAGGTCGGGAAAGGGGGGGGACGAGCGAGCGCCCCCCCCCTCCTGAACCATACTAGGCCACATGCAATCAACATGGGGGGGGTGCTTTGGGGCAGGGGGGGATCCCCCCAAAGGACCTTGTCCCCATGTTGATGAGGACAAGGGCCTCTTCCCCACAACCCTGGCCGGTGGTTTTGGGGGTTTGCGGGCAGGAGGCTTATCAGAATCTGGAAGCCCCCTTTAACAAGGGGGCACCCAGATCCCAGCCCCCCCTATATGGATGAGTATGCAGTACATGGTACAACTACTCATTCACAAAAAAACAAAGTGTAGTGTAAACCCGCAGTACAGGGTCTCTGACAAGTCCTTTAATAAAACAATGTCCCCCGAAGTAGATCCAACGTCAATCATGGCGACCCGAAAAAAGAAAACCGTTCCGCTCCCGACGGAGGCTACCAGCCTTATGCAGTGATCCAGGGTGACATTTCTTATATAGGTAAGGGGCGGGGCCAGCTGGTGACATCATCCGAGTGACCCCGCCTCATGTGACATCAATGATTTCCCCAGCTGGCCCCGCCCCTTACCTATTTAAGAGCTGTCAGCGAGACTGGCTGCATAAGGCTGGTAGCCTCCGTCTGGAGCGGAACGTTTTGTTTTTTCTTTTTCCGGGTCACCGCCGTGACACCGTGATTGACATTGGATCTACTTCAGGGGACATTGTTTTCTTGTTCAAACATTTTATTAACAATAAAACAAATTGATATGGACAAGGAGACATTACTAGTGTACACTGGACATTGCAGTGACAACAGGACATAAGAAATAAAGGTCACAGTACCAATGTCATTACATTTCTGATAGAAACAAGTGGTTAAAAGTTGTTCACAAAAGACGTTGTAGTTTCGACCAGTCGGGGTAATGGCTCACTAGGGAATTAAATAAAGTGGGGGAAATTTAGAGGAGGGTCAAACAGGGGTAGGAAGGGGGGAGCGGAGGGAGGAGCAGCAATAATGACTCTATGAACGTTTATTGAGTGTACGGCAACACCTATGCGCTGCGTAAGGAGGGTCATTGACAATACCTAGGGAGCACAATATACAAATCAATGGAGAAGGAGTGAGTTATCAAAGTTAGGCGGGAGGAAGCGCTCTACCCAGGGACTCCAAATGTGTAAGAATTTACGGATCGTGTCAAGAATTGTGGCTTCCACCTTTGCGTGTATCATGGCTTGTGTTATTCTGGTTTTAATGGCTGTGACACTTAGGGTGGGGGATTTCCAGGATTTCCCTATAACCTGCTTGGCTGCCATAGTGACTTGCATAAGGAGCTTGAATTGCGAATTGGAGATGTCAGGGCGCGTTGATTGAGTAGGGCTGTTGTCGGATCGGGTCGCAGTGTGGTAGCGCTAAGTGTGGATAACATGGTGAAAATTTCAACCCAAAGAAAGTTCGGGCTACTGGGCAATCCCACCACATATGGTAGTGTATTCCTGGGTCCGCACAGCCTCTAAAACAGTTGGGCGAGTAATTAGGGGTAAATTTTGCGATTCTCGCTGGGACCAAGTACCAGCGTGTTAAGACTTTATAGTTAGTTTCTAGTGCAACAATGTTCTGCAAAGATGATTTTGTGTTGGCCCAAATGTGGTCCCAATCAGATGGCTTGAGTTGTTTATCTAAATCAGTCTCCCACCTGTGGGTATAAGGAGGGGGGGATGCAGTAGCCGAAGTCGTGAGGAGGGAGTATAGGCTTGAAATGAGACCACGTCTGTGTGGGTCTTTGCAGCACGCCCGTTCGAAGAGAGACATGGCGTCTGGTTGATTGGTTATTGTTGCGTAAGGGGCGTAGAAGTGTTGTAGTTGTAAGTATCTGAATATTTCAAAAGCTGGAAGGCTGTGCATTTCCCACAGTGAGGAAAAGGATTTATAATTAATTCCTCTGTAAGAAATGATGTGTACGGAGCAGGTTAGCAGAGGTCCAAGCTTTGAATAAAAGAGGTGTCTGCCAGGCCGGGGGAAAAGCTGGGTTTCGGAGGAATGAGAGCAGAGGATTATGTAGCGATTGGAGGAGATAATGGGTTTTCAGCTTGTCCCATAGGGATAAGAAGTGGGAGGTGATGGGGTTGGTTATAGAACGGTGGTCCATTGGCCTTAACCAAAGTAAGTTAGCGGTAGATAGGGGGTCGCACTCTATCGATTCAAGGGCAACCCATTGAGGGATTTCAAAGGTCGCATGGTATTTAGGCAACTGTGCTAGATGTGTTGCTTGATAGTATTTGCCGATATTGGGTAGGCCTAGACCTCCATGGAGCTTAGGGCGATATAAGGTGGAGCGGGGTATACGAGGACAAGTATTGCCCCAAACATAGGAAGAAATGCGACGCTGCGAGGTAGTAAGGGGGGACTGGGACGACTCTAAACAGATATAGAATTTTTGGGAGGATTGACATCTTAATAACTGCAATTCTGCCTAGCCATGCGAGGGGGAGGGAAGACCATTTGGTCAGAAGAGCAGAAATATGGTTTAGCATTGGGAAGTAGTTAGCTGCATAAAGATCTGATAACTTGGGAGTCAGTTTGATTCCCAAGAAGGGGATATGACGTTGTGACCAGGGGAATGGTAAGATCTGTTTCAGATGGGCCAGCTCTGTAGGGGGGAGAGAAATGTTGAGTGCTGTTGATTTATTGGGATTTATTATTAGACCGGAGAGCGAGCCAAATGCCTCGAGAAGCCGGAGTAGGGAGGGAGAGGAAGTCAATGGAGATGTGAGAAAAAGTAAGACGTCATCCGCAAAGAGACATAATTTGTGATGAGTGCCCCCTATCTCGAGACCCCGGACATCCGGATTAGCTCTGATTAAGAGGGCCAGAGTTTCTATAGCCAGGGCAAAGAGCAAGGGGGACAGAGGACAGCCTTGTCTCGTGCCTCTGGAAATTGGAAACTGGGCTGACCTGTGTCCTAGATACCTAATTCTGGCCGAGGGCTCTCGATACAGCGAGAAGATCCAGGTTAAAAAGTGTGGGCCAAAACCCTAACGGTGCAAAATGTAGTTAAGGTATGGCCATGAGACGGTATCAAATGCTTTCCAGATGTCTAAGGACAGGAAACAGGCGGGAATGTTGCGATATTTGGCTAAATTTGCCAAAAGAGATGCATGTCTGATGTTATCTCCCGCTTGTCTAGTTGGGATAAAGCCCACTTGGTCGTTATGAATTAGAGAGCCAATACACAGGTTAAGACGTGAAGAGAGGATTTTGCTAACAGTTTGATATCAATGTTGAGGAGAGAGATTGGCCTATAATTGGACCACTGCGTGTCATCTGAGTTTGGTTTTGGGATCATTGAAATGTTCGCTTGTACTGTTTCATGGTCGAATGCATGACCAGATAGTAAGGCGTTAAAAGCATTGGTGAGGATGGGTGTGAGGCGATGAGCAAATTTTTTATAGTAAGTGGCTGAGAAACCATCTGGACCCGGGCGCTTACGCGGTTTTAGACATTTGATAGCATTTAAGGTTTCGGCTGGGGAGATGGGTTGCTCTAGTGCCTCTAGTTGGCACTCTGAGAGTTTCGGGAAGAAATGGAGGTTAAAAGAGTATCAGCTTGTGTGGGGTCGAAGGGTGCGGAGGAAGAGTAAAACTGTTACAGGTGTTTATGGAAAGTCTGTAGAATGTGTTCTGGATTACTAGTGAGGTTGCCAGAAGAGGTGCGTATCCGGATAGGTCTAGTGAGCTGGTCCAGCCTGCGAAGTGAGAGGGCCAGGAAAGTATTGGGTTTATTTGCTCTAGTATAATATTTGTGCCTGGATCTACGAAGTGAGAGTTCCACTTTATCTGTGAGAATGAGATCTAGAGCCAATCTGGATTGCTCCAGGGCCTCACAGTTGGCAGGCGTAGGAGTCGCTTGGAAGGCTTGATGGGAACGATCATAGGTTTGCTCCAGTGAGAGATGTTGTCTTTTCGTTTTATTTAAGAAGGACGCTTTGCTAATGCAAAACCCTCGCAGTACCAGTTTATGCGCTTCCCATAACAGGAGAGGAGAAATGTCAGGTGATTGGTTAAGAGATAAATAGTCTTTGAGGGCTGCTTCAATTTCTAGGCAGTGTGTTGGATTTGCAAGTAGGTTGTCGTTGATGATCCAGGAGGATTCAGTGGGGGAAGGGGCTAGCGAGGCCATAGATGTGAATACGGCGCAATGGTCAGACCAGGAATTGGAATTATTTCAGAAGTCAGGAGCCGGGGAGAGGAGCCGGCGGTAATGAAAATATGATCTATCCTGGAGAAAGACTTGTGGGGGTGAGAATAGAAAGTGTATTGGCGTTTAGCCGGGTTAAGTTCCCCCCAGGTATCTATCAAGGAATAAGGTTGTAATATGGCTTGGAAGGTTTTTTTAGAGGTAGGTGTGACGGGAGTGACTTTTGGGGGTGGGGGGACCTCTGTATCATCTCCCCAAATCATTATGTTTAACCCACCCTGTGCCTGTTTAAGGGGTACAGGGTGTGTATGTGAATGTCTGAGTCTTGTGTATAGTGTGTGTTCCTTTGTCTAGGCCACATGGCTGTCCATTGTCTGTTTGTCATGTGCTACCCCCCATTGTGCTGTGTCTTCCTGTCCAGCCAACTATTATGGGATGTACTGTTTGTGTATTGGTGTGGGGGTTGGTCAATGTCCTTTACCATGTGTTTCATCCCATTGTTCTGTGTCTGGGTGGGATGGGGTGGGCTGATGATGTATTTCCTGTTCCTGGTTGTGTTTCCCCGCCCTCTGTATATATCCTGTGTTTTATGTTAAAATAAAGAGTTGGCTTTCTGTTTTAAGAGCTGGGTGCTGTCTGTTTCCTGAGGGATTCCAAGGGCGTGGTCCGTGGATGGTGTTCGGACAGGGGAAGTTGTGCTATAACAGAAAAACTCAGTGCGGTCTGGGTTCCGGTTCCGTTACAGTAGGGATAGGGGAAGGTTGGGGGGATTTGTCGAGAAAGGGATATATTGTACTGTTAGAGTCTCCGCTAACAAATAAAGTACCTCGCTTATGGTGGTCTATAGCTGAAAGTATGTGAGAAAGGAATGGTAGAGGGTCTCGGTTCGGGGCATAGTATGTGACAATGGTGACGTCTACATCTAGGAGTTGCCCTACTAGCAGAAGGTAACGACCCTCTGGGTCTTTGACTTCAGTACATAGTGTAAAAGGTGTTGTGCGATGGAAGGCAACCAGTACCCCCCTGCGTTTGGTGGTGGCAGAGGCTGTATAGACCTGAGGATAACGGGGGTCGAAAAACTTAGGGGTGGAGTTGGGGGTGTAGTGTGTTTCCTGTAGACAGACCACATGAGCTTTAAGTGTTGCAAAGGTGCGGAAAGCCTTATTACGTTTCTGTGGTATATTAAGGCCCTGTAAATTCAGGGTGAGGATATTTAACGAGCCCATGGGGAGAGTGTACAGTAGTTTAAATAGTATGGCACCACCAACTGGGATGGAGCCTGACGATTACTGAAGGAGAAGAAAACGTTGTGGAATATGTTGCGTGAAATCATGGAGTCATATCGGGGGGAGGGAGGAGGGGTGCGGTAAGGAAAAGGTAACAAGGAAGAAGGGGTATAGGAGGCCATGTAAGGCCTAAAAAGTGGGTTCCTGAGGACACCCTGAGTCAGGGTGGGCTGGGGAGCAGTAGTAGCCCAGGTGCTATTAAATAGCCAATAACACAGGGGCTAGGGTGGAGTGAGCAGATACACGGACCGTGGGGATGACAGTATTAAAACTAATATATGGTAGTGGAGTCCCGGTAGAAAAACAGGTATAAAAAACATCTGAGGAATTTGGGGTGTCCTAGACTCGAACGGCACTAGCTGCACTGGTGAATCAACTTGGGTGTAGCAGTGTGGCATCCCATGCCGCCAGAGCCGAGGCTCCCAAATATAAGCTAGGATAGAGCCCAGGAGGAGTGATGCAAAAAAAAAAAGGGGGGGGGGAGGGAAATTTGACGTGTGACGTTCAGCAGGCTCTCTATGACATATGCGGGACAGAGAAAAAAGAAAAAAAAGGGGGGGGCAAAACAGTCCTCTGGTTGCGGGGCAACCAAGATCCAACAGGGAGAGAGAGAAAGGACATCATGGGTGTTGACCTCGATGATGGTCAAAAGAGTACACCGTTTGGTGTGTGTGGCAGAAAGAAAATCGTGGGACGTAGTTCAGTCCATGGTGTCTTGCGAAGTTAGGCCTGGTGACAAGAAACACCCTCGTTTATGGAGGCTGAGTTGACCTTCAGGTGTACGTGGGGGACAAGGTTTCCATGGCGAGCAGGATGTGGACCTCCGTTTAGTACTCTCTGAAGGTGTTGCTGGGGAATGTAGTTGCAGGATCTGCAGAGTGTCTAGTAGGTCTTCTGGGGTCTTGCAGGTGTAATCTCGGGTCTGGTACCGGAACCGCACTGGAAAGGGGAAGCTCCACCTATACGGTATACCGTATTGTTGAAGTGCCTGTAGGTGGGGTTTCATAGCCCTGTGCTTGGCGATAGTTGTGGGACATAAATCTTAGAATATTTGGTAGGTGTGACCCTGGAACTGTAGAGATTCTGCAGTACGAGCTGCTTGTAGGAGTTGCTCCTTGGTACGGAAAAAGTGGAGCTTGGCTATAATGTCATGTGGAGGACCTTCCGTGCGTCGTGATTCTAACGCCCTGTGAACTCTATCCATTTCTAATCTTTCGATTGGGATAGCTGGGGCAGGCTCTTTGAACAGAGCTGTTACCGTTGATTGGACATCGACGATCATTTCCGGAAGGCCACGAATACGTAAATTTGAGCGCCTTGCTCTGTTTTCAAAGTCCTCCAGTCGCGTTAATAGCGTTACGTTATCGTCACGCAGGAGGTCAAGGTCTTCCGTTTGTGTCTGAAGCGAGGCGTCAAGACCGTCCACTCTCTGTTCTAGGTCAGCAGTTCGCTGTCCTAATTCACGGATTTCCCTAGATAGTGTGGCAGTGATGCGGTCCAAGGTTTGCTTCAGAGCTTTGTGCAGCATTTTTTCGAAGCGTGCCAGTAGGTCAGGGGGTGTAAGGTCAGGCATCGGGGCATGTGCACAGATATCCGTTTCAGTGTCAGACTCACCCTCGGATGTGCAGGGATGGCTGGGCTGTGGATCCTGCAGGGGTGCGTATGTCACTGCTGCCTACTTGCTTCCACGTGCTGGGGCGTGGCTATCTTTGTTGAGGCCTTCGCTAGGGCCTCCTTAATTATTTTAGTTGGAGGGGGGGCCAGGTGTCGGGGCGCCCCTTTAACCATATTGCTGCTTACCAGGGGGGGGCTGTTATTTAAACCTCAGCCCCCGTTCTCTCCTCAGCCTCTGTGCAGGCTCCAGTCAATGGGCGGGCCTGTATGCAGCTCGCTATGGGGACAGAGCCCCTGTCAGATTTCCCTGTCCTGCAGCCACGGATCCACCGCTAATCGGGGCGGTTCAGGTCTGGAGAGGATTGCCTTGGGGATCGGGTCCCCCTGAGCTGTGTCATCGGCCGGGATCCACTGCTCCACGGGTGCTGTCACCCAACGGGGAGACGGAGCTTCATCGGGACATGTCCGTCACGCCGGCCGCACACTGGGGACATTGTTTTATTAAAGGACTTGTCAAAGACCCTGTACTGCGGTTTTACACTACACTTTTGCTTTTTTTGTGAATGAGTAGAGGTACCATGTACCCCATACTCATTCACGTAGGGGGGGCCCTTGTTAAAGGGGCTTCCAGATTCTGATAAGCCCCCCGCCCGCAGACCCCCACAACCACCGGCCAGGGTTGTGGGGAAGAGGCCCTTGTCCCCATCAATATGGGGACAAGGTGCTTTGGTGGGGGAGCCCCTGCTTGCTCATCTCGCCCCCCCCTTTCCTGACCTGCCAGGCTGCATGCTCGGATAAGGGTCTGGTATGGATTTTGGGGGGACTCTATGCTGTTTATTCTTTAATTTTGGCGTGGAGTTCCCCCTTCACATCTATACCAGACCCGAAGGGCTTGGTATGGATGGGAGGGGGACCTCTGAAGGGTTTGGTATGGATGGGAGGGGGGACCCCACGCAGGTTTTTTTTATTGCAGACGTTTATTTTTACATTCAGCTGTTTGTCACACACAGGAGACACGACCGATCGGCATCTGTCAGAGGACTCCACACACAGGAGACGCGACCGAGCACTGTCTGTCAGAGGACTCCACGCACAGGAGACGCGACTGATCGGCGTCTGTCAGAGGACTCCACACACAGGAGATGTGACCGAGCGCCGTCTGTCAGAGGACTCCACACACAGGAGACGCGACCGAGTGGCATCTGTCAGAGGACTCCACACACAGGAGACGCGACCGAGCGCCATCTGTCAGAGGACTCCACACACAGGAGACGCGACCGAGCGCCGCCTGTCAGAGGACTCCACACACAGGGGACGCGACCGAGCGCCGTCTGTCAGAGGACTCCACACACAGGAGACGCGACCGAGCGCCGTCTGTCAGAGGACTCCACACACAGGAGATGCGACCGAGCGCCATCTGTCAGAGGACTCCACACACAGGAGACGCCACCGAGTGCCGGCTGTCAGAGGACTCCACACACAGGAGACGTGACCGATCGGCGTCTGTCAGAGGACTCCACACACAGGAGACGCGAACGATCGGCGTCTGTCAGAGGACTCCACACACAGGAGACGCAACCGAGCGCCGTCTGTCAGAGGACTCCACACAGAGATTTACTATTGAAGAGCGTCTACAAAGCAAGCGCCCACAGAGGACGTCTAACGTGTTCTGCACATGCTCAGTTCTATCCGGCCATAGACCATGGAAAAGCCTCACTCTCACGACTTGCTTTAAAAAAACTATTTTTTACACATTTTACACATTTTTGGAAATGTCAGATATTGTTTAAAATGAAGTCGGGATATTTGTGAAAGCAGATTTCAGTGTGAATGTCTCTGCAGTGATCTTTCATGGGGTTAGCCACGCCTCTTACAAGTCTGCTTTTTGGGTGTGATTCCTGGGCTGCGTCTGGTCAGTAAATCCCATTTGGCGTCTACTTGTTGGCGCTTCTCTTTAGTAAATCTCTTAGCGGGTAAAAGTAGACGTTCCCCACGGAAATGCGCCCAGGCACAATAGTAAATCAGGGCCACCATGGTTCAGCCAATCCCTTTCTTCATCCCTTTGGTGGTGGGTGTGTCTTCTAAGGTGCTAAAGGAAGGGGCGGAGTCTCACAGCTCTGTGGCGGAGATCCTTCATCTCTGATTGGTTGCAGAGTGAATGATAGGTGACGGTATGGATGATCTCTCCTTCATGAATGGATGAGAAATAGGCGGACTAGTAGGAGGAGACTTACCCATTGGATGGGAGAAATGACTTGCAGAATGGGAAGTATTAGTGGGAGAATCTGTCCCAGCATGCTGTGGGCTCATATCTGTCATTCTACGCAGAGGAGACCGGCTGCAGGAGGAGAGAGCGCTGACACCTGCTTAACAAGGTGTCACAGGAGAAGCTGTATGCTGAGTGAGAGGAGGAGGATCCTGAGCTGCTGCTGCTGCCGCCATGTTGGGGGTGGCTGGGATCCGGCCGAGGGGAGGAGCTTCCTCTCAGCTTTCCTCTTCTTTGTCATCTCCATGAGGGTCACCGGGCTGTTGCCTCTCCTCTGGGGTGTCAGCTCCACCCACTGCTGTGTGCTGGAACTGTGAGTACAGCAGAGCTGGGGGGGATACAGCCAATCAGACTGCTCCAGACACGCCCACAATCAGGGGATTTTGGGATGTTTAAAAACGACAGTTTTTATTGTCAGTTGAAAAATGACCGCTGAAAAATGACAATTATTTTGTACAGTTGAAAAAGAAGAGTTATTTTTTGTCAGTTGAAAGTAACAGTTGGAAAATTACAGTTAATATTTGTAGTTGAAAAATAAGAGCAATTCTTTGACTTAAAAATAAAAATAAAAAAAATGATGTTTTTGTTGTCATTTAAAAAAATCTATTTTTGACAGTTGAAAAATGACATTTATATTTTTACTTTGGCAAAAAATTATAGAGTCTTGTGGCAATAACATGACAGTTGAAAAATGAGGGTTTTGTTTTGACAGTTTAAAAATAGCAGTTTTTTTTACAGTGGCAATAAAATGCAGATATTTTTTGACACTAAAAAAATATTTTTTTGCCATAAAAAATTAGTTATTTTTTACTGTTGAAAAATGACATTTATTTTTAACAGTTGAAAAACAACAGTTATATTTGACAGTTAAAAAATGACAGGTTTTTTACAATAAAATGCAGATCATTTTTCACAGTGAAAAAAAAAAGAGGGTTTTTTTTGGCAGTTGAAAAATGACCGTTTTTTGAGTTGAAAAATGACAGGTGACTTTGACAGAACCAAAAAATGAGTAAATTTGTTGTCAGTTAAAAAACATTTATTTTTGACAGTACAAAAATGAGGGTTTTTTGTCAGTAAAAAAATGATAGTTGCAAAAACTGACAGTTACTTTGAAGGTTAAAAAATGATGTTTTTGTTGTCATTTGAAAAAAAATGTCTTTTTTTTTATAATCTCCTTTTATATTCAAATATTTTTATTGAGAGATTTTCAAAAGACAAGTTATCACATATTGAAAAGAGAAAAGAAAGATCGGTGTTCACATTGAAATGAAACATATGGTAAATATACATATCAGGGAGCACGCACGTCCCCACCGATTGGCTGGGGGCGATAAAACATGGCCGCGGATACATGAGAGGTATACTGGGATCAATGTGAACCTTACTTGGTTGGGAGTGTGATAAACATTGGAGGGGGAGGGGGGGCACCAGCCAAGTGTGTTGGTCATAGGGTGGTATTGGTTTTTTGTAGTTGTCAGTTAGCGGAGCAGTGAGGGTCTTGGAGCCACCGAGACCATTGAGATTGGAATTCATGATATGAGGAATTGTGGATTGCTGTTCTCCTTTCCATCTCACAATGGAGATTGAGTCCAGTAATAAGGGCTGAGAACGAGGGGGTTGGGGTGGATTTCCATAACTTAGTGATATTTATTTTTGCACTGCTAGTGTATGGACTCTGATTGTACGAGAGTCTGGGGGAAAGTCGTCTATTCCTGTGTGAAGGACGGCTGAGGCTGGATTTGGAGTTGTCTGGACTCCAGATGTAGAGGAGATTAGTTGGAAGACTCTATTCCAATATGATTTGAGAGATTTACATGCCCAGAGTATATGGAGGATTGTTCCTATTTCTCCGCAATGTCTCCAGCACTTGGGTGAGTGTTGGGGGTAGTAAAGGGCGAGTGTAACAGGCGTTAGATACCACTGATGTAAGATCTTCATGTATGACTCCCAGTGGGAGATACATTTAGAGGTTCTGTAGGTGATGTTGAAGGTTTTCCCCCAAGTGTGTGGAGACTCCGGTTGGAGAAGGATTTTCCCCAGTCAGGGAAGTGGTGTTTATGGTGAACTGAGTTTTAGTTATAATGGTATAAAAGGTGGAGATTCCTTTCTTCGGATTCTGCGTTCTGTGGAAGAAGAGGTACGCGGTGGAGGGGATTGTTAGTTCTAGAGGTAAGTCTATTGTACGTGAGGAGTGGGCGTCTCTTATGGACGGGAAGTTTTCATTGTCAGGGAGGTGGAATTGTTTTTGGAGAGTAGGGAAGGATTCTAGTCTGTGGTCTATGTATAAGTCTGGAATATGAGATATTCCTCGATTTTCCCATTGTGTCAGGATTAGAGAGGGAATGATGAAGTGTAGGGTGGAGGTTGGAGTAGGATTTCTTTTTGTTTCATTTTCTGGGTGATTGGAGGATAAAAGGTCATACCAGGCCTGATGGAGGCTTTTATACACGGATGGTGGGGTAGTAGGTGAGTTCGGGTATTTAGAGGTAGGAACAATAAGTTGTCAGGAGTATGCGGAAGTTGTGGAGGACTTTCCATGTAGGTCCACGTTTTATCTTTAGTAGGATGCCACCAAAAGAAGAGCTGGTCTAGGAGCGTGGCGTTGTAGTAAGATTTTACATGTGGGAGACCTGCTCCTCCCCCGGAGGAAGGTCTTATTAGTAAATTTGTCGTGCACCTAGGTTTTATTGAGTTCCACGTGAATTTGTTTTGTATCGCTTGGAGTTTGGAGAAGAAGGCGTTGGGGACTGGAGTTGGAAGAGTACGGAATATGTAAAGTATTTTAGGTAATATACACATTTTTAGGGCTGCTATTCTACCCATTGTGGATAATGTGGGTGTATGTAGTTGTCTGAGTTCCTGTGGGAGGGATTCAAGGAGCAGTTTGTGATTGGCGTCATATAATTGGTTAGTTGTGCTGGTGAGTTTGGTTCCCAAACAAGGGGTGCTATGGTGTTCCCAGGAGAAAGGGAAATGTTTGGTCAGCATATTTTGGATCTTAGGAGGAGTATAAAGGTTTAATATGGAGGATTTTGGTTCGTTGAGCTCATAGTCGGAGACTTCTGAGTAGTTGTGGAGATGAGTGCGTATCGATTGGAGAGATTTATAAGGATTGGTAACCATTAGGATGATATCCTCCATGAAGAGGCTGATTTTATGTTCCGGGTTATGATGAGTAATACCTGTGAATGTTGGGTCGTCTCTGAGTTTGGATGCCGGGGGTTCAATTACTAAGGTGGAAGGTATGGGAGGTAAGGGGCAGCCCTGCCTGGTGCCATTAGATATGTGGAAGGGTTGTGAGAGGGAGCCGTCAGTTACAACTGTGACAGAGGGGTTGGAATAAAGGGAGAGGATTGCTGATAACATCCAATCTGTAATTCCACATTTCTGAAGAGCAAGTTTCATAAAAAGCCAATGGATTCGGAAAAATGTTATTTTTTGTCAGTAGAAAAATGAGTTATATTTGACATTTGAAAATGACAGTTAATTTTTTACAGTGGAAAAAAATGGCAATTGAAAAATTAGTGTTTTTCATAGTTGAAAAATGACAGTTATATTTTTATTTTGGCAAGAAATGACAGAGTTTTTTGTCAGTGGCAGTAAAATAACAGTTGAAAAATGAGGGGTTTTTTTGACAGTTGAAAATGACAGGTAATTTTTGGCAGTGGAAAAAATGACAGTTAAAAAATGAGGGTTTTTTGATAGTTGAAAAATGACAGTTATTTTTTGTCATTAAAAATTATTATTTTTTTTTTACAGTTGAAAAATTACATTTAACAGTTGAAAAACGACAGTTATATTTGACAGTTGGAAAATGACAGCTTTTTTTAGAGTGGCAATAAAATGCAGATCATTTTTGACATAGAAAAAAAATCACTTTTAAAAACAGAGGGGCTTTTTTTGACAGTTGAAAATGACAGTTAATTTTTTACAGTAACAAAAAATTACAAGTAATTTTTCACTGTGGAAAAAAATGCCAATTGAAAAACGAGGTTTTTTTTACAGTTGAAAAATTAGTTATTTTTTTGTCAGTTTAAAATTGGCAGTTATTTTTAACAGTCGAAAAACGACAGTTATATTTGACAGTTGAAAAATGACAGTTTTTTTTACAGTGGCAATAAAATGCAGATCATTTTTGACAGTGAAAAAAAAAATCACATATAAAAAAAGAAGAATTTTTTGACAGTAGAAAAATGACAGATATTTTTGACATCTAAAAAATGATTTGTTTTTTTGTAATTTAAAAAAAATTAGTTATTTTTTGTCAGTTTAAAAATGACAGTTATTTTTGACTTTTTTTTACAACAAATTTTTCAACTATCAAAAAAACCCTCATTTTTCAATTGCCATGTTTTCCACTGTCAAAAATAACTAATTGTTCTACTCTGAAATATAACTGTTGTTTTTCAAAATTAAAATCTTAACTGACAAAAAAGTCATTTTTAAAATGTTAAAAAAAACCCTAATTTTTCAATTGTCATTTTTTTTGCCACTGTCAAATATACAGGGGGGCAAAAAAGTATTTAGTCCCCACCAATTGTACAAGTTCTCCCACTTACAAAGATGAGAGAGGCCTGTAATTGGCATCATAGGGAGACCTCAACTATGAGAGACAAAATGAGAAAACAAATCCAGACAATCACATTGGCTGATCTGGAAAGAATTTATTTGCAAATTCTGGTGGAAAATAAGTATTTGGTCACCTACAAACAAGCAAGATTTCTGGCTCTCACAGACCTGGACCTTCTTCTTTAAGAGGCTCCTCTGTCCTGCACTCATTACCTGTATCAATGGCACCTGTTTGAACTTGTTATCGGTATAAAAGATACCTGTCCACAACTTCAAACAGTCACACTCCAAACTCCACTATGGTGAAGACCAAAGAGCTGTCCAAGGACACCAGAAACAAAATTGTAGACCTGCACCAGGCTGGGAAGACTGAATCTGCAATAGGCAAGCAGCTTGGTGTGAACAAATCAACTGTGGGAGCAATAATTAGAAAATGGAAGACATACAAGACCACTGATAATCTCCCTCGATCTGGGGCTCCACGCAAGATGTCACCCCGTGGGGTCAAAATGATCAAAAGAACGGTGAGCAAAAATCCCAGGACCACACGGGGGGGACCTAGTGAATGACCTGCAGAGAGCTGGGACCAACGTAACAAAGGCTACCATCAGTAACACACTACACCACCAGGGACTCAGATCCTGCAGTGCCAGACGTGTCCCCCTGCTTAAGCCAGTACATGTCCGGGGCCCGTCTGAAGTTTGCTAGAGAGCATTTGGATGATCCAGAAGAGGATTGGGAGAATGTCATATGGTCAGATGAAGCCAAAATAGAACTGTTTGGTAGAAACACAACTCGTCGTGTTTGGAGGAGAGAGAATGCTGAGTTGCATCCAAAGAACACCATACCTACTGTGAAGCATGGGGGTGGCAACATCATGCTTTGGGGCTGTTTCTCCACAAAGGGACCAGGACGACTGATCCATGTACAGGACAGAATGAATGGGGCCATGTATCGTGAGATTGTGAGTGCAAACCTCCTTCCATCAGCAAGGGCATTGAGGATGAAACGTGGCTGGGTCTTCCAACATGACAATGATCCCAAACATACCGCCCGGGCAACGAAGGAGTGGCTTCCTAAGAAGCATTTCAAGGTCCTGGAGTGGCCTAGCCAGTCTCCAGATCTCAACCCCATAGAAAACCTTTGGAGGGAGTTGAAAGTCTGTGTTGCCCAGCGACAGCCCCAAAACATCACTGCTCTAGAGGAGATCTGCATGGAGGAGGAGATCTGCATGGAGGATGGGCCAACATACCAGCAACAGTGTGTGCCAACCTTGTGAGGACTTCCAGGAAACGTCTGACCTCTGTCATTGCCAACAAAGGATATATAACAAAGTATTGACATGAACTTTTCATATTCAACAAATAATTTTCCACCATAATTTGCAAATAAATTCTTTCCAGATCAGCCAATGAGATTGTCTGGATTTGTTTTCTCATTTTGTCTCTCATAGTTGAGGTCTCCCTATGATGCCAATTACAGGCCTCTCTCATCTCTGTAAGTGGGAGAACTTGCACAATTGGTGTTGACTAAATACTTTTTTGCCCCACTGTAACTGTCATTTTTCAACTGACAAAAAATAATTGTCATATTGCAACCGACAAAAAAAAACTAATTTTTAATTGTCAAAAATAACTCATATTTTGCCTCTGTCAAAAAAAGCTGTCAATTTTCAATGGTCAAAAAAACTTTTTTTCAACTGTCATTTTTCAACTGTCAAAAATAACTCCTTTTTAACAACAAAAAATAACTGTCATTTTTAAATTGTCAATAAAACCATAATTTTTCAACTTAATAAAAATAATTGTCATTTTGAAACTTCAAATAAACCCCCTCATTTTTTAATTGTCATTTTATTGCCACTGTCAAAAATAAATGTGACAAGCATGCAGCCAGTGAAGGCGGAACACTCGGACCTCCTGCATGCTTGTTCCTGCTCAGTGACACACTAGGGAGTGAAGTGAGGTTTAGGATGAAGATGACGGCCCCGACACCTGCAGCTTTCTCCACAAATCACTCCTGTATCCTGCCCTTCCTCCTATTGGCTGAGTATTGCACCAATCACCAATCAGATCATCCCCCTTGTGATGTCTCTGGGCGGATCTCTCACATCTGGCTCCTCCCACATATCTTTATACAACTTCCCACTACATATACCCCGGCATGGAGGGGCTGAGTGAAGGTGGTGGTGAAGGTGTGGAGGTGTCGGATCGGGTCACACAGATCATAGAAGGCGATCCGCCCGGCCTCATAATCCAGATCTATCCTGACTCTGGTACTGGAGACACCGCCGGGGAATGGGGTATTATTACTGTCATGTATCACTGAATACTCATCACTCCCCAACCACCCCCACCTCTCCAACACCCAGGACTTCTTATTACATCCAATCACTGACTGACCTCCTCTCCTGTCTATATTGGGGTAACACATCCCGACTCTCCAGTACAGTGCCCCCCCGACATCCACGTCCCAGTAATGTCTCCTGGAGGAGAAGCTCTGACTGCTCATCACCTGAGGACAACCCTGGAACCTCTCTGGTGTTTCTGGATGATTCTGATGTAATAACCAGGAAGCAGTTTTCCCGTCATCTGATATATGTAGACCATTACCAGCTGTCCTCACATCCAGTAATATGTCTGTAACCCCCAACACCCCCCATGTTTGCTGTACAACCCCAATATTTGGTCCTCCAGTGGGGGTGGGTTTGAGGCGTTTCCTGGATGGTGGACCATTGATGGGACCTTTGCCCTTTGTAGTAGAGTGTGGAGAGACATGTGTGCCTGTACATTTCTGTACATTGACCCCAGACATGATATCAGATAAACCCGTGTGTAATGTGTGTGAGATCCCCCCCACATCCCCATCCCCTCCATCATGGAGGAGGTTCTCATGTCTCTCTCTGTCCTCATCATCTCCATCCTCAGTATCACACAAGTCACCTGTGTCTGATTCCTGTAGGACAGTCAGTGGATCCGTCATGTTACAAAGCTTCTCAATGTCCCTCATCTTCCTGGACAGCTCCTCCTTCTTTATTTCCAGATCACGAATATAATCCAACATGGGACGGGAGACGCTCTCTGCCCACCCGGAGATGTCCCTCAGGACTCTCTTCTCCAGGTCTTCCAGACGTCTCCTGAGGTCTCTGAACAGGGAAGTGACTCTCTTGGTTTCATCATCTGCTTTTCCTTGTACTTTCCTCCTGCGTTCCTGCAGACTCTGGACTCTTTTCTCCATCTCCTCTCTCTCTGTCATCAGTTTCTGCAGAACATTCCTCAGATTCTTCTTCTTCATCTCAGAGGCCTCCTCCAGAGTCTCCACCTGGTGTCCCCGATGTTCTCCGGCCAAACTGCAGGACACACAGATGCAGGTGGAGTCCTCGGTGCAGTAATACTCCAGGATCTTCTTATGGATGGAGCATTTCCTGTCCTTCAGGGAAGTGGTGGGGTCACATAGGACGTGTTCTGGTGACTTGCTGTGGACTCTCAGGTGGTTGTCACACAGAGAAGCTTCACACAGCAGACAGGATTTCACAGCCGGTACAGGAGTGTGAATACAGTAAGTACAGAAGACCCCGGACTCCTCCTGCTCTGGATGGGTAGACTGGAAGTTCTCCACTATGTTACGCAGTGTTATGTTCCTCCTCAGTGCAGGACGTTCCTGGAACTCTTCTCTGCATTCAGGACAGGAATAACCTCCAGACCCCTCCAGTGTATCCAACACACGGCCAATACAGTCCCGGCAGAAGTTGTGTCCACATCTCAGGGTTACAGGATCTGTATAAATGTTCAGACAGATGGAACATTCCAGCTCCTTCCTCAGATCAGAAGACGCCATCGCTGAGAGCAGAAGACAGAATGACGCGGAAAGTCTCTGACACTCCGTATCCAATGTGACCCGTTCTGTACCCTCCTACACGAGGCGAGGTGTACATTCCTACACAGGGAGAGGCTGGGACTGAGACACGTAGCTAGAAGAATTCTTCTACAGAAGGACACAGACATGTAATAAGTAGTGACGGGTCCAACACCCCCCTGTTCGGTTCGCGGTCCAACATTCCAACTTGACGAAAGTTCAACCGCAAACTTTGAACTCAATGCAAGTCTATGGGACTGGAACTTGTAAATGGAAAAGTGTCCATTCTGAAGGCTTTTATGCCAGTTATTGGCCCCAGAAGTGGTATGGGGACTCGGGGATGGCTCTGAGGGACAGGAATCATAAACAAATGAAAAATGTAATTATCATGCCTGGGGGGTCCCCATAAACTCCCTGCAAAGTTGCACATCTGTACAATGTATAGGACCTGCTGCAGCACGACTGACATTTATATTTAAAAAAAAAAAAGATGTGTGGGGTCCCCCCTAATTCATAACAGACCCTTTAGGTCCGGTGGGAAGATTAGGAGGGACCCCACAGTGACATTTTTTTTAAAGTGGGTGGGGTTCCCCCTAAAAGCCAAACCAGGCCCTTTAGACCTGATAGGCCTTCTAAGGAGAACCCCACACCCACAAAAATAGATGGAAAAAGTGTGGGGTCCCTCCTAACTTCATACCAGACCCTTGATCCGAGCACAGGCCTGGTAGGCCTGGAAGGGGAGGATGAAAAAGTGGCCCTCCCCTCCCTGGACCTTACCAGGCCACATGCCCTCAGCATGGAGACAAGGGCCTCTTCCCCAAAACCCTGGTTGTGGGGGTCTGCAGGCAGGGGGCTCATTACCATCAGGGTACCCCTTTAAATAAGGGGGCACCCTGATGCTTCCCCCTTGTGAATGAGTAAGGGGTCCAATATAAATAAAATTGTGCCTTGGGTGTTGGTGGGGCCCTAAACCAAACAGTTGGAAGCGACCATAATCAGGACTGAGGAATAGGATAGCCAGCATAGGCAGTCTTCAAGGGATCCCAGATCCCTAACAAATGGAAACAGTTACATCAGCATCAGGGACAAGAGAGTTGCTGTTGATCCAGGACTGATTCATGTTGATAAATGTCAGCTGGTCAGCGGAGTCTGTGGACAGACGCACTCTTTTATCCGTCACAAAACCTCCAGCAGCACTGAATGTCCGTTCGGAAAGCACGCTGGGTGCAGGACAGGTCAGTACCTCGATGGCATATTGAGCAAGTTCTGGCCAGTGATCCATCCTCAAGACCCAGTAACCCAGTGGATGTTCAGCTGGAAAGGTCTCCAAGTCTGCTCTTGCCCCTAGATAATCCTGCGCCATATGATGCAGACCTTGCCGATGGGTGCTTAAACCTAACATCCCTGGGCACTGAGGACTAAAGAACTGTTTGAAGGCATCGGTCAGCCGGCCACCTTCTCCACCGCTCTTCCTTTGGCAGAACGAAGCCCCAGAAACACGTTGTCCAGGAAATGGTAACCTCCCATTGTCTGGAAAGGTTCTACACAAATGTTTTTTCAAGGCGTCCTCAAGATGTTTCATCCTCTGCTCCCTCTGTGAAGACTGGAGGAGCTCTGCAACTTCACCCTTGTAACGTGGATCAAGAGGGGTTGCAAACCAGTACTGATCCCTCTCCTTGATAGCACAAATCCTCGAGCCCTTACACAGGCTTTGCAGAGTCAGTGAGCCCATGAGACATGTGGATGGGTGGACCATGTGGATGGCTGGGACATATGGATGTGTGGGACATGTGGATGGGTAGGACATGTGGATGGGTGGGACATGTGGATGGGCGGGACATTTGGATGTGGACAGAATTTTTTTTCACGGTTCAGCAAATGGGGTAGTGAAATGTTCCTGCTGAAATGATCAGGTGGTGTACTGCTATCAGATGGGGTGCAGGACCTGTGGCCCCCATTGCTGTACCATCACTCCTCTCAGTGGAGGCTGTTGAGAAGACCGGATGTATTACAGAGGAGGTAGAGATCCCAGATGAGGACCAAGAAGAAGTCTGCACTGTTTTCGGATGTGGCCCTTTCAGGTACTGTTACCAATGGGTTGCATGGCGGCTCGTCATATGTCTGGTCCAGCATGTGGTGCCCAAGCGGCTGGTGTTTTGGCCACGCTTGATCTGCTTCAGACAGAGACTACAAATAGCAATGCTGAGATCTGCTGCACATGTGTTGGAATAAGCCCACACCAGAGAACTTGTGGAAGTCTGCATGGAGTCAGCAGTGCCCCGCCCCTGAGGAGTTCTGTCATGTGATGCCATCGGTTGGCTGTCCTTACACCTGTCCCTGGAGGACATCCTGCCTCGTTGGAGTTCTGCCTCCTCCTCACTGTCCTCCTCTGTTCCCTCACCCAAGTACAGTCAGTGACCTCATCATCCCCATCCTCCTCATCACTGGACCCAACTTGGCAGTGTGCTGCGGCTGGGGGAACATGACTGCCAATTTCTTTTCCCTCACTGGCGCCCCCTCTCTCTAGGCTCACGTCACTCCTTTCCTCATCCTGGGAACCAACATCGGAGCATTCAGATTGCTGCCCATCCTCCAGCAGCATGGGACTGACACCAGGATCACATGATTGAGGTGACTCCTCCATGCATGATGGTGGGGCTACGGAAGGAGCAGCTGTGGTGGACAAGGAGCCTGTGGAACAGGCCGCTTTGGCAGCTGCGGTGGAAGGCAAAATAGTATGATCCTGGGTGACAGAGGATGAGGAGGATGAGGATGACTGAGTTATCCCCTCCCCCACCTCTTCTGCATGTTGTGGCTCAATAATACGGCCAGCACCAGAAACAAAGCACAAGCGTGCCCTGCCTGCAGAGGGTCCACCATGTCCACGGCCACCACTGGTCACTGTGGACACAGAGGCTGCTTGCCCTCTCTTAGCTGCCTGTGAGAATCTGCCTCTCCTTCTTGGCCTTTCCGACATGATGGGGATTTTAGGGGATTCCCCCTTTATTTTCTGTGGGGGATGGGATTTTGGTGCTGGGGTGCAATATGTTGTGCTTGGCGCACTATAGACTGGGGGGGGTTTATTGTTTTTACTGAAAATTGGGGTTCAGTAACTATGGATACTTTCATGTGTTTTGGCCGCGGCAGGAAAAAAAATGTAAAAAAATTAAGAAAGAGAAGAAAAGAATTGTGATGTAGAAGGAGGAACACCTGCGGCTGAGAAGGGGGACAGCAATGACACCCCAATATTTCAGCTGCTGTGACAACAAAAGGGATCTACTGCTGATACAGAAGGAGGAACACAGACGGGGCAGCAATTATGCCGCAAATGGTTTTAGTTCTGCAGCTGCTGCAGCCAAAACATTAAATAAAATACAATTAAAAAAAGAAAAAGAAACCAGTGCTGACGCAGGAGGAACACCGGAGACAAAAAAGGGGAACACTAAAGATGCAGCAACAGAACCTGATACTGACAAAAAACAAAATCACAAAGAAAAAAAATGGGAAGAGCAGTGATGCAGAAGCATTGTAAAAACAACACACTGACACCACAACACTGACACCACGACACTGACACCACGACACTGACACCACGACACTGACACCACAGCACTGGTACCACGAAACTGACACCACGACACTGACACCACGACACTGACACCACGACACTGACACCACGACACTGACACCACGACACTGACACCATGACACTGACACCACAATACTGACACCACAACACTGACACCATGACACTGACACCACGACACTGACACCATGACACTGACACCACAACACTGACTACACCCTCCTAACACACCACTAACTAACCTCATCTAGCTCATTAACACCCAATAAGCAGCCTTGTATGGTGTGGGGGCGTGGACTTGGCCGTACGTCATGATTGGCCAAAGTCACCAGATCTTTGGCCAATCTTGGCTCTTCCTGTGAACTCAGCTGTGATTGGCCAAAGCACCTGACCTGTGAGCACTGCATTGTGGGACACGGGGGGAGCAGCCCACCAAATGCCCCAGATGTTGGTGTGTTCAGGGAACACACGACCACCGAATGTCCGACTCGCACATATAGCCCCCCCTAGTGGTGGACAGTGGAATTGTCGCTCCTCGCTCTATATCCATCTTTTGTCATTTTCCTGCTGGATGTTGTAGAAGGATCTGGATTTCTCATTAGAACTCGGATAGAAAACCCATTTTCAGTCTGGAAGAAGCCGGACCTCCGTGAAACGCGTAGATGAAGGCAAATATATTGTGTTGGCTTTCTGTGGTTTCTAAACCTGCGATCCATTTATTTCAGTGTTTATGTATTTGCTGGTATTTACAATTGTTTGTATACAATAATCTCAAATTTTTTACCTGTTAGTAGCTGGAATTATTATTATTATTATTACATGGAGTTTATATAGCGCCAAAGGGTTTGCTCAGCGCTGTACAATAGAGGGGGGACAATACATGGCACAATACAACAATAACAAACAACGTACGAGGGGTAAGAGGGCCCTACTCTTTCGAGCTTACAATCTAGGAGGGAGGGGGTAATGGTACAGTAGGAAGTGGCTGAGGGGAATGAGGGGTGGGAGGAAAGAGGGAGAATGGCCGTTAGGTGAGGGTGGGGTAGGCTTTCCTGAAGAGATGGGTTTTGAGGGAGCGCCTGAATGTGAGGAGGGAAGGCGACAGTCTGATGGATTGGGGCAGTGATTTCCAGAGGATGGGGGAGGACCTGGAGAAGTCTTGCAGTCGTGCATGGGAGGAGGAGACCAGTGAGCAGGAAAGAAGGAGGTCCAGTGAGGAGTGAAGGGTACTGGGACCCCAACAGAGAGGGGGAGGGAGGGGGAGGTGGCACCATTGTAGGTGACGCTGAAGGAGCGTCGGGATAGGTAGGATGAGAACAAAGAGAGAGCAGTATCTCTGATGCCAAGGGAGAGTAGTTTATTAAGGAGGAGGGGGTGGTCAACTGTGTCGAAGGCCGCAGAGAGGTCCAGGACAAGGAGGACAGAGTAGTCGCCCTTGGCTTTGGCGTTTAGTAGGTCGTTAGTGATTTTGAGGAGGGCGGTTTCAGTGGAGTGTAGGGGACAGAAGCCGGACTGTAGTGGGTCAAGGAGGTTATTGTCAGTAAGGTGGGCGCTTAGGCTATCGTAGACTATGCGCTCAAGGAACTTGTAGGTGAGTGGCAGCAGGGAGATGGGTCTGAGGTTGTTGGGGTCAGCGGGATCCAGGGAGGGCTTTTTGAGGATGGGGGTGATATGCGCGTGCTTTAGGGGGGAGAGGAATGCGCCAGTAGAGAGGGAGAGATTGAAGATGTGGGTGAGGGAGCAGATGAGGGAAGAGGGGGGTGACCGGAGGAGTTGAGAGGGGATAGGGTCCAGGGGGCAGGTAGTGAGGCGGGCTTCTGAGAGGACTTTGGCGACTTCCTCAGTAGTGACAGGGCTGAGGGAGTGCAGTGCAGGGGGGGTTATGGTGGGCGGGGCCTTGGGAGAGGTGGGGGGCAGTACGGTTGTGAGGGCAGAGGAGGGGGGAGATGAAGGGGTGACGGGGTGGGGAGGCTAGGTGGGGAGGTAGATTGCAAGTTGATGATGTCCTTACGGATAGCGTCAATCTTGTTGTGGAAATGGGTGGCAATCTCGTGGGCGGTGAGAGAGGTACTGAGTGGAGGAGGGGGGGGAGAGCAGGGAGTTGAAGGTGGAGAAGAGTCGGCGAGGGCAGGAGGAGAGGGTGTTGATCAGGTTAACAAAATAGGCCTGCTTGGCGGCGTGGAGGGGGGAGGTGTAAATGAGAAATGCCGATTTGTAGAGGCAGAATGCATGATGGGACTTGGTTTTGCCCCATAGTCTCTCCAGTGTGTGACTGCGACGTTTGAGGCGTTTAGTGCTGTCATTCTGCCATGGTTGGAGCGGTCTGGGTTTGATGATGCGTGTGGTTAGGGGTGCCAGAGAGTCTAGGGCAGCTGACAGTGAGTCGTTGTACAAGGTGGTGGCTATGTCAGGACATGACAGTGAGAGGATGCTGTCGGGTAGGCGGTCGGCGGTCGAGTGGAGGGGGGCCGGGGTTAGGTTGCGGAGGTTGCAGCTGGTGATGGTTTGGTGTTTTTGGGGGGGGGAGTTGGGGGAAGGGGAGATGGAGAACGTGATGAGGTGGTGGTCGGAGAGAGGGAAGGGAGTGTTAGAGAACTGGTTGAGGGTACAGACGTGGGAGAAGACGAGGTCCAGGGTGTTCCCTCCGATGTGGGTGGAGGATTGAGTGTGCTGTGTGAGCGCGAAGGAGGAGGTTAGGTGGAGGAATTGGGAAGTGGCCGGGTTGTTGTCGTTGATGGGGATGTTGAAGTCCCCGAGGATGATGGTCGGTAGCTCAGAGGAGAGGAAGAAGGGGAGCCAGGCGGCGAAGTTGTCCAGGAAGTGGGGTATGGACCCAGGAGGTAAGTAGATCACTGCGATCCTTAGGGGGGTGGGTGAGAAGAGTCGGATGCAGTGCACCTCAAAGGAGATAAAGGATAGAGAGGGTGGGTTAGGGAGGACCTGGAAGGTGCTCAGCGGTGATAGGAGCAAGCCGACACCACCACCTCTGCGATCGCTCAGTCTTGGCGAATGGGTCCAGATGAGACCTCCATGGGTGAGTGCCGCAGGGGAAGTGGAGTCAGTGGCCTGTACCCAAGTTTCGGTGATGGCTAGGAGGTTGAGGGAGCGGGAGATGAAGAGGTCATGGATGGCTGTAAGCTTGTTGCAAACCGAACGGGCATTCAGGAGTGCAACCGAGAGAGGGGGGATAGATATGGGGAGGAGGGGTACATGTATGAGGATGAGGGGATTGCGTCGGCTGGCGTGAGAAGGGGGGTCTCCGGGGGGGGGGGTGAGGTGGTGAGGGGCCAGGGTTCGGGGAGATGTCCCCAGCTGATATGAGAAGGAGGAGGGTGAGGAAGGTGGCGTGGGAACGGGAGGTGTAGGAGCGTGTGGGTCTGAAAGTGGTGGCAAGTGGGTCAGCGGGGAAGTGGAGTAGCAGGAGGAGGTGGTGGGTGCCGTAGTGGGGGGAGGGGAGAAGTGAGGGGGCGATATAGAGCTGCTTAGCGGGGGTGGGTGGGTAGAAGGAGGAGGTTTTAGGGATGGGGGAGAGGAGGATGAGGAGGAGGAGCGCGGGCGGCATGTTGGGGTGAGCGGGGTGCTGGAAGGGTCGGGGGGTGAGGGGGTGCTGGTCAGGGATGGCGAAGCAGAGTGTCCAAAACGCCATGGGAGGTGAGAGGGTGCAGGATGGTGAAGCAGAGCGTCAGAAGCGCTGTGGAGGAGTCTATTGCGTTCTTCTGTGAGAGAGAGGGAGAGTGGAGGGCAGCAGGGTCAGCAGCAGGTTGGTAGTAGTCTGCAGGTGTGGTAGGTTGGTGCCCGTGGGTGTGGCAGCACATCATCAGGCATCAGGGATACAGGTCAGGGCAAGGTGATGTGGGGAATCTGTATCACCGTGGGAGAGTCCATTTGAGTCCTTCTGTAGGGGAGAGTGAGGGTGGAGGGCGACAGCTGGTTGGCTGCAGTCTGTGGGTGCAGTAAGCTGGCGTCTGTGGGTCCTGTGGCACGTCTTCAGTGGGTCTTGTGGTTCGGCGAGCGGAGGGGTCGTAGGGTGCGATGACTGGGGGTGTTGGTAGGCACGGCGACTGGTGATGCTGGTGGCTCGGTGACTGGAGTTGTTGAGGCCAGGCGTCGGGTGTTGAGGGCTCAGCATCGGGAGGCGCTGAAGGTGTAGAAGGGCGCAGCGTCAGGAGGTGTTGAAGGGTCATCGTCAGGGTCGAGCGGAGAGTTGCGGTAGCGAGCGTCGGCCCTACGTGGTTTGCGCTCATCCGTGATCTGTTGCGGCTGGTAGGAGAGACCGTGGCTTAAGGGGTCATGGTGGGCCACGAGTCGCCGGGGCTTCGCCAGAGGGAATAACATGCCGGAAGGCAGGGTGGTGGGCTAGCGGTCCTAGGTGGGGTGGCTGGCTGGTAGTCCCAGGTGGGGTGGTGGGCAGGGGATCCCTGGTGGGATGGTGGCCGTGCTATCCCTGGTGGGGTAGTAGCGATCCCTGGAGGGATAGTGGCTTAGGGTCCCTGGTGGTTTGGGGTTTCCGGTGGATGGTGGGATCCCTGAGTGTGTCCCTGGTAGCTGGCGGTGGGATGGTGGTTGAGCTCCCTGGTGGGTAGTGGGTGCCCCTGGTGGAGTACCTGGTGTCCTGGGTCCTGGAGCGTCGGGGTGGAGGTGGATCCCTCCTAGGTTAGAAGGACCATTGGTGGTGGTGGTAGCTTCCCTGGAGGAGCGCAGGCGTCCCGCCGCGGCCACAATTCCCGCCATGATTCCAGCCACGGCCGGCAGGAGACACCGTGGCTT
The DNA here is from genome assembly GCF_062004578.1 of Staurois parvus. Taxonomy (NCBI): domain Eukaryota; kingdom Metazoa; phylum Chordata; class Amphibia; order Anura; family Ranidae; genus Staurois; species Staurois parvus. The sequence goes on along the minus strand of NW_028318669.1, from coordinate 183,810 downwards.
CGGGTGCCGTGGTAGGCCTCAAGCCACTTCGGACCGCCAGAGCTCCGCTGGAGGGACGGAGTGTCTGTGGGTGTTGGTGGGGACCTCGACAGCAGGCTCATGGGCCCGGTTGGCAGCGGATGGAGCGCAGGGGCGCCGGAGCTGGCGACCAAGTGGCTGCTCCGGGTGAGCTGGTACCTGGTGATCGGGGATGGACCCAGGGTCGGTGAGGGGGACCCTGGGGAGGCTGGCTGATCGGTGGGGACCGGGGAACGGAGCGGCAGCAGCCCGGGCTGATGCCCGGCAATCCTGGTCGGCCGCGCCAAAAATCGAGGTCGCGGCTTCGGTTGCCGGGTAGGCCGCAAGTCCCGGAGCTTCGGGAGAAAGGTCCAGTGGCCTTCCCTGGCTGACAAACGGGGACCGGAGAGACGTGGGGCCCCCGTCAGGGTCCGCTGCCGCCCAAATGGTAGCGGATTGGGGCCAGGGGAGCGGGAGCTCGCCGGCACACGTCCGTCTCGTCGGATGTCCTAGTGACGATACTGATGAGTGATGGATCATTCAGATGTGTGTGAGTCTGCTGTGGACTGGTGCAAGGGGCCCCTGGAAGCATGGAGCCAACCTTCAGGGCAAGGAGAGAGCTGCAGGATGTCCAACCTGGGGAGGGGTGTTGTCGCCCCCGGCAACGCTGATGCAGGGAAACCAGTAGCTGTTGTGGGAAATGTGAATGTGTCACGGCTGGAGAGAAGGTCCAGCAGAGAGAAGTCCATGCTACATGGCAGGAGAGACGCTGACCAGAGGCCGGGACCCAGAGTGGTTGTCCATAGCAACACACAGGAGGCCAGTGGGGCTGTCTGTGTACCGGGGGCCACGTCTTACAAGGATCATGTGACCAATGGTTCTCCTTCTTCTCATTCCGTGTTCAACCACAAGGGATTCTTATTCCATCTTCTACTTGTATCCTCAAAGGAAATGATAGAAACCCCCAGAGTGCATTATCCTCAGTATATCCACTGAATGGGGGGCTGGTCACATGACTCCTCACATAGAGACACCAACACCTCTCCTATTCCCCCGTCTCTCCGAAAGGGAACCTAGCCAGGAATATGAATGGCCCAGTCATGTGACCAATGAAGCCAAGATTCAGCAATACCAATCCAGTCCTAGTTCTCTTCATTCACCGAACCTTCCAACTCACCGATTGTGCTGGGCAGACGTCTGACATTGGGGAACAAACACTTCCATTCACTGACACCTTGTTCATTCACCGACACCTTGTTCATTCACTGACACCTTGTCCATTCACTGATACCTTGTTCATTCACTGACACCTTGTTCATTCACCGACACCTTGTTCATTCACTGACACCTTGTCCATTCACTGATACCTTGTCCATTCACTGATACCTTGTTCATTCACCGACACCTTGTTCATTCACCGACACCTTGTTCATTCACTGACATCTAGTGCATTCACCGACACCTTGTTCATTCACCGACACCTTGTTCATTCACCGACAACTTGTTCATTCACTGACACCTTGTTCATTCACTGACAACTTGTTCATTAACAGACACCTTGTCCATTCACTGATACCTTGTTCATTCACCGACACCTTGTTCATTCACTGACACCTTGTTCATTCACCGACACCTTGTTCATTCACTGACATCTAGTGCATTCACCGACACCTTGTCCATTCACCGACACCTTGTTCATTCACTGATACCTTCTTCATTCACCGACACCTTGTTCATTCACTGATACCTTCTTCATTCACTGACACCTTCTTCATTCACCGACACCTTGTGCATTCACCGACACCTTGTTCATTCACTGACACCTTGTTCATTCACTGACACCTTGTTCACACAGATTTTGTGTATTTTTTATTTTCATACAAATGGTACCAATTCCACTGGTTGTTTGTAACATGGGAACCGTCTTATCACCTGCCATAGCCCTCCCCCCCATCTTTCCCCATTCCACCCCCCAATAGGGACTGACCCCGGTCTGATCTGTCTACCCCGTTATAATCAAATTCTCCCTCCCCCTCTCCATCCTAGTTTATATACTCCTCCAGCCTTCCCATAAACCCCTCCCCCAGCACAGCACACCCCTTCCATTTAGGATCCCTGAATTAGTCTGGCCATACATGATACAATCTTCTTCTTCAATCTCCTTTAGATGGACCTTACACTATGTAGTACAAGGGCCGGCCTGATTGCATACAAATTGGAAGTGTTTAGGTCGGACCTCAAATTCTATGGTTTTGGTAAATCTAAAGGAAAATTGTACAAGAAGATTGTCTAATGTATGGCCAGCCTTAGACATCTGTTGGAGAAAGATCTGATCTGCCATAAACAAGTCTATGAATAGGTGAGGCGAGGCTTAGAAGAAATGCTGTAGGACCTGTCGGTGGAATGCGGTTATTTGCAGTTTTCAGGCATTTCGATGCCATCGGTCGGCAGGTATGTGTGGGGGAGGAGCCAGAGATGTCCATGGTGACGCCTGGAACGGCACTGAAATCTGCACAGACGAGTAAATGGCCTCCCCTGATTTTCTGCACTTTGTTCCATACTTTGTACAGGAAGGAAAGCGGTGGGGAGTCGGGCAGATATCGGGTCACAATGGTACATTGAGGGTTATTTATCTCACAGACCAGAATGATGGATCTTCCTGATTCATCGGTAACAATATGGAGGAGTGTGAATGTCAGGGGGTCTGTGATTGCTATCAGCACTCCTCGTTTTCTCTCTGACAGATTGGACAGAAATATATGTGGGAACACTTATGAGTACAGGAAGGGGTGTTGGATTTGTAGAAGTGTAGTGCAGACCTAGAGTAGGGACAGTACCCAACCAGAAGACAAGAAGAACAAGGTTCCTCTATGGTTTTCTGGGTCAGTGAGGAACCTATCCTATTGGATGCTGCCTCCCCATGTGACCCTAGCAGCCATCTTGGGTCAGGCAGATCCTATTGAAGGCCCTGGCTCCCCGGTTTGGTGTGTATTTTGTGAGTTGGTAGAGTAGGGACAGGTACCCCCCGGGTAGGGACAGTACAAGAGGTAAGGGACAGATTCCTGATGAGGAGGGAAAGCGTAGGGTCACAACTCCTTGGACATCCTCCATCTTGGACACGAGACGGCCAGGCCGCACTCTGATCTCTTTACAGACGCTGTCAGTCTGGCTGATCCCCGCTCTCACATTACTGGAACCCGTGAGTGCACCCCATTGGGCAGCCAAACCACCAGGTTGTGCTATAGGAAAAGAAAGGGGCAAACACTGCGCTGGGGTAATAAACTAAAGGCTGCAGCACTATGAGTTCAGATACAGAAACTCAACAGACAAGTGGAAAGGTAAAGTGCAGCACTAAAAGCACATAAACATACAACCCCATAAATGATGGATAATACATATACTGCGAAAATATCACCTCTGATTAAATGCGTCAGCTAGGGCTTGCAACGATGACGTCATTATTTCACACGGAATGTGATTGGATAGCGATCAATGCCTGACCTGCAGTAACCCATAGGAGCACCACACATGGGAGCTTTGTATTGCTGGACACGCCTGCTGTCCTCTTCAATATTGTGAGTGTCTCTTCTATCTACCTTGCGGGTTCACACTATGGAAATGTATTTTGTATCTTACCTCGGAGGGATTTGGGAGACAAGCTTTTACCCCCCCACATCAGCCGGAGAAGGTGACATGCCGGATGCCATATCCTCATCTACTCAAACGCTGTGTGACCTTTCTGTTGTATGCAGGGGGCATTGCCTTCTGGTGAGAAGCTATAGTGTGTGTTTTCTGGATTGGGGGCCCCCTATCATCACTGGGCGGAGCTTCCAGTTATTACATGAACTCTTCAGTAGCACTTTTGTTGGTGTTGCTTTTAGCGCTGCACTTTACCTTCTCACATGTACTCTTTCCATACAAGTCTTCCATTGCACCTGACTGTGTGAGTTATTGTAGCCGCACCACCCTGCACCCCCCACAAGCTGAACTCTTCAGGGTGGACCTCTTATGATAAGAGATAGTGGGCATACAGCTCAGGGGAACCCCACTATGGAAGGGGCCCTAAGCCAGCAACTCTGGAACAATCCCTCCCAGGGTTAGGTACCATCAGTCATTGTGTCTACTCACTGTGTCCCTGTGTGTACATGGATGTCTCCTTCCAGTACCAACCAGACCCCGTACTGTGACCCTCCAGCCAGACCCCATACTGTGACCCTTCAGCCACACTCCATACTGTGACCCTCCAGCCAGACCCCGAACTGTGACCCTCCAGCCACACCCCGTGCTGTCACCCTCCAGCCACACTCCATGCTGTGACCCTCCAGCCACACCCCATACTGTGACTCTCCAGCCACACCCCGTACTGTGATCCTCCAGCCAGACCCCGGACTGTGACCCTCCTGCCAGACCCCGTACTGTGACCCTCCTTCCAGACCCCGTACTGTGACCCTCCAGCCAGACCCAGTACTGTGACCCTCCAGCCAGACCCCATACTGTGACCCTCCAGCCAGACCCGTACTGTTATCCTCCAGCCATACCCCGTACTGTGACCCTCCTGCCAGACCTCGTACTGTGACCCTCCTGCCAGACCCTGTACTGTGACCCTCCAGCCAGACCCTGTACTGTGACCCTCCAGCCAGACCCCGTACTGTGACCCTCCAGCCAGACCCCGTACTGTGACCCTCCAGCCAGACCCCATACTGTGACCCTCCAGCCAGACCCGTACTGTTATCCTCCAGCCAGACCCCGTACTGTGACCCTCCTGCCAGACCTCGTACTGTGACCCTCCTGCCAGACCCTGTACTGTGACCCTCCAGCCAGACCCTGTACTGTGACCCTCCAGCCAGACCCTGTACTGTGACCCTCCAGCCAGACCCTGTACTGTGACCCTCCAGCCAGACCCTGTACTGTGACCCTCCAGCCAGACCTTGTACTGTGATCCCTCAGGCAGACTTTCTCCAGACTGTTCCCCTGCAGCTTTATACAGGACCCCCAGGTCTCCCTGAGCTGGGACCTCAAGGAAATGCCTGCAAGCTTCAGATAATCTGAACAGAAAGGGCATCAACCCTTCAGGCTGGGTCTTCTCTTCCTGAACAAGAAGCTTGCTGTTCCACATCGCAGGCTATTTATACACACCTCAGCCCCCTCCTGGTCATCCCCTTTACTTGGGATTGGCTGAGGCTGTATGTATATTCAGCCCAGGATCTGCCTCTCCCATCCCACTATATTCTAGAAACTACTATTAAACAGGGGAAGTAGATGAGCTGCAACCAGCAGGACCCAGAACAGCCAAAAGCAATCAAACTTCACTGGCTACAGAGGAGACAAAAACCCAAAATGTACCTAAATCTACTAACAACCTACTAGAAGGCACTGCAAAGGTGAGTCTCTTCAAGGTAAAGTTTGTCACTTTGGAGGGGAGGAGCTTCCCTCCATAGGGAGAGCCTTTTATTTGGGCCGTTGAGCCCTTTTACATTGAAGGATGTGATTATACAATGCCCGGTACTCATGGGCAAATGTGTCAATAAAGAGGAACCCGGGGTGGGTCTGGATTCTTTCAATGCAGAATAGAAGAGTTATTCTCCCCTCAGACGAGGTCAGACTCAGCATGGCCATCAGGAGAGTACGCAGCATCAAAGGTCCAAATCATGTGGTCAGAGCCATGTGACGGAGATCAGAAATAGTATTTTATTTTTGTGTTGTTTTGTTGAACTCCACAGTGTGTCCAGCAGTCAGCCTGTCTGCTTCATTAAATCTAGGAGGTCCTGTGCCCCGCGGGGCGGATGAGGTTGATCTCGGCAGGGGGCCCAGACAGCATGGTGTCCTATGGCTGTGAAAAATCAGATGTGTCTGCACTGGTGGCTTGGTCACATTGAAAGGACCATATAATGCCCTATGGGGGAGAATGGGGAGAGTTTGAGTCAGGATGGAAAGAGCAGCTCATGGCTGCAGGCCTCGCTAGGAGATGCATTGAACTGTGCTTTGCTTTGTGCACTGCTAGGACTTGTGGTTCTACATTGCCTGTGTGGTCCTGCAGCTGCGGCCAACACACAGCCCTCTGAAGACCAGTGAGGAGTTGGTGCCTATCTGTCTAGACTTCCTCTGCTGGAGCCACTGCTGGTTGGTGAGTCCCTGAATTGCTACCCTGTGCCTAGGACTTAACCCTCTCTGCTCTGCCTTCCACCCTGTTGTGTGCCACCCCCTGTGCTGAGGATCCAAACTGGACTTAATCCTTGTCTGCCAAAGTCTTGCCATCTTGCTGTGTGCAACCTCCTGTGCTGAGAATCCAATCTGGACTTAATCCTTCCACCCAGAGTCCTGCCACCTTGCTGTGTGCCACCTCCTGTGCTTAGGATCCAATCTGGACTTAATCCTTGCCTTCCAGAGTCCTTCCACCCTGTTGTGTGCCACCCCCTGTGCTGAGGATCCAACCTGGACTTAATCCTTGCCCGCCAGAGTCCTTCCACCCTGTTGTGTGCCACCTCCTGTGCTGAGGATCCAACCTGGACTTAATGCTTGCCTTCCAGAGTCCTTCCACCCTGTTGTGTGCCACCCCCTGTGCTGAGGATCCAACCTGGACTTAATCTTTGCCCGCCAGAGTCCTTCCACCCTGTTGTGTCAAAATTACATAGATAGTGCAGCGCTCAAAACTAACTTATATACACAAATAACTGTGCTCACATGCAATGGTGACACACATATAGTGAGATGACCTCAATTATAAGTGCCACTTAATGATGATCTAAGGTGCCCACATAATCACACAAATATATGTAAAACGCATATAAACAACGTATGAAAACGCATATAAAAAAGTCCTCACTGGAAAATAATTTTAAATAATTTAAAAAGTGCTCCAAGTGTGGTGATGTAACCACACTTAATTAGATTTATCCTCAAAAAATCAAACACAAAAAAAATTGTCCATAAATACTAGTGGCAAACACATGCAAAGTGCATAAAAGTGCAAAAAATGCCAAAAAATTTGTGCAAAACAAATGTGTCCTTATTCCACAGCAGTGCAACTCTTCCCCTCCTATGGCTAGATTGCCTCCTCACCTCCTTACATCGACCCCTAAGGGCCACACAGCATTCAGGATCTCTCTGGATCCTTATCCCCTGGAGATCAGCACTTCTCCTGCCGTCCTGGATCACTTTGAGGGTATTTCGATTACCCCCACTCAGAAGCTTCTATAGGATGATTACTCACCATCCAGTGAGCAAGAAAGAAAGAGATCCTCTAAGTGCAGTATTTTAGAGCCAAAAAAACACTTTAATGACAGTGTTTAAAAGACATATAGCCACTCACATATTTTCATATTCCTCTTGACTCGACATGTGGGTGTGCTGCATGTAATCAGAAGGACTTCCTGGGTATACCAAGATGGCGGTTGGCGCCGGAAGTGCGTCACCGCGTACCGGAAGTTTGGCATGCTAGCGTGCCTGTTGTGTGCCACCTCCTGTGCTGAGGATCCAACCTGGACTTAATCCTTGCCTTCCAGAGTCCTTCCACCCTGTTGTGTGCCACCCCCTGTGCTGAGGATCCAACCTGGACTTAATCCTTGCCTGCCAGAGTTCTGCCTGTCTACTGTGTGCCACCTCCTGTGCTGAGGATCCAACCTGGACTTAATCCTTGCCTGCCCGAGTTCTGCCTGTCTACTGTGTGCCACCTCCTGTGCTGAGGATCCAACCTGGACTTAATCTTTGCCCACCCGAGTTCTGCTGCCTGTTGTGTGCCACCCCCTGTGCTGAGGATCCAACCTGGACTTAATCCTTGCCTGTCCGAGTTCTGCCACCCCGTTGTGTGCCATTTGGATTTAACCCATTGCCTGCCAGCAACTTCTCCCTGTTGTGTTTCACTCGGACTTAACCCATTGCCTGCCAGAGACTGCTCCCTGTTGTGTGCCACTCGGACTTAACCCATTGCCTGCCAGTCTGCCTCCATATTGTGAACCCAGATGGTGCTATGAACTATCCCCCCGTGTTGCCTACCAGAACGTGGTGATCCTTGTCGTGTGTACCACCCTGTGGTACAGACTTAACTTTTGTTTTGCCAGAACCTTGCTATACTCATTGTGTGCCCTCCAAGTCACTCAATAAAAGCCTTGTGTGTCCCACTGCTCTCCGCGTGTGTTCTGTTCCACCCACACCCCCATCACAAGCCAATGTTAGGAATGACGTCTAGTGGGATAGTGGGAGGTCTGGTGTAGAGGGTGGAAGCTGAGTATTGGTGGGAATAGAAACTTGAACAAACAAATGCTTACAACAGACAACCAAAAGTAGAAAAGAGGTCCTGAGCATAGTCATTGGATATAAAAAGAGTCATTAGAAGGATCAACCAAGGATCAAAGGATCGCAGCTTACTATTGGGGGATAAGAATGACAGATCTGGGGGCAGGGGGTATTCCAGAGCCAGGTCAGAGTTGTAAAGAAGAGGTCTGCACTACCTTCCACCTTCTATTTAGGATCAAGGTTTAATGGGCTGTGGTTGTCCATGAAAGTTCCCCGGTGGGTCAATTAGGTACCATTTCTTCAATAGAGACCTTCACCGAGTGACTTGACTGTAAATGTTTTCCCTTCTTTAGTATTATGCAGTTTATCTGGGTATCCCCATTTTTGGGGTATGTGATGGTCACTGGGTATCCCTATTGGTGGGGTATGTGATGGTCATTGGATATCCCCATTTGTGGGGTATGTGATGGTCACTGGGTATCCCCATTGGTGGGGTATGTGATGGTCACTGGGTATCCCCATTGGTGGGGTATGTGATGGTCACTGGGTATCCCCATTGCTGGGGTATGTGATGGTTACTGGGTCTCCCCATTGGTGGGGTATGTGATGGTCATTGGGTCTCCCCATTGGTGGGATATGTGATGGTCACTGGGTATTCCCATTGGTGGGGTATGTGATGGTCACTGGGTCTCCCCATAGATGGGGTGTGTGATGGTCACTAGTTATACCCATTGGTGGGGTATGTGATTGTCAGAGGGTATCCCCATTGATGGGGTATGTGATGGTCATTGGGTATCCCCATTGGTGGGGTATGTGATGGTTACTGGGTCTCCCCATTGTTGGGGTATGTGATGGTCATTGGGTCTCCCCATTGGTGGGATATGTGATGGTCATTGGGTATTCCCATTGGTGGGGTATGTGATGGTCACTGGGTCTCCCCATAGGTGGGGTGTGTGATGGTCACTAGTTATACCCATTGGTGGGGTATGTGATGGTTACTGGGTATCCCCATTGGTGGGGTATGTGATGGTCACTGGGTATCCCCATTGGTGGGGTATGTGATGGTCACTGGGTATCCCCATTGGTGGGGTATGTGATGGTCACTGGGTATCCCCATTGGTGGGTTATTTGATGGTCACTGGGTCTCCCCATTGGTGGGGTATGTGATGGTCGCTGAGTATCCCCATTGGTGGGGTATGTGATGGTCATTGGGTATCCCCATTGGTGGGGTATGTGATGGTTACTGGGTATCCCCATTGGTGGGATATGTGATGGTCACTGGGTATTCCCATTGGTGGGGTATGTGATGGTCATTGGGTCTCCCCATTGGTGGGATATGTGATGGTCACATAAAGACTTGGTGACTGTTGGCAGATCTTTCTCTGTAGCAGGGAGCGCTGAGATAAGTCAATGTAGAATGCTAAGTGCACATATCACTGCAGAACATTGTCTGGATTTCTAATTGTCTGGAGAAGTTTTTCTTCAATGTGATAGAAATGAATAGGGAGCAGAGTACCTCGGGGGATTTGTCAGGTAGATGTGCCGGTTTAGGTCATCTATAGATTCAATCTATTTTCAGCTCCTCATGAGTAGTGTTGGGCTTCATGTTTGAGTCGAATGTCAGCCGCTCATGTGTTCACCGAATGGTAAGGGCGTTTGGTGGATTGTTCACCAGTTGGGCGCCCCACAATGCACTGTGCTTTCACAGTGCATTGTAAGAGCCATGATTGGTCAACGTAATGCACCTGACCACAGCACAATGCACTGTGAGAGCCATGATTGAGCACAGTCACGGTGACTTTAGCCAGTCATGGCTCATGGCTAAGTCTATGGCCCACACTATATAAGGGTGCTTACACTGCGCCTTATGCAGAGTATCGCTGGACACTGCCAATGACAGAGGGGAGAATACTCTCCATGGAACGAAAAAAAAAACAATAATAAATAAATAAATAGTAATAGTTAAAAAATAAAATAAACAAAAATTGCATAAAAAAAAAGAAACATTGTGGGGTCTCCCCCTAATCCTAACCAGGCCCTATAGATCTGGTAGGAAGATTAAGAGGGTCCCCACATATTTTTTTTTTTTTTAAAACATGTATGGGGTTCCCCCTAAAAGCCATACCAGGTCTCTTAGGTCTGGTAGGACTTTTAAAGGGAACCCCACCCCCAAAAATGGGGGGAATGCTTTGGGTCCCCCCTAAATTCTTACCAGACCCTTGATCTGAGCACAGTCCTGGCAGGGCAGGAAAGGGGGAGGGACGATCAAGCAGCCCCCTCTCCCTGAGGCTTCCCAATTCACAAACCCTCGGCATAAGGATGTTGTCCCCATGGTGATAGGAAAAGGGCCTTTTCCCCACAACCCTGGCTGGTGGTTGTGGGGGTCTGCGGGAAGGTGGGCTCATTAGCATCAGTGTGTCCCTTTTTTTTTTTTAAAAGTCAAAAAATCGTTCCATCGATGTAATCCATCGTCAATCGCGGTGTCCAGCGTTGTCCCGATAACACCTACTCGCCGAATTTTAAAAAACTACGTCAGCCAACCCGTCCTCACCCGCCGAGCACTCACCGCATGATGACAGGTCTGACAATTACCGGTCAGATATAAGCAATTGGGCGGAGCTAGAGGTGATTTTGGCGTCATATTGCGGTGAATGCTCGGTGGGTGCAGACGGGTCGCCAGGCATCTTTTTTTTTCAATTTTGGCGAGGTGTCGTCATCAGGACTATGCTGGACTCCGTGATTGATGATGGATTACATCAATGGAACAATTTTTTGTTTTTTTCTATCTAAAAGTTTTTGTCAAAAACTGATGTTTTCAAAAGTCTGGTGTATTTATTGGTGTCTTTTCCCCTCATTTTTGGGAGGTGGGGTTTCCCTTAAAAGTCCTAGCAGTCCTAAAGGGTCAGGTATGGATTAGGGGGGAACCTGCACCTTTTTTTTTTTAATGTCGGTGTTGCTGCAGTAGGTCCTATACATTGTACAGATGTGTAACTTTGTGACTAGTTTAAGGGGACACCCCAGGCATGATACTTAATGGAATTTTTCATTTCTTTATACTTTAAGCAATGAAAAATTACTTATCCTTTAAAAACGGTGCTTTTTGAATTGTTTTTTCACTGATTCATGTCCCTCAGGGCAGTCCCTGAGTCCCCATGCCACTTTTGTGGCCAATATCTGGCATATGAGCCTTCAAAAAGGGCACTTTTGAATTTAAAAGTCCCAAAGACTTGCATTATGTTCAATGTTCGTGGTCAAACGTTCATTAGGTTTGAATGTTCAACTGTGAACCGAACACGGGGCTGTTTGGCCCATCACTAGCTAGGCCTATGTCCGGTACACTGTTAAAAAAAAATAAAGGATGACATTGAAAACCCATCAGATCTCAATGTGGAGAAATCTCCTACTGGATCTCTATACTGACATGGACGGGGGATGGGTGAGGAACGTAAGGATGTCCCATCGTTTGATGGAAATGAAAATGATCGACATACAGAGGACTGAATTCAAAGACACCTCGAAAATCAAAGTGAAGAAATGATGCAGCAGGCGAGTCCATTCTGCTGAAATGTCATTGCAGCAACTCAGAATGGTCCTCAGTAGTCTGTGAAGCCCCCACATGCTTGTATGCATGCCTGACAACATCGGGGGAGGCTCCTAATGAGACCACGGATGGTGTCCTGGAGGATTTCCTCCCAGATCTGGACCAGGGCATCACTGAGCTCCTGGACAGTCTGAGGTGCAACCTGGTGACGTCAGATTGACGGAAACATGACATCCCAGAGGGGTTCAATTGGATTTAGGTCAGGAGAGTGTGGGAGCCATTCAATGGTATCAATTCCTTCATCCTCCAGGAATTGCCTGCATACTCTCCCCACATGAGGCCAGGCATTGTTGTGCACAAGGAGGAACCCAGGATCCACTGCACCGAGAGGAACCCAGGACCCGCTGCACCAGGAGGAACTCAGGACCCACTGCACCAGGAGGAACCCAGGACCCCCTGCACCAGGAGGAACCCAGGATCCACTGCACCAATGTAGGGTCTGACAATAGGTCCAAGGATTTTATCCCCATACCTAATGGCAGTCAGGCTGCCATTGTCTAGCCTGTAGAGGTCTGTGCGTCCCTCCATGGATATGCCTCCCCAGACCATCACTGACCCACCACCAAAACGGTCATGCTGAACCATGTTACAGGCAGCAGAACGTTCTCCACGGCTTCTCCAGACCTTTTCGCATCTGTCACATGTGCTCAGGGTGAACCTGCTCTCATCTGTGAAAAGCACAGGGCACCAGTGGTGGAGCTGCCAATTCTGTGGTTCATTGGCAAATGCCAATCCAGCTCTATGGTGCCGGGCAGTGAGCACAGGGCCCCCTAGAGGACTTTGGGCCCTCAGGCCACCCTCAGAAAGTCTGTTTCTGATTGTTTGGTCAGAGGCATTCACACCAGTGGCCTGCTGGAGGTCATTTTGTAGGGCTCTGGCAGGGCTCCTCCTGTTCCTCCTTGCACAAAGGAGCAGATACCGGTCCTGCTGATGGGGTAAGGACCTTCTATGGCCCTGTCCAGCTCTCCTAAAGAAACTGCCTGTCTCCTGGAATCTCCTCCATGCTCTTGAGACTGTGCTGGGAGACCCAGAAAACTTTCTGGCAATGGTACGTATTGATGTGCCATCCTGGAGGAGTTGGACTGCCTGTGCAACCTCTGTAGGGTCCAGGTATGGCCTTATGCTACCAGGAGTGACACTGACTCTAGCCAAATGAAAACTGAGTCAAAAACAGTCAGAAAAGATAAGGAGAAAAATGTCAGTTACCTCCACCTGTAAAACCATTCCTGTTTTGGGGGTTGTCTCATTGTTGCCCATCTAGTGCACCTGTTGGTCATTTCATGAACACCAAAGCAGCTGAAACTGTTGAACAACCCCCTCTGCAACTTACCTGACCAGATCAATATCCCAGGAGGTTCATTGACTTCATGTTAGACTCTGATTAAAAGCTGATATGAAGTATGATGGTGTCAGGCCTATGTCTGACATGAAGTATTATGGTGTCAGGCCTATGTCTGATATGGAGTATTATGATGTCAGACATATCTCTGATATGAAGTATTATGGTGTCAGGCCTATCTCTGATATGAAGTATTATGGTGTCAGGCCTATGTCTGACACGAAGTATTATGGTGTCAGGCCTATGTCTGATATGGAGTATTATGGTGTCAGGCCTATGTCCGGTATGAAGTATTATGGTGTCAGGCCTATGGAGGATATGAAGTATTATGGTGTCACACATAACTTTGTGTTTGTGTCAGATGAACAGACCCATCCCCACTGAGGAATGTGACCTGAACCCCCCCTCAGGCTAAGAAACAATGAAACATTGATCCCATACATTCCGCCTTTTTCCAAAAATCTGATTTTACAAAAATCTAGGGGACGTGAAAGGATAGAAAGAGAAGCCACGCCCCCAGAGACTGACAGACAGCAGCTACAGGGACATGAAATCCCTCCATGCCTTTTTCCAGGCATCCGGCCTCCACCCATCCTTCTCAAGACCCCAAATCTTCCCAACCTCACCCAGAATGTTGTGCACCACCACCTCAACAGGAAGGACTTTTTTGCGAATGGAAACCTGACACCGTGCATTCCACGTGTGGTAACGGACTACTAAGCTAACTAGAAAAAGTGTCTCAAAATCAAAGTCCCGGTGAGTCTGAAAGGCACCGTAAGACCACTCCGCATAACTCAAGCAGGAGCCCCACTCAGAGCCCCACTCACCCGCTTGTAGACTTCTGTATTGAAGGGGCACTGAAGCAAGAAATGGTCCATCGTCTCCTCCACCCCACCGCACTCCACTCTTGGACAACCACGGTTCTCCTCAGAGCGATGCTTCAGGTTGCCCTTCACATAGAGTCTGCCATGGAACAAGATCCAGGCCAAATCCTGTATGTTGTATGTTCTGTACATTCCTCAGGTGCACAAAGCTGAAAATCATCATTGTGAAGTGGAAGGAAAATGAGAAATGGTTTCCAACATTTGTGACCAATAAATATGTGAAAAGTGTATTCAGCCCCCCGGAGTCAATACTTTGAAGGACCCCCTTTGGCTGCAATTCCAGCTGCAAGTCTTTTTGGGGATGTCTCTTTGCACATCTAGAGAGGGACATTTCTGCCCATTCTTCTTTGCAGAATCCCTCAAGGTCTGTCAGATTGGATGGAGAGCATCTGGGAACAGCAATTCTCAGGTCTGGCCACATTTTCTCCATTGGATTTGGGTCTGGACTGTGACTGGTCCATTCTAACACATGAAGATGCTTTGATCGGAACCATTCCATTGTAGCTCTGGCTGGATGTTTTGGGTTGTTGTCCTGCTGGAAGAGGAACCTCCGCCCCGGTCTCAAGTCTTCTGCAGACTCTAACAGGTTTTCTTCTAAGATTGCCCTGTATTTGGCTCCATCCATCTTCCCATCAACTCTGACCAGCTTCCCTGTCCCTGCTGAAGAAAAGCCTCCCCACCACATCCCCAGAAAATTCACAACCCAAAATACCACCAATGTGGCCCATACACCCCGTCCCCTCCCCCACCAGATATTCTGGAAGCTTCTGTTTTGTTGCGCTCCATCTTACAATCACTCCAAGTCTGCAATATTGCTTTTACAGGACAATTCCACTTAGAAAGAAATCATCATCACCAAAAATCTGCATATTTCTGCAGGACAAAAAAGGCCATTTTTATAATTGTAGCAGATATAAGAAGTGCCACAGAAAATTCAAAATAAATAAAATAATAAGCAGCACCTCTAACCAAAAAAGGTAAAATAGTGTAAAAATAAAAAGTGCGCTAATTATTCACAAAAAATGCAAGGATAAATAATAAGAATATAAATAAATTCATAAATATAAACATAAGTCCGGCCCCCATAACAGTGATAGTCCAATATCAACTTAATGTCAATCTTGAAAACAACCCCCCCCCCCCGTGTGCGAATCCGACACCAGATGACGGGAATCCCCTCACCAGAGCTATATGCTGATTATATTATAAACCAGCATGATGACATGTTGCTCTGGGAGCGATGATCTGCAGGATATCCCAGTAGAGGAACAGCAACCAATAGTGATCCAATCAGCACATATGGAACAGCTAAGCAGCAAATGATCTTCCAATAACATGGGCAAAGCTGGAGGAATCAGAAGAGATATGATGGTGCAGGACATTTAAAACCAGTAAAATTGTATTAGTAATGTATAACACTCACCAGGAAGGTGTCCAGCCGACACCAGCAATGACAGCCTCTATAATGCCACATCCACGAGGGAAAAACCAAGGGATGAACCTCCTGCACCGCGATCTCACAGCCGACACCAGCAATGGCAGCCTCTATAATGCCACATTCACGAGGGAAAAACCAAGGGACGGACCTCCTGCACCGCGATCACACAGCCGACACCAGCAATGACACCTCTATAATGCCACATCCACAAGGGAAAAACCAAGGGACGAGCCTCCTGCACCGCGATCACACAGCCGACACCAGCAATGACACCTCTATAATGCCACATCCACGAGGGAAAAACCAAGGGACAAACCTCCTGCACCGCAATCTCACAGCCAACAGCTGGGAGGAACGTTCCAACGTCACGTCCACTAGGCCACTCCCAACTCGTTTCGTCAATTGACGTCTTCTTTTTTTTTTAAATATTTATTCATTTTCCATATAAAATACATATTCCATCATTACTCACATATAACATACAAAATCATTCCTTTTATCCCTTTCTATCGTTATTCCTCTTACCCCCCCAATCCCATGCCCCTACCCACCCAGGAACCTATCCCACTCTACTGCTTAATTTTTTCACTGTGGACACAAAATCTTCCCATTTTCTCCACCTCCCATGATATAACCCCATCTTGTCTTCTTGTATATAATACAATTTCTCCATCCTACATATCTGGTTCACTCTTTCCACCCAATCCTCTTCTCTTGGCACCTCTGAGTTATGCCAAAACTTAGGTATCAACCCCTTTGCGGCATTTAGATAGTACCATATACCCGAGTCCTTGTATTTGTTCACTGATAGCTCTGTATTATGTAATAGACTCTGGATCCAATCCTATCTTTATCCCGGAGATTCTCCTAATTAAGTAAACCACCGTCTCCCAAAAATCTTGAATCTTTCAGCACTCCCACCATATGTGATATAACGTGCCTATCTTTCCACACCCCCGCCAACACTCTGATGTATTCTCCCCACACATCTTATATTCAACATTCAGTGAAATGTGCCATCTTGTTAAACACTTATAGTTACCCTCCACCTCTCTCATGCTTACATTTTCATGTGGTAATCTATATATTTTTCTCTGTTTGTCTTCATTGACCTCTATCCCCAAATCCCTTTCCCATTTTACTATATACATTGGTTTTGTGTGTGTATTTAACTCAGTGAGAATCTTGTAAACTTTTGCCGTGCCCCGCTTCCCATCTCCACGTGACTCCAACAACCTCTCAAACAAGTTCCAATCTTTTCTCGATCTCAAAGGTTTCATAAGACTCCTAACAAAGTGTTTTAATTGGTGATATCTCCACTCGTCTATCTTAATAAAAAGTTCCCTTTTATCCTTTTTCAAATCCTTAAGTGTTCTCAATTCCTGCCCTTCCATGATATCCCTCACTTGGATATCCTCCTTTTTAAACCATTTTCCTGTGGCTTCCCTTCTACCTGGAGGAAAATACTCTGTGTTCCTTAGTGACATTAATTGTGAATTAAAATCCCATTTCATGAGCTTGTGCAGTTTATCCTAAGCCTTTAAAACATTTAATGTATAAACACTCGTGGTATCTTTTAATCCTCTATATTGTGCTGGTGCCCATATCATTTTACTCAAGGTGACTCCACTTAATTCGTTTTCAATTTTAACCCACCTTTTCCCCTCTGGGTTGTGTGTTCAGTCATAAATTCTTGCAAGAAGCGCTGCTCTATAATACCTCTTAAAATCTGGCACTCCCAATCCTCCCTTCTCTTTATTTCTACTCAACAAATCATAAGATATGCTGGGTTTTTTATTTTTCCAAATATATCTTGTTAGCATCTTTTTAATCACCTTAAAAAAAAGTTTAATTGGGATCATCTGGAATTTGTATAGGATTTTAGGTACTATCACCATTTTTATCAGATTTATGATCCAAGACGGGTTACCTCCTCCCAGTTTCTTTAGTTTCTCCTTAATCTCATTTAAAAGTGAGATATAATTTATCTCATACAAATCCATATGTGAAGCAGTGAGTTTAACCCCTAAATATTTTATCTCTCTATCTTTCCATATAAAAGGGAATTCTATTTGTATCTTTTCTTTTTCACTATTTGGTAGATTTACATTTTAGATCTCAGTTTTTGTTGGGTTGATTTTTAAATTTGCTAACTCCCCATAATCCTTTAGACTCTTCATTAAATTTGGGAGTGTTATCCTGGGGTTTACCACATAGAACAGCAGGTCGTTCGCAAAGGCAGCCACTTTGTGTTCAATTCCTCCTATCTATATTCCTTTTATATCTATATTTTTCCTAATTGTTGCCAGTAAAGGTTCCGATGTCAATACATATAACAATGGGGACAGTGGGCATCCCTGTCTTGTTCCATTTGCCATCCCAATAGGTTCCGACCTCACTCCGTTAACCAAAATAACCGCGGAGGGCTCTCTATACAATTTACCTATCCACTCTCTCATTCTAACTCCCAGTCCTAATGTCTCCAGAGTGTCCATTATAAAGCTCCAGTCTACTCTATCGAATGCCTTTTCTGCATCGATTGAAAGCACCACCGTCGGAGCCTTCCCCTTCCTAACTTTCTGAATAAGCAACAGAGTTCTCAACCCATTGTCTCTACCTTCTCTCCCCGGTACAAATCCCACCTGGTCCCCTTGGATCCACTCTGGCATTAAATCTTTCAACCTATTTGCTAAAACCTTTGCATATAATTTAGTGTCCGTGTTCAAAAGTGAAATTGGTCTATAACTAGAACACTGAGAAGCATCCTTCCCTTCCTTTTGGATAAGCACCACATGGGTCTGTAAAGATTCTTGGCTCATCTCCATCTCCCCACCCAGGGCGGTCATATATTTCTTCAATTTAGGTATTAACAGTTCGCTGTATTTTTTATAATACCTCACAGTATAACCATCTAGGCCTGGGCTTTTCCCGTCATGGTACTTTTTAATGCTATTTTTATTTCCTCCTACATAATTTCTAAATCAAGGGAATTCAGTTGTTCTTCGCTTAGCTTCGGTAGTCCTGCGTTTTTTAAATATACCCTTCTTTTTTCTTTACTCATATTTCCACTTTTATTTACTGAATCCTGGGGGGTAATATTATACAGCTTGCTATAATATTCCTTAAACACCCTAGCGATCTCTTTAGCCGAATAAACCATTTCTCCCTTAGGGTTTATTGTTTTTTCTATATAATTCCTATTTTTATTTTTCCTCAAGAGTCTCATTAAATATTTTCCTGGTCTATCTCCCCATCTATACCTCTCACTTAAAAGTATAAAAGAATGTCCTCCTGCACTCCACAGAGTACCTAATGCTAATGCCAGCTGCTAACACCTATTCCCTATACCACAGGATAATGAAATATATAACACAATTGGATGAAGCTCTCAGCATGAAAATAAATCTACACTAAAATACCCATTAAAATAGTAAATAATCGGGGGCGTGTCCAAGATGGCGACCGGAGCGGCCGCATAATCCGGAGCTCCGGTGCCGAGCTTTTAGATCCGCTGCCATCCGTGCGGCGGCGGGTCACGGAGTGCCGGCGGAGGACCCGGGTAGTATCCCTGATCCCGGGGAGTCGGAACCCAGGTGATATTTCCGCCCCTCGTGGCGGCTGACGTCCGCGGCCTGGTGCGGCCGCGCGGGCCGGGGCTCCGGCGCCGCCCATCAGCTCTCCCATCCGCACCTGCTGCCATCCGGTGCCGAGCTTTTAAGTCCGCTGCCATCCGTGCGGCAGCGGATCACGGAGTGCCGGCGGAGGACCCGGGTAGTATCCCTGATCCCGGGGAGTCGGGGCCCGGGTGATATTTCCGCCCCTCGTGGCGGCTGACATCCGCGGCCTGGTGCGGCCGCGCGGGCCGGGGCTCCGGCGCCACCCATCAGCTCTCCCATCCACACCTGCTGCCATCCGGGCTGTGGGAGATCGCCTGGGAACATCCGCGGCGCCCTCTGCATTGCTGGGACTGGGGGAGAGACGCCACTGAGCCTTGCTGCTTCCCGCGGTGGCGGCGGCCTACATCACCGGTCTGGAGCCTCCATCTGGTCACAGTGAGTGGGGGATGCAGGTGCCCTCTTATTATTAGCTCCCCCCGCAGTGACCTGGGAGTGGGCCTCACGTTGCTGACCCCGGAGCCTGCCATCTCCTGTAACCACAGCCCCTGTTGGGCTCAGAGGCCTACTGGGGCCTTGATATTGCCCCGTGGAGTGTCTCCCTGGAGGGCCCTGTGCTTGGTGTTGGAGGTCCTCTGCCTCCCACTTGTCCCTCTTGTGTCCTAGATTGGGATCTGGTGCCATCATCCTGCTCCGGTGTGCTATATCTGCGTGTTACTGTGATCTATGTCCTCTCTACCCTTCCATGACTTGCTAATTATCTTTACAATATAATGTTCTCGCAGATGAATCTAACCACATTCATGTAACTACAACCCTAAACCTATTTTGGGCGTTATAGGTCCCCTGGGGTTATAATCTCCATTCATTATCCTATTTTCAGTTGATCACCCCCAGGAGACTCCCTGTATGCCGTCCACAAAGAAAAAAAAGGGACAAGCCCAGAAGTCCCTCACAACATACCTACTTAAGGCACACGAGCTTTGTAACATGTCTCCAGTCAATACAGAGCGAGCATCCCTGTCCGATCCCACACAGGATACCACCGCTCCCTTATCGGCCTTGGTCAGTGAAAATACACAGCAACTTACAAAAGGAGACTTGGAGTCCTGCTTGGAATCTATGTACGCCAAACTAGCCGCCAAATTTCAATCAGAATTGCATAAAAGCACTAATGTTCTCTCTCAGGAAATAGCCACATTGGGCTCCAGGACAGACCGCTTAGAAACCAAACACGATGAACTTAGCCTGGCCTATGGTGAACTTTCCAGAGAGCATGATCATTTACAAACGGCCTTTTTTCAACTACAGGCGCAGGTGGAGGACCTTGATAATCGCAATCGCAGGAATAATCTGCGAATCAGGGGAATCCCGGAGTCTATGTCTGACCTCTCCTTAATCGTGACCAAATTATTTCAATCACTCCTCCCGGATCGTGACCCTGGGTCTTTTGCCTGTGACCGCATCGATAGAGCCCTGCGCCCTAAACCTCCTACTGACAAGCCACCTAGGGATATTGTCCTGTGCATGAGGGACTTTTTGACCAAAGAGGAAATACTCAGAGCTGCTCGCAATACCCCTACGATCTCCTTTGAAGGCTCGGTCTTACAAATCTTTCCGGATGTTTCCCCGGCCACGTTGGAGAAGCGTAGAAAAATGAAAGAAGTCACAATGGTCCTGTTCTCAGCTCGTATTCGCTACAAATGGGGCTTTCCCTTTAAGTTGATTGTTCCACATAATGGGAGCACATATATAGCTACATCTCCTTCTGAAGGTAGAGCAATCTTGGCCAAACTGGGCCTAGCGGAGCCCCACCACCTCAACGTCCACCCTCCACCCCTCGTGTCTCTCCCATTTGGCATACCCCATCTCCACGGAGAGATAGAAGGAGAGTCAGACAGGATCCGGGTTGATAGGTCCATTCTCACTTGCCTGTTACCTATTGTTTGACAGTCCTTGGTCTTGCCTATTGTCTTTTATGACTTTACCGAGAATTGAGACACAGGGATTTTGTTTCTTACATCTTACGCTGTCAGGATGTGTATTTCTATGGTTACTGTTATGTTAATTTTATAATCCTGAGTAATATATGTGTGCCTTGCATTGATAGCTGGACGAGTTAAGGTATAACAAGGGTCTTTGGTCCCTCTTAATTGCGCCCATTGGTTTATGGTTCCACAACTCTTTGACACGTTACCCCACCCTGCCTCCTGACATGGCCGGAAGTGTCGCTGCCCGATTGAGGGGTGGCAGTTCCGTTTTCCATGTTTTAGGGAGACAGGGTTTGGGCCCATTTGGCCCCTTAATATTTGAACTTTTTGTTTTATCAGGTATGACAAATTTTCAGCCTGATCCATGTTCTTTAGTTACCTTATTTGTAGGAGCTCTTCAAATCTCCTCTCTATTGTTTTTTGTCTTCTCTTTTTTCAACACTTTAGTGCATGAGGATTGTGTTGTGTCGGTCTATGGACATCATGGCCCCCATCTTGGGGCCGGGGGGTCCCCTGGGCTGGTTCTACCACCTGTACGTCTGTCTGCTATAGACCTGCGGATCTCTATGTCTAGCCAATTAATTTTAGGGGATATCTTTGTAATGTATACTTTTATGATGATAGTAATAAGCTCTGTTTACTATGGTAATTCAATGTATTTCGCATAATGTCCAGGGTTTCAATTCGCCAAACAAGCGCAAAACGGTCTTTCTTCAATATAAACGACTGGGAGCCAAGATTATCTTATTACAGGAAACACATTTTGCAGCTGCAAAACACCCGACATATTTTCATAGATCTTATAGGCAGGGGTATTATACCCTGCATTCCTCCAAGAGTAGGGGCGTAGCCATCTTTCTACATAATTCATTCCCCTTTGAGGTTCAACATGTGTATCGTGATCCGGACAGTAGGTTTATCATTCTTAAAGGCACCCTTTCAGGTCGAGAACTTACTATTGCTAATGTATATGCACCGAATTCAGCTCAAGCTACCTTTTTTTCAAAATTTTTTGGTACTCTGGATAGGTTTTTGTCCCCTCATCTCTTGATGGGTGGGGATTTTAATCTGGTGGCAAATCCTCTTTTGGACCGTAGTTCCCCCTCGCATTCTTCCCAGGCTTTCCCAAAATCCCTTACTAAGAAATTAGATACCCTCCAGTTGGTGGATGCCTGGAGAGCGCACAACACCGGAGCCAGGGATTACTCATTTTATTCCCATCCACATGACTCTTATGCTAGATTAGACTATATATATTGTACCCCAATTTTACTAGCTAATTCTAAGGTAGCTTGCATTCATTTGAGCCCCTGGTCGGATCACAGTATTATGGCCTTATCTATCACATTTGTGGGATTGGCACCTACTCCTTTCTCTTGGAGACTTAATGATTCTATGCTAACCGATATCGACTCTCGCCAGGAAGTGGTTACATCTATTCAGGAATATTTTCAATCTAATTTAACCCCTGATATTTCCCCAGCCACACTCTGGGTAGCCCACAAGGCGGTCCTACGAGGCCGACTTATCTCCATGGCCTCATCCAGAAATAGAAAACGTTGGCAGCAAATACTACTTCTAACCCGAGAATTAGAAGCACACTATAGAAGCCATGTCGCTAATCCATCTCTG
The DNA here is from genome assembly GCF_062004578.1 of Staurois parvus. NCBI lineage: Eukaryota > Metazoa > Chordata > Amphibia > Anura > Ranidae > Staurois > Staurois parvus. Next base: position 161,082 of record NW_028318669.1, on the reverse strand, counting down.
CTTAATAAACAGCTACTGTCCCAAAAGCGCTTGGAACTGAATGCCCTGCTTTCCCAAAAAACTGAAAAGGCCCTTCGCTGGTCGAAGGCCTCATTCCTATTACATAGTAACTCGGCATCTACCATGTTCGCAAGGAAGTTGAACCACTCTCTGCGCCCCCCACACGTGTATAAATTACGCACAAATTCGGGTGCTATCTCATCTCTACCTCAGGAAGTCTTGGGTATTTTCGAACATTTTTATTCAAAACTACTAGCTCCTCCGCAGTCGGATTCTGTCCCTCTGTCGGACTCTTGGCTGGACTCTATACCCCTCCCTGCCCTTACACCCTCTCAGATTGTCACTCTTAATGCCCCCTGTACTTTAGAGGAAATAACATGTGCGATAGGCGCGCTCAAGCGCTCTACTGCGCCGGGTCCTGACGGATTTACCGCTAGCTATTATAAACATTTTGCCTCTACATTGGCTCCATACTTGATAACTTTATTTAATGATGTTTTGCAGGGGGGTAAGTTCCCCGAGGAGATGTTATTGGCTAACATGTCTCTAATACCCAAGCCACAGAAGGACCACTGTTTGCCACAAAACTATAGACCAATCTCAGTCATGAATAATGATCTAAAGATATTTAGCCGTATTTTGGCGGACCGGTTGGTCCCTATCATCTCCTCTTTGGTCTCTCCAGACCAGTCGGGTTTTATTCCCGACAGATTTATTACAGATAACATTCGTCTCACTCTAAATGTTATTCAAGACGCCAATTTACATTCCAAAGAGGTTCTGTTGATGAGTTTGGATATAAACAAGGCCTTTGATAGTGTTCTTTGGCCCTACTTGTTCTCCTTGCTACAGAAAATGGGCTTTAGTGAGGGGTTTTTGGCAGGCATACATGCCCTGTATGACTCTCCTAAAACGAGAATTAGGCTTCCTGGCTGTAACTCTGACTTCTTTACATTGGGTAGAGGTACCCGCCAGGGCTGTCCTCTTTCACCCCTTTTATTTGCGCTGGTGTTGGAACCTTTGGCATTGGCGATTAAATCACATTCGGATATTTCTGGCTATTCATTATTAGTTTCACATTTTAAATTGAGCATGTATGCTGATGATGTTATGCTTTTTATTACTAACCCGTTGACTTCTTTACCTAACTTGTGTGCTGTATTGAACGATTTTGCCAAAGTGTCAGGTCTCACCGTTAATTTTACCAAATCTGTGGTCATGCCTGTTAATGTTCCTGACTCCCTAAGTGCATCTCTCCGTAGTTCTTTCCCATTTCGCTGGGACAAGGACAGGATATCCTATCTGGGGATTAACCTCACTCCCAGATACTCGGATATATTTGCGGCTAATTATCCACCATGTGTATCGCGTCTCTCTACTCTACTGAAGATCTGGCACGGTTATCATATCTCCTTTCTGGGTAGAGTCACGGCGGTTAAAATGAATATTTTGCCCAAATTGCTTTATCTTTTTAGAGCACTTCCAGTTCCGGTCTCAAAAACCTTTTTGGATCATTTTCAGCGGACTATTAATAATTTTATTTGGGGAAATAAGCATCCACGTTTTGCCTCATCCATTTTGTATCGCTCACAACGGACGGGAGGTCTCGGTCTTCCTAACTTTTGGCTATATTATCTCTCGGCTCGCTTTGCGCAATTGTCACAATGGGCTACTATTAACTCTCAAATCCCGTGGATCAAGTTTGAGTCTCAGTCGATACGCCCTTTTTATTTACCGGGAATTTTATGGTCTAACATCTCCCCCCGATCGACTGTTTTTCATAACTCCATAGTGACTCACTCACTGACGCTTTGGTCCAAACACAAATCTAAATTGGGTTTAGTCTCTTCTATTCCCCCAGGTGTGTCATTTTTTGGGGATCCTACTTTTGTTGTAGCCTTTTCTTCCCCTCATAAGTTTCGTTGGTGGTATGATCGATCTTTTATCAGATTGTCTGATTTCCAAAGAGGAGGATCTTATATTACCTTTGATATGCTGCGCGTGTTGTTTGATGTTCCTCTTCGCGAGTACCTTCGTTATAGACAGATTAGGCACTTTTTTAAAGCGCACTTTGGCCTTGCCCCATCCTCTCCGATTTCCTTTTTTGAACGTGTCAGCCGTGACTCTCCCAGGGGTAGGGGTCTTATCTCAAATCTTTATCACCAATTTTTGATCTGTCTTTTTCATGCTCCCCCTTTGTACAGACGAAAATGGGAGGAGGATTGTGGCGTCACTTTTTCGGATGAGGATTGGGATTCCATGGTGGATAATATATGCAAGAGCTCTAGATCTCTTTCGGTTCGTGAGACGGCCCTTAAAGTTCTAACCAGATGGTATTATACCCCGTCAAGACTACATGTACTGTTTCCACAAACGTCCCCTCTATGTTTTCGGGGCTGTGACTGCACGGGTACTTTGGTTCATATATTTTGGGATTGCCCGACCGTATCTTTGATCTGGCGTAGGATTTCTGAGGTCGCTACCTTATTGTCGGGCGCCCCGATACGATTGTCCATGCAGACCTGTTTGTTGGGGGCCCATATCCCAGGGGTCTCTGATGCCAATCTGAGATTGATACACACATTATGTATTGCCACTTTATGGTCTATTGCCCTACATTGGAGGTCCAATGTTGTACCCTTAGACTCCGTTTTACACAGAATTGACACTGTAATGCTTATGGAACGCATTCATTATACCCTACTGGATAAGCTGCACTTATACGATAAAAAATGGGAGTCATGGAGAGATTGCAGACACTTATTACATGCTTAATAACATCCCCAGTAAAAGTTGGCTGGCATGTACTATTGACAGGTGTATCACCTAACCTATTTTGTCGTTTACGTACTTCATGCACTCGTAACTTCCTCTTTTTTTTCTTATCTTCTTTGTTATGTTAATATACCTTTATGTATTGTACTTTTCAAAAGTGCCTTGTTTTTGCTGACAATATCACTTTTAAAATGTGCTGTTGTTCTACTGTCTACTCTTGTACAATAAAATCGTTTGTAAACAAAAAAAAATAAAATAGTAAATAATCAATAATAAAAATACAATATATAAGGCCAAACTAATAATGTCAAAGTGACTAAGTGCTCATATATAATGACCAAAATAAATGGAATATCATAAATGTGAAGGACGAGCTCCTGATCTGCCACCCAATGGCAAACCAGATAGGTGAAAAATGATAAGTAATATCACTCAAGGCAATTCAAAGTGACAAGTGCTCAAATACATAAATAAATAAATATATCATAAATACATACATGTGAGAAAACAAACTCCTGGTCTGCCCCCCCAGTGGCTAACCAGATAAATAATAAGTGATATCACTCCAAACAATTCAAAGTGACAAGTGATCAAATATATATATATATAGAAAATGTATATACCAAATATAAATAAATAAAACAATAATAATCCACAATGATGTGACAATCTGATGGTGCAATAATCATTTGTGCTCAAATCAACACACAGTGCTTAAGAAAATTCATTCCATGCTGAATGGGTGCTCCTAGTGACACTCTATTGTGACCTCCCTGGAATGGCTAAAGTGCCTCCTTACCTCCTACATTCGACCCCTAAGGGCCACAAAGCTTTCTGGTATATTAATCCTGGGAGAGATCTCAGTGTTGTGGTTTAAATTTTGTGGCATCAGTGTTGTGGTGTCAGTGTCATGGTGTCAGTGTCATGGTGTCAGTGTTGTGGTGTCAGTGTTGTGGTGTCAGTGTTGTGGTGTCAGTGTCGTGGTGTCAGTGTTGTGGTGTCAGTGCTGTGGTGTCAGTGTCGTGGTGTCAGTGATGTGGTGTCAGTGTGTTGTTTTTACAACGCTTCTGCATCACTGCTCTTCCCATTTTTTTTCTTTGTGATTCTTTTTTGTCAGTATCAGGTTCTGTTGCTGCATCTTTAGTGTTCCCCTTTTTTGTCTCCGGTGTTCCTCCTGCGTCAGCACTGGTTTCCTTTTCTTTTTTTTTATTGTATTTTATTTTATTTTTTGGGTGCAGAAATAAAACCATTTGCGGCATAATTGCTGCCCCGTCTGTGTTCCTCCTTCTGTATCAGCAGTAGATCCCTTTTGTTGTCACAGCAGCTGAAATATTGGGGTGTCATTGCTGTCCCCCTTCTCAGCCGCAGGTGTTCCTCCTTCTACATCACAATTCTTTTTTTGGCTTTCCTAAATTTTTTTAGATTTATCTTATTTTATTTTTTTACTAAAACACATGAAAGTATCCATAGTTACTGAACCCCAATTTTCTGTAAAAACAATAAACCCCCCCAGTCTATAGTGCGCCAAGCACAACATATTGCACCCCAGCACCAAAATACCATCCCCCACAGAAAATAAAGGGGAATCCCCTAAAATCCCCATCATGTCGGAAAGGCCAAGAAGGAGAGGCAGATTCTCACAGGCAGCTAAGAGAGGGCAAGCAGCCTCTGTGTCCACAGTGACCAGTGGTGGCCGTGGACATGGTGGACCCTCTGCAGGCAGGGCACGCTTGTCCTTTGTTTCTGGTGCTGGCCGTATTATTGAGCCACAACATGCAGAAGAGGTGGGGGAGGGGATAACTCAGTCATCCTCATCCTCCTCATCCTCTGTCACCCAGGATCATACTATTTTGCCTTCCACCGCAGCTGCCAAAGCGGCCTGTTCCACAGGCTCCTTGTCCACCACAGCTGCTCCTTCCATTGCCCCACCATCATGCATGGAGGAGTCACCTCAATCATGTGATCCTGGTGTCAGTCCCATGCTGCTGGAGGATGCGCAGCAATCTGAATGCTCCGATGTTGGTTCCCAGGATGAGGAAAGGAGTGACGTGAGCCTAGAGAGAGGGGGCGCCAGTGAGGGAAAAGAAATTGGCAGTCATGTTCCCCCAGCCGCAGCACACTGCCAAGTTGGGTCCAGTGATGAGGAGGATGGGGATGATGAGGTCACTGACTGTACTTGGGTGAGAGAACAGAGGAGGACAGTGAGGAGGAGGCAGAACTCCAACGAGGCAGGATGTCCTCCAGGGACAGGCGTAAGGACAGCCAACCGATGGCATCACATGACAGAGCTCCTCAGGGGTGGGGCACTGCTGACTCCATGCAGACTTCCACAAGTTCTCTGGTGTGGGCTTATTCCAACACATGTGCAGCAGACCGCAGCATTGCTATTTGCAGTCTCTGTCTGAAGCAGATCAAGCGTGGCCAAAACACCAGCCGCTTGGGCACCAGATGCTGGACCACACATATGACGAGCCGCCATGCAACCCATTGGTAACAGCACCTGAAAGACCCACATCCGAAAACAGTGCAGACTTCTTCTTGGTCCTCATCTGGGATCTCTACCTCCTCTGTAATACATCCGGTCTTCTCAACAGCCTCCACTGAGAGGAGTGATGGTACAGCAATGGGTGCCACAGGTCCTCCACCCCATCTGATAGCAGTACACCACCTGATCATTTCAGCAGGAACATTTCACTACCCCATTTGCTGAACCGTGAAAAAAATACTGTCCCACCCATCCACATATCCCAGCCATCCACATGTCCCACCCATCCACATGTCCCACCCATCCACAGGTCCCACCCATCCACAGGTCCCACCCGTCCACATGTCCCACCCGTCCACATGTCCCACCCATCCACATGTCCCACCCATCCACATGTTCCACCCATCCACATGTCCCATGGGCTCACTGACTCTGCAAAGCCTGTGTAAGGGCCCGAGGATTTGTGGTATCAAGGAGAGGGATCAATACTGGTTGTCAACCCCTCTTGATCCACGTTACAAGGGTGAAGTTGCAGAGCTCCTCCAGTCTTCACAGAGGGAGCAGAGGATGAAACATCTTGAGGACGCCATGAAAAAACATTTGTGTAGCACCTTTCCAGACAATGGGAGGTCACCACTTCCTGGACAATGTTTTTCTGAGGCTTCGTTCTGTCAAAGGAAGAGCGGTGGAGAAGGTGGCCGGCTGACCAATGCCTTCAAACAGTTCTTTAGTCCTCAGTGCCCAGGACTGTTAGCTTTAAGCACCCATCGGCAGGGTCTGCATCATATGGTGCAGGATGATCTAGGGGCAAGAGCAGACTTGGAGACCTTTCCAACTGAACATCCACTGGGTTACTGGGTCTTGAGGATGGATCACTGGCCAGAACTTGCTCAATATGCCATCCAGCTACTGACCTGTCCTGCACCCAGCGTGCTTTCCGAACGGACATTCAGTGCTGCTGGAGGTTCTGTGACGGATAAAAAAGCGCGTCTGTCCACAGACTCCGCTGACCAGCTGACATTTATCAACATGAATCAATCCTGGATCAACAGCAACTATCTTGACCCTGATGCTGATGTAACGGATTCCATTTGTTAGGGATCTGGGATCCCTTGAAGACTGCCTATGCTGCCTATCCTATTCCTCAGTCCTGATTATGGTCGCTTCCAACTATTTGTTTGGTTTAGGGCCCCACCAACACTCAAGGCCCAATTTTTCGGCCCCCGTTTCACAGGTGCATGTCATTTCAATGTTTGTTTACCATTTTTCTGTAATTGTTACCAATTTTTAACTGCGGGGCCCCTGCCTGCGCCCAGCAAGTGTAAGTGTGAGGGGTTACAGTGTTCAGGCACCACCAACACCCAAGGACCAATTTTATTTATTTTGTACCCCTTACTCATTCACAAGGGGGGCAGCATCAGGGTGCCCCCTTATTTGAATGAGTACCTTGATACTAATGAGCCCCCTGCCCGCAGACCCCCACAACCAGGGTTTTGGGGAAGAGGCCCTTGTCTCCATGCTGAGGGCATGTGGCCTGGTAAGGCCCAGGGAGGGGAGGGCCACTTTTTCATCCCCCCTTTCAGGCCTTTTAGGCCTGTGCTTGGATCAAGGGTCTGGTAGGAAGTTAGGGGGGACCCCACACTTTTTCCATCTATTTTTTGGAGGGTGGGGTTCTCCTTAGAAGGCCTATCATGTCTAAAGGGCCTGGTTTGGCTTTTAGGGGGAACCCCACGCACTTTTTAAAAAAAAGTCACTGTGGGGTCCCCCCTAACCTTCCCAACAGACCTAAAGGGTCTGTTATGGATTAGGGGGACCCCACACAGCTTTTTTTAAAAAATATAAATGTCAGTCGTGCTGCAGCAGGTCCTATACATTGTACAGATTGCAACTTTGCAGGGAGTTTATGGGGACCCCCCAGGAATGATAATTACATTTTTCTTTTTTTATGATTCCTGTCCCTCAGGGCCATCCCCGAGTCCCCATACCACTTCTGGGGCCAATAACTGGCATAAAAGCCTTCAGAATGGACACTTTTCCATTTACAAGTTCCAGTCCCATAGACTTGCATTGAGTTCGAAGTTTGCGGTTGAACTTTCATCAAGTTGATATGTTGGACCGCGAACCGAACAGGGGGGTGTTGGACCCGTCACTACTTATTACACGTCTGTGTCCTTCTGTAGAAGAATTCTTCTAGCTACGTGTCTCAGTCCCAGCCTCTCCCTGTGTAGGAATGTACACCTCGCCCCGTGTAGGAGGGTACAGAACGGGTCACATTGGATACGGAGTGTCAGAGACTTTCCCCGTCATTCTGTCTTCTGCTCTCACCGATGGCGTCTGCTGATCTGAGGAAGGAGCTGGAATGTTCCGTCTGTCTGAACATTTATACAGATCCTGTAACCCTGAGATGTGGACACAACTTCTGCCGGGACTGTATTGGCCGTGTGTTGGATACACAGGAGGGGACTGGAGGTTATTCCTGTCCTGAATGCAGAGAAGAGTTCCAGGAACGTTCTGCACTGAGGAGGAACACAACACTACGTAACATAGTGGAGAACTTCCAGTCTACCCATCCAGAGCAGGAGGAGTCCGGGGTCTTCTGTACTCACTGTATTCACACTCCTGTACCGGCTGTGAAATCCTGTCTGCTGTGTGAAGCTTCTCTGTGTGACAACCACCTGAGAGTCCACAGCAAGTCACCAGAACACGTCCTATGTGACCCCACCACTTCCCTGAAGGACAGGAAATGCTCCATCCATAAGAAGATCCTGGAGTATTACTGCACCGAGGACTCCACCTGTATCTGTGTGTCCTGCAGTTTGGCCGGAGGACATCGGGGACACCAGGTGGAGACTCTGGAGGAGGCCTCTGAGAGGAAGAAGAAGAAACTGAGGAATGTTCTGCAGAAACTGATGACAGAGAGAGAGGAGATGGAGAAAAGAGTCCAGAGTCTGCAGGAACGCAGGAGGAAAGTACAAGGAAAAGCAGATGATGAAACCAAGAGAGTCACTGCCTTGTTCAGAGACCTCAGGAGATGTCTGGAAGACCTGGAGAAGAGAGTCCTGAGGGACATCTCCGGGTGGGCAGAGCAGGTCTCCCGTCCCATGTTGGATTATATTCGGGATCTGGAAATAAAGAAGGAGGAGCTGTCCAGGAAGATGAGGGACATTGAGGAGCTGTGTAACATGACGGATCCACTGACTGTCCTACAGGAATCAGACACAGGTGACTTGTGTGATACTGAGGATGGAGATGATGAGGACAGAGAGAGACATGAGAACCTCCTCCATGATGGAGGGGATGGGGATGTGGGGGGGATCTCACACACATTACACACGGGTTTATCTGATATCATGTCTGGGGTCAATGTACAGAAATGTACAGGCACACATGTCTCTCCACATTCTACTACAAAGGGCAAAGGTCCCATCAATGGTCCACCATCCAGGAAACGCCTCAAACCCTCCACCACTGGAGGACCAAATATGGGGGCTGTACAGCAAACATGGGGGGTGTCGGGGGTTACAGACATATTACTGGATGTGAGGACAGCTTGTAATGTTCTACATATATCAGATGACGGGAAAACTGCATCCAGGTCATCACATCAGAATCGGCCAGAAACACCAGAGAGGTTCCAGTATCCTCAGGTGATGAGCCGTCAGAGCTTCTCCTCCGGGAGACATTACTGGGACGTGGATGTCGGGGGGGCAGAGTACTGGAGAGTCGGGATGTGTTACCCCAATATAGACAGGAGAGGAGGTCAGTCAGTGATTGGAAATAATAAGAAGTCCTGGGTGTTGGAGAGAAGGGGGGGGTTGGAGAGGTGGTTGGGGGGTAATCAGTACTCAGTGATATATGACAGTAATGAGACCCCATTCCCCGGCGGTGTCTCCAGTACCAGAGTCAGGATAGATCTGGATTATGAGGCCGGGCGGATCTCTTTCTATGATCTGTGTTACCCGATCCGACACCTCCACACCTTCACCACCACCTTCACTCAGCCCCTCCATGTCGGGGTATGGGTAGGGAGAGGATGTATAAAGATATGTGGGAGGAGCCAGAAGTGGGAGATCCGCCCAGAGACATCACAAGGGGGTGATGTGATTGGTGATTGGTGCAATACTCAGCCAATAGGAGGAAGGGCAGGAAACAGGAGTGATTTGTGGAGAAAGCTGCAGGTTCCGGGGCCGTCATCTTCATCCTAAACCTCACTTCACTCCCTAGTGTGTCACTGACCAGGAACAAGCATGCAGGAGGTCCGAGTGTTCCGCCTTCACTGGATGCATGCTTGTCACACTTATTTTTGACAGTGGCAATAAAATGACAATTAAAAAATGAGGGGTTTATTTGAAGTTTCAAAATGACAGTTATTTTTATTAAGTTGAAAAATTACAGGTTTTTTGACAGTGGCAAAAAATGGCAATTGAAAAATTATGGTTTTATTGACAATTTAAAAATGACAGTTATTTTTGACAGTTAAAAAACGACAGTTAATTTAGGTCAGTTAAAAAATGACAGTTATTTTTTGTTGTTAAAAAGGAGTTATTTTTGACATTTGAAAAATGACTGTTATTTTGTCAGTTGATAATTATTTTTGACCATTGAAAAATGTCAGCTTTTTTTGACAGAGGCAAAATGTGAGTTATTTTTGACAATTAAAAATGAGTTTTTTTTTGTCGGTTGCAATATGACAGTTACAGTGGGGCAAAAAAGTATTTAGTCACCACCAATGGTGCAAGTTCTCCCACTTACAAAGATGAGAGAGGCCTGTAATTGGCATCATAGGGAGACCTCAACTATGAGAGACAAAATGAGAAAACAAATCCAGACAATCACATTGGCTGATCTGGAAAGAATTTATCTGCAAATTATGGTGGAAAATAAGTATTTGGTGAATATGAAAAGTTCATGTCAATACTTTGTTATATATCCTTTGTTGGCAATGACAGAGGTCAGACGTTTCCTGGAAGTCCTCACAAGGTTGGCACACACTGTTGCTGGTATGTTGGCCCATCCTCCATGCAGATCTCCTCCTCCATGCAGATCTCCTCTAGAGCAGTGATGTTTTGGGGCTGTCGCTGGGCAACACGGACTTTCAACTCCCTCCAAAGGTTTTCTATGAGGTTGAGATCTGGAGACTGGCTAGGCCACTCCAGGACCTTGAAATGCTTCTTACGAAGCCACTCCTTCATTGCCCGGGCAGTATGTTTGAGATCATTGTCATGTTGGAAGACCCAGCCACGTTTCATCTTCAATGCCCTTGCTGATGGAAGGAGGTTTGCACTCAAAATCTCACGATACATGGCCCCATTCATTCTGTCCTGTACATGGATCAGTCATCCTGGTCCCTTTGCGGAGAAACAACCCCAAAGCATGATGTTGCCACCCCCATGCTTCACAGTAGGTATGGTGTTCTTTGGATGCATCTCAGCATTCTCTCTCCTCCAAACACGACGAGTTGTGTTTCTACCAAACAGTTCTATTTTGGTTTCATCTGACCATATGACATTCTCCCAATCCTCTTCTGGATCATCCAAATGCTCTCTAGCAAACTTCAGACGGGCCCCGGACATGTACTGGCTTAAGCAGGGGGACACGTCTGGCACTGCAGGATCTGAGTCCCTGGCGGCGTAGTGTGTTACTGATGGTAGCCTTTGTTACGCTGGTCCCAGCTCTCTGCAGGTCATTCACTAGGTCCCCCCGTGTGGTCCTGGGATTTTTGCTCACCGTTCCTGTGATCATTTTGACCCTACGGGGTGAGATCTTGCGTGGAGCCCCAGATGGAGGGAGATTATCAGTGGTCTTGTATGTCTTCCATTTTCTAATTATTGCTCCCACAGTTGATTTGTTCACACCAAGCTGCTTGCCTATTGCAGATTCAGTCTTCCCAGCCTGGTGCAAGTCTACAATTTTGTTTCTGGTGTCCTTCGACAGCTCTTTGGTCTTCACCATAGTGGAGTTTGGAGTGTGACTGTTTGAGGTTGTGGACAGGTGTCTTTTATACTGATAACAAGTTCAAACAGGTGCCATTGATACAGGTAATGAGTGCAGGACAGAGGAGCCTCTTAAAGAAGAAGGTCCAGGTCTGTGAGAGCCAGAAATCTTGCTTGTTTGTAGGCGACCAAATACTTATTTTCCACCATAATTTGCAAATAAATTATTTCCAGATCAGCCAATGAGATTGTCTGGATTTGTTTTCTCATTTTGTCTCTCATAGTTGAGGTCTCCCTATGATGCCAATTACAGGCCTCTCTCATCTCTGTAAGTGGGAGAACTTGCATTTGACTAAATACTTTTTTGCCCCCCTGTATATTTGACAGTGGCAAAAAAAATGACAATTGAAAAATTAGTTTTTTTTTAACATTTTAAAAATGACTTTTTTGTCAGTTAAGATTTTATTTTTGAAAAACAACAGTTATATTTCAGAGTAGAACAATTAGTTATTTTTGACAGTGGAAAACATGGCAATTGAAAAATGAGGGTTTTTTTGATAATTGATAGTTGAAAAATTTGTTGTAAAAAAAACTCAAAAATAACTGTCATTTTTAAACTGACAAAAACTATTTTTTTTTAAATTACAAAAAAACAAATCATTTTTTAGATGTCAAAAATATCTGTCATTTTTCTACTGTCAAAAAACTCTTCTTTTTTTATATGTGATTTTTTTTTTCACTGTCAAAAATGATCTGCATTTTATTGCCACTGTAAAAAAAACCTGTCATTTTTCAACTGTCAAATATAACTGTCGTTTTTCGACTGTTAAAAATAACTGCCAATTTTAAACTGACAAAAAAATAACTCATTTTTCAACTGTAAAAAAAAACTCGTTTTTCAATTGGCATTTTTTTCCACAGTCAAATATTACTTGTAATTTTTTGCTACTGTAAAAAATTAACTGTAATTTTCAACTGTCAAAAAAACCTCTCTGTTTTTAAATGTGATTTTTTTTCTATGTCAAAATGATCTGCATTTTATTGCCACTCTAAAAAAAGCTGTCATTTTCCAACTGTCAAATATAACTGTTGTTTTTCAACTGTTAAATGTAATTTTTCAACTGTAAAAAAAAAATAATAATTTTTAATGACAAAAAATAACTGTAATTTTTCAACTATCAAAAAACCCTCATTTTTCAACTGTCATTTTTTCCACTGTCAAAAATTACCTGTCATTTTCAACTGTCAAAAAAAACCTAATTTTTCAACTGTCATTTTATTGCCACTGACAAAAAACTCTGTCATTTCTTGCCAAAATAAAAATATAACTGTCATTTTTCAACTTTGAAAAACACTAATTTTTCAATTGCCATTTTTTTCCACTGTAAAAAATTAACTGTCATTTTCAAATGTCAAATATAACTCATTTTTCTACTGACAAAAAATACCATTTTTCCGAATCCATTGGCTTTTTATGAAACTTGCTCTCCAGAAATGTGGAATTACAGATTGGATGTTATCTGCAATCCTCTCCCTTTATTCCAACCCCTCTGTCACAGTTGTAACTGACGGCTCCCTCTCACAACCCCTCCACATATCTAATGGCACCAGGCAGGGCTGCCCCTTATCTCCCATACCTTCCACCTTAGTAATTGAACCCCCGACATCCAAACTCAGACGACCCAACATTCACAGGTATTACTCATCATAACCCGGAACATAAAATCAGCCTCTTCCTGGAGGATATCATCCTAATGGTTACCAATCCTTATAAATCTCTCCAATCGATACGCACTCATCTCCACAACTACTCAGAAGTCTCCGACTATGAGCTCAACCAACCAAAATCCTCCATATTAAACCTTTATACTCCTCCTAAGATCCAAAATATGCTGACCAAACATTTCCCTTTCTCCTGGGAACACCATAGCACCCCTTGTTTGGGAACCAAACTCACCACCACAACTAACCAATTATATGACGCCAATCACAAACTGCTCCTTGAATCCCTCCCACAGGAACTCAGACAACTACATACACCCACATTATCCACAATGGGTAGAATAGCACCCCTAAAAATGTGTATATTACCTAAAATACTTTACATATTCCGTACTCTTCCAACTCCAGTCCCCAACGCCTTCTTCTCCAAACTCCAAGCGATACTAAACAAATTCACGTGGAACTCAATAAAACCTAGGTGCACGACAAATTTACTAATAAGACCTTCCTCCGGGGGAGGAGCAGGTCTCCCACATGTAAAATCTTACTACAACGCCACGCTCCTAGACCAACTCTTCTTTTGGTGGCATCCTACTAAAGATAAAACGTGGACCTACATGGAAAGTCCTCCACAACTTCCGCATACTCCTGACAACTTATTGTTCCACCTCTAAATACCCGAACTCACCTACTACCCCACCATCCGTGTATAAAAGCCTCCATCAGGCCTGGTATGACCTTTTATCCTCCAATCACCCAGAAAATGAAACAAAAAGAATTCCTACTCCAACCTCCACCCTACACTTCATCATTCCCTCTCTAATCCTGACACAATGGGAAAATCGAGGAATATCTCATATTCCAGACTTCTACATAGACCATAGACTAGAATCCTTCCCTACTCTCCAAAAACAATTCCACCTCCCTGACAATGAAAACTTCCCGTCCATAAGAGACGCCCACTCCTCACGTACAATAGACTTACCTCTAGAACTAACAATCCCCTCCACCGCGTACCTCTTCTTCCACAGAACGCAGAATCCGAAGAAAGGAATCTCCACCTTTTATACCATTATAACTAAAATTCAGTTCACCATAAACACCACTTCCCTGACTGGGGAAAATCCTTCTCCAACCGGAGTCTCCACACACTTGGGGGAAAACCTTCAACATCACCTACAGAGCCTCTAAATGTATCTCCCACTGGGAGTCATACATGAAGATCTTACATCAGTGGTACCTAACGCCTGTTACACTCGCCCTTTACTACACCCAACACTCACCCAAGTGCTGGAGACATTGCGGAGAAATAGGCACAATCCTCCATATACTCTGGGCATGTAAATCTCTCGAATCGTATTGGAATAGAGTCTTCCAACTAATCTCCTCTACATCTGGAGTCTAGACAACTCCAAATCCAGCCTCAGCCCTCCTTCACACAGGAATAGACGACTTTCCCCCAGATTCACGTACAATCAGAGTCCATACACTAGCAGTGGCAAAAATAAATATCACTAAATTATGGAAATCCACCCCAACCCCCTCGTTCTCAGCCCTTATTACTGGACTAGATCTCCACTGTGAGATGGAAAAGAGAACAGCAATCCACAATTCCTCATATCATGAATTCCAATCTCAATGGTCTCGGTGGCTCCAAGACCCTCACTGCTCCGCTAACTGACAACTACAAAAAAACAATACCACCCTATGACCAACACACTTGGCTGGTGCCCCCCCTCCCCCTCCAATGTTTATCACACTCCCAACCAAGTAAGGTTCACATTGATCCCAGTATACCTCTCAAGTATCCGCGGCCATGTTTTATCGCCCCCAGCCAATCGGTGGAGAGGTGCGTGCTCCCTGATATGTATATTTACCATATGTTTCATTTCAATGTCAACACCGATCTTTCTTTTTCTCTTTTCAATATGTGATAACTTGTCTTTTGAAAATCTCTCAATAAAAATATTTGAATATAAAAGGAGATTATAAAAAAAAAGACTTTTTTTTTCAAATGACAACAAAAACATCATTTTTTAACCTTCAAAAGTAACTGTCAATTTTTGCAACTATCGTTTTTTTACTGACAAAAAAACCCTCATTTTTGTACTGTCAAAAATAAATGTTTTTTAACTGACAAAAAATTTACTCATTTTTTGGCTCTGTCAAAGACACCTGTCATTTTTCAACTCAAAAACTGTCATTTTTCAACTGTCAAAAAAACCCTCTTTTTTTTTCACTGTGAAAAATGATCTGCATTTTATTGTAAAAAACCTGTCATTTTTTAACTGTCAAATTTAACTGTTGTTTTTCAACTGTTAAAAATAAATGTCATTTTTCAACAGTAAAAAATTACTAATTTTTTATGGCAAAAAATATTTTTTTAGTGTCAAAAATTATCTGCATTTTATTGCCACTGTAAAAAAAACTGCTATTTTTAAACTGTCAAAACAAAACCCTCATTTTTCAACTGTCATGTTATTGCCACAAGACTCTATAATTTCTTGCCAAAGTAAAAATATAACTGTCATTTTTCAACTGTCAAAAATATATTTTTTTAAATGACAACAAAAACATCATTTTTTTTATTTTTATTTTTAAGTCAAAAAATAGCTCTTATTTTTCAACTACAAATAATAACTGTCATTTTTCAACTGTTACTTTCAACTGACAAAAAATAACTCTTCTTTTTCAACTGTACAAAATAATTGTCATTTTTCAACTGACAATAAAAACTGTCATTTTTAAACATCACAAAATCCCGGATTGTGGGCGTGTCCGGAGCAGTCTGATTGGCTGCATCCCCCCCAGCTCTGCTGTACTCACAGTTCCAGCACACAGCAGTGGGCGGAGCTGACACCCCAGAGGAGAGGCAACAGCCCAGTGACCATCAGGGAGATGACAAAGAAGAGGAAAGCTGAGAGGAAGCTCCTCCCCTCGGGGGGATCCCAGCCATCCCCAACATGGCGGCAGCAGCAGCTCAGGATCCTCCTCCTCTCACTCAGCACACAGCTTCTCCTGTGACACCTTGTTAAGCAGGTGTTAGCGCTCTCTCCTCCTGCAGCCGGTCTCCTCTCCGTAGAATGACAGATATGAGCCCACAGCATGCTGGGACAGATTCTCCCACTAATACTTCCCATTCTGCAAGTCATTTCTCCCATCCAATGGGTAAGTTTCCTCCTACTAGTCCGCCTATTTCTCATCCATTCATGAAGGAGACATCATCCATATCGTCACCTATCATTCACTCTGCAACCAATCAGAGATGAAGGATCTCCGCCACAGAGCTGGGAGACTCCGCCCCTTCCTTTAGCACCTTAGAAGACACACCCACCACCAAAGGGATGAAGAAAGGGATTGGCTGAACCATGCAGAGACGTTCACACTGAAATTTGCTTTCACAAATATCCCGACTTCACTTTAAACAATATCTGACATTTAAAATAATGTTTAAAATGTGTAAAAAATAGTTTTTTTTAAAGTGAATCGTGACAGTGAAGAACTGGAGGCTTTTCCATGGTCTATGGCCGGATAGAACTGAGCATGTGCAGAACACGTTAGACGTCCTCTGTGGGCACTTGCTTTGTAGACGCTCTTCAATAGTAAATCTGTGTGTGGAGTCCTCTGACAGACGGCACTCGGTGGCGTCTCCTGTGTGTGGAGTCCTCTGACAGCCGACACTCGGTGGCGTCTCCTGTGTGGAGTCCTCTGACAGCCGGCACTCGGTCGCGTCTCCTGTGTGTGGAGTCCTCTGACAGCCGGCACTCAGTCGCATCTCCTGTGTGTGGATTCGTCTGACAGACGGCGCTCGGTCACGTCTCCTGTGTGTGGAGTCCTCTGACAGACGATGATCGGTCTCGTCTCCTGTGTGTGGAGTCCTCTGACAGACAACGATCGGTCGCGTCTCCTGTGTGTGGAGTCCTCTGACAGACGACGATCGGTCGCGTCTCCTGTGTGTGGAGTCCTCTGACAGACGACGATCGGTCGCGTCTCCTGTGTGTGGAGTCCTCTGACAGACGGCGCTCGGTGGCGTCTCCTGTGTGTGGAGTCCTCTGACAGACGACGATCGGTCGCGTCTCCTCTGTGTGGAGTCCTCTGACAGACGCCGATCGGTCGCGTCTCCTGTGTGTGGAGTCCACTGACAGACGGCGATCGGTCACGTCTCCTGTGTGTGGATTCCTCTGACAGCCGGCACTCGGTCGCGTCTCCTGTGTGTGGAGTCCTCTGACAGACGCCGATCGGTTGCGTCTCCTGTGTGTGGAGTCCTCTGACAGACGGCACTCGGTCACGTCTCCTGTGTGTGGAGTCCTCTGACAGACGGCACTCGGTCACGTCTCCTGTGTGTGGAGTCCTCTGACAGACGGCACTCGGTCACGTCTCCTGTGTGTGGAGTCCTCTGACAGCCGGCACTCGGTCGCGTCTCCTGTGTGTGGAGTCCTCTGACAGACGCCGATCGGTTGCGTCTCCTGTGTGTGGAGTCCTCTGACAGGGGCTTCCAGATTCTGATAAGCCCCCCTGCCTCAAAGCACTCCCCATGTTGAGGGCATGTAGCCTGGTATGGTCCGGGGGGGGGGTGTGCTCGCTCATCCCCCCCTTTCCTGACCTCCCAGGTTGCATGCTCAGATAAGGGTCTGGTATGGATTTTGGGGGGACCCCACGCCGTTTTTTTATTACTATGGTGCCGGTTTGTAAATGTAATTCTGTCTTTTTTGGGTCTTCACTATAGCTCAGAAATTCGGCTGTCACCTCCCCCGACTAAAGGAGAAAGTTTGGAGTTTATTTCCTGAAAGGTAACAAGGTGACTTTTAGTTATTATAATGAAGAGATTTTCCTGTAACTTCGGGGAAAGTGACAGCTGAGCGCGCCATTAGCATTGAGGAATCAGCCGACATACACTTCATATTGTCAGCCAAATGATCCCAACATTTCTACACCCAACAATTCATGGAAATGGTGTCATTTGTACCCCAAATATGATGTTCCCCAAGGTGGGGGGACCCCGAGGTACGCCTGCATTAGTATTGTAATCCTTTGTATTGGGATACATACAACCAACATACATGTGAATTGGTAACATAGCACAACATGTGTGTCACATGGGAGATATCTGGTGGTTACACTGACCTTGCCCAGGGACTTCGGGTGGATTCACACCACAGAAATACAGGCAGGATTAGTGTCACAGCTCCGTGGATTAGTGGTTAGCACTGCTGCCTCACAGCACTAGGGGTGTCGGTGTGAATCCCAACCACAGCAATGACTTGGTATGATCTCCGTGTGACTACCCTAACATACATGTGCTGGTGGCAGCATCTCTGCTTTCTGTCTAATGATCCCTAGAATGTGAATTAGAATGAGGCCTTGTCTGTCCAATCACCTTCAATGCTGCACCGTATGTGACTGTCCAATGATGGGAGGAGATAAGGGCCTGGACTAATCATTGATTGGATAATGCTGGTTTACTCCGCCCCCTTTTGGGAAGGATTTGTCAAGCAAAGAGCTGAGAGAGAGAAGAGAGAGCGAGAGATACATACTGAAGAGTAAGAGAGAGAGAGAGAAGAGTGAGCGAGAGATACATACTGAAGAGTAAGAGAGAGAGAGAAGAGTGAGCGAGAGATACATACTGAAGAGTAAGAGAGAGAGAGAGAAGAGTGAGCGAGAGATACATACTGAACAGTGAGAGAGAGAGAGAAGAATGAGCGAAAGATACATACTGAAGAGAGAGGTGAGAGTGAGAGAAGAGCAAGCCAGTGAGACAAAGAAGAGTGAGCGAGAGATACATACTAAAGAGTGAGTAAGTGAGAGAAGAGTGAGCCAGTGAGAAAAAGAGTGAGTGAGAGATACATACTGAAGAGTGATAAAGAGATACATACAGAAGAGTGAGAAATACATACTGAAGAGTGAGTGAGAGATACATACTGAAGAGTGATAAAGAGAGATGTACAGAAGAGTGAGAAATACATACTGAAGAGTGATAAAGAAATGCCCGCAGCGATAAAAGAAGAAAAGAATTAGCGAAGGGCAGGCATGACTAGGCCCAGAGTGGGAAGGAAGACGTGTGAGGGTTAATGGTTGTTTAGAGTTGGTAAAGGATAGCTGGGGGATCTGGTTGGTAGAGGAGAGTGTCTTTGGGGTCTCCTGCACTTTAGGGTGGGGTGTTCTGGGGAGGGGCATCAGTTGGGAGCTGGACGTGGGAGAGAGAGCTTAGGAGAGTCAGGCACTGCCCGAGGTCAGTAGGGGGCCCCATGTGATCCCCCGGGTACCCTTTTTTGTAGGCTTTTTGATTTTGGGCAGGGACACAGGGGACCCATGATCCCTTATTGCCCGGGGGCCCATGGGTTGTCGGTCCGCCCCTGCCTCCTGCACACTGCTATGCATGGCTTTGCATGGCAGGGCCATGCAAGAGAGGGGTGGGCCTGCTGCCTCCAGGGGGAGGGCCTGGCTGCAGAGCCGGGTCTCTGCTTTTCTGCAGGACCCGGGCTCATCAGAGTTAGTTGGGCGGGAGCGCCCATGTGCTGGGAGGTCTGCGCCTCCAGAGAGCTTTCCCCCGGTCTCCCTACAAGCCCCAGGGCTCGGCTCCAAGATGGGAGCCCCACTTGGGACCCTCCGGCCCCCGCTGGCAGGGCGCTCTCCTGCCTCTGCTCCCGGGGGGACCGGGAGGAATCCTTGTCTTCGGTGGAGTTCGGGGGGCGGGGTCACTCGTGGACGAAGCCCAGCCCCCCGCCCGCACGGCAGTGAGGACGGGATGACAGCAGCTCCTCCGCTGACAAGGCACCTGTCAGGGAGGGTGCCCGGCGGGGGGAGATGTCCTGCTGCGGCTGCCGGGCTGTCTGGTGCTGCAGCCGGCGGGCCCCCTGGCAGCATGGAGCAGCGGCTCCATTAACAAAAAAAAAAAAAGGCGGAGGGCTGGCAAGTGCCCAGGGTCGTCCGGGAGTGTGGCTGGTGCTGGGCGGCAGGAGCGGCACAGACCTGCAGGACCCGTGGCTCCTGGGACTGGGAGGCCATCCAGTCATCGAGCGGAGGAGGACCAATCGGAGGGCGAGCTGTCGGAACCCGATCCGGGGGCGACAGCTGGCCGCTCGGCGCCGGTGGATTTTGGACGCGCGGCTGCTGGGACGTCTCCTGGGCAGCCTGGTGAGTTACCGTTTTTTTTTTTGGGTCTGCTCTCTTCTTTTCAGCTGCTCTCCGGGACCTGTTGGGGGACGGGCTTCTGCGGTGTCGGGGGGCGGCGTCATCTCGTTGGGTATTGGTGCGGGGGTCTGCGATTTACGGTCCGGCTGGGGACTTGTTGCGGCGCTTTGCACTGGGCGGTAGTGGGGGCGCTGGGCCTGCTTCTGTGTGATTCCCGCCTGCAGGTGGGGATGTTTGCGGGGGCCTAGGGCAGGATAATGGGGACGCCCGGGGCCTGGTGTTTTCTGCTTCTCCGGGTTAGGGTCAGGGGTGGTTACGGCGGTGTCCGGTGCTCTGGGCTTGGCGACCCCATCCACGGTTTTGGGTGAGGGTGCGGGGGGTGCCAGGGCCGGGCGGTTTCGCAGTGTGCGTGTGGTTTGAGGGCCCGTTGGTGCGCATTGACATTCGGATGTACGAGAGTAGATTGGGTGAGGTGTGTATGTCGAGATCTTCACGCTCTTGATCTTGGAGCGTGCCTGTCGATGGGTCGAGGGTTGACGAGGGCAGGCGGGAGGACGCGGAGAAGTGGCATTCTTTTCGTTTTATCCCGCGTGCTTTTGCTAATTGGTTGCAGGCTTTCGCGATTGTGGCCGGTGTCATTGGGGAAACGGCCCCTGAGCATTGCTCGGCGCTTTTCTGTTCCCTTGACGCTATTAGCAAGGCTCACTGGGTTTAGGGGGGATCGCAGGGCTACGGTGCGATGAACAGTTTCGGCAGCGTAGGGCAGTTCACCCGTCGTGGCGCTGGGACCGTAAGGTCCGTGGCCTTTGGATGCGGCTTATGACTCCGCGAGGCCCTCTGGTCTGTTTTCGGGGTGGGCCGGTGGTTCGTTCTCCCCGGGACAATCAGCCTCAAAGCGTAGGGGTTCTGCTGGCGGTTCCATTGGGGTGCTTGTCGTTTCGGAGGGTCCGGCCGTTTTAAGCACGAATGTTCCGGGTGCGGTGACACCCATTCTTTGTGGCGCTGTTTCAAGCGGGGTAGAGGCCTTTCTGAAGAGCGTGCGGGTATAAGGGACGACGCCAGGGAGGGTGGAAAGGATGCGGCCTTTCCTAATTGGATACCCTGATCAGGCACCTGCCGTGCTGCTGGCGGCAAGGTTTGTTCGGAGGGTTTCCGCATCCCGTGTACTTTGACTTCGATTCCTCCTCTTAGCGCGGAACACACAGTTGGCCTTGCAGTATGCAGAGGTGGTTTCGGCTAAGTTGCATAAGGAAGTGGGGTTAGACCGCATGGGCGGCCCGTTTTCTTTTTCTCCCTTGGGGGGTTGTGCCCAAAAAGGAGCCTCATGCGTTTCGGTTAATTCCTCACCTGTCCTTCCTGACAGTGGGGTCGGTGACCGACGCCATCGATACAGAGTCGGGTGCGGTGTATTATACGTCGTTCGAGGTGGCAGTTTTCTGGGTTCGTCGGTATGGGCGCGGTGCGCTCCTGGCGTAATGGGATGTTGAGTCAGCGTTTCGGCTGTGGTGGGTACATCCGGACGGTCTTCGTGTCTTGGGTTGTCGTTGGGAGGGCTCGTTTTCCATTGTGAAGTGCCTTCCCATGGGGTGTTTTATATCCTGCGCTTTGTTCGAGCAGTTCAGTTCGTGCATGGAGTGGGTGGTGCGGGATGTCTCGGGGGTGAATGCGGTCATCCGTTATTTAGATGATTTTCTTTGTGTGGGTCCGCCAGCTTCCGGGGTATGTGCAGTTTTTGCTGGCCACTTTGCAACACATTGCACAACGTTTCGTTATTCCGCTGGCGTTGGACAAGACGGAGGGCCCGGCTTCGGTGATTACTTTCCTGGGCATTGTTTGGATTCAGGAGCTGTGGAGTGCCGGCTGCCTGAGGACAAGCTGTTGGCCTTACAAGTTGAGATTCGTGGGGTGCTGGGCAAGCGTAAGTTTCAGCTGCGGGCCTGGCAGTCGTTGTTGGGCAAAGCTTACCTTCGCTTACCGTATACTGCCGATGGGTTGGGTGTTCTGCCGCCGATTGGCGACGGTGGGGGTACCTCCCCTTTTACATTTTATTTGCTTGACTTGGGAGCATCGGGCGGACTTGCAGATTTGGCTCACCTTTTTGGATTCCTTCAACAGGCGAGCTCTGTGGATGTCTGGCCCTGGGAGCCATTTTGACCTGGATTTGTTCCCGGATGCGGCGGCTTCCGTGGGATATGGGGCCTTTTGCCGGGGTCGGTGGAGTGCGGCTCCGTGGCCTGCTTCCTGGCGGGAGGCGGGGGGTTTTTTCTTCGTATCTTGGTGCTGTTGGTATTTTTTCCGGTGGTGCTGGCGGTTGCAGTGTGGGGAGAGGATTTTCGGAAGTAAGGGTTCATTTTCGGTGTAACATTTTGGGGGTGGTTCAGGTCGTCAGTCGGGTCTCAGCTTCTTCGTGGCCGGTGGTTGGCCTGCTTCGCCATTTCATGTGGCGTTGCCTGCAGCTGACCATTTTTCTTTGTGCTGTGCGGCTCCCTGGGGTTGAGCACACTCTGGCTGTCGCTTTGTCTCATTTTCAGTGGGACACATTCCGAGGTTGGCGCTGGGGGAGGAGCACCGCAGGGTTCCTTGTCCCGACTGGCTGTGGGATTTTGCCTTGGGGTCGTTGCAGGCTGGATCCGGTAGTCGGTGAGTGAGGCGACATGGTCTGCATACTCGACTTAAATGGTGTGGGACCCATCGGTGGTATGGTGTGCCCGGGAACATTCCAGTTAACTGAGGTTTAACTGGAAGGTGGTGGTGCTGCACTGCGGACAGTATGGTTGTCTCCGAGCTGGTTGGTTGCGGCTGGAGGCCTAGTGGAATATGGTTGTCCGCAGGTGCATTTTGACTGGTGGGAGTGGTGGACCTGCTGCAGCGGGTCAATATTGATCCATGGGGGCCTGAGTTGGGTTTCACTGTGTTGTAATTTTGGCATGGATATTAGAGCGGGGGGTGTCGGCTGCTGCGTTGGATTGCCGGTTGGCTGGTTTGGACTTCTTCTTAAGTTGCGGGGGTGTCGGGGTTTTCACAAAAGTCTTTTTGGGTTCGACAGGCCCTTCGGGGTTCCCGTAGGGCTCATCGCTGAAGGGATTCACGGCGTCCGGTGTCCGTTGAGTTGTTAGGGTCTTGGTTTGTGCACCTGCGGTCTGTGTGTCTTTCGGGCTTCGAGGTGTTTGTTTCGAGCGGCCTTTGCGGTGGCCTTTTTGAGGCATTGCGTTTTGGTGAGATCGGTAGTCCGTCTCAATCAGTTATTGGGGGGGTTATTGGGGGATGAGGTCGTGTGCTGGGTTTACTGGGGTGGAGGTGCTCGTACATCGGTCTGGGACGGACCGATTGGGGCGTGGTGCATGGGTGCGGTTTTTTGCTCTTCCAGCATCTCATGTGTGCCCGGTGGGTGCGGTGCCAGATTTTCTATCCTATCGTCCGGTGGGGCAGGGGTCCTTTTTTCCAGCGCTCTGAGGGGTCCTCTTATTTCACTTTCATTTTGTGTCAGTTTTCTGACGGTGTTTAAAGGCGGCTGGTTGGATGCGTCCTTGTGTGCTTCTCATTCGCTTTGGATGGGGGCTGCTACGGAAGCTGCCGGGTGGGGTTTGTTGGATATGGTTCACACGTATTGGTAGGTGGGATTCACGGAAATTTCGACTGTGCGTTCGTCCGCATCTGTTGGGGGACTGGTGGGGTCTCGTGTTCTGTTGTCATGGCCTGGGGGGAGTGTCGGTCCTGTCTGGGTGATGTATTGTCCTGGGGGCTGGATGGGTGTGCCGGGTATGTTGTGGGGTCGTGTGCTGCAGGGGGGCAGCGTTTGAATCGACGGGATGGCCCACTGGATGTCCTGGTGCTTCCTGCGGGTGGCAACGATCTGAAGGTCGACAAGGAGGTGGGGCACTTCTTTATCCGTAATGGGGGGCTGGTGGTCCGGCATCTGGAGCTGGAGGTGGATACTTGGAGGTATCTTTGGAGTGCTGGGGTACATCTGAATGCGGATGGATCAGATTTATGGTCTCTGGGTCTACAGGATGGAGTTCGGAGGGGTTTGTTTGTGGTGTGGCACGCATGGGTAAGGGCTCACCCAGCGTGCTGTGGCGGTGGTTGGTCTTTGGAGGCGGTTCTTATCTTGGAGGTACAAAATGGTGTGGGACCCATCGTTGGTATGGTGTGCCCGGGAACATTCCCAGTTAACCGAGGTTTAACTGGAAGGTGGTGGTGCTGCACTGCGGACGGTATGGTTGTCTCCGAGCTGGTTGGTTGCGGCTGGAGGCCTAGTGGAATATGGTTGTCCGCAGGTGCATTTCGGATCATTTTGGTGGTGCCTTCAAAGACCAACAACAACTCTTTATGTTTTCTGTTATAAGGAATGGTTGATGTGTTTAAACTTGATTGGTTAATAAAAGGCCGTGCTGGGCATTTACTCCAAAATTGGTGTTGTGTTTTCTGTAAGTATAGTAAGTAAAGGGGATTGGTATGGAAGGGTAAAGGGTAACGGTGGTGTAGTGGGGTCTGGATGAACCTATCTCGGGTGCACTAGTCATGACCAGAGACTGCGTACACAGTACAGGAGATGACCAGAGACTGCGGACAGTACAGGAGATGACCAGAGACTGCGGACACAGTACAGGAGATGACAAGAGACTGCGGACACAGTACAGGAGATGACCAGAGACTGCGGACACAGTACAGGAGATGACCAGAGACTGCGGACACAGTACAGGAGATGACCAGAGACTGCGGACACAGTACAGGAGATGACCAGAGACTGCGGACACAGTACAGGAGATGACCAGAGACTGCGGACACAGTACAGGAGATGACCAGAGACTGCGGACACAGTACAGGAGATGACCAGAGACTGCGGACACAGTACAGGAGATGACCAGAGACTGCGGACACAGTACAGGAGATGACCAGAGACTGCGGACACAGTACAGGAGATGACCAGAGACTGCGGACACAGTACAGGGATGACCAGAGACTGCGGACACAGTACAGGAGATGACCAGAGACTGCAGACATAGTACAGGAGATGACCGGAGACTGCGGACAGTACAAATGACCAGAGACTGCAGACAGTAAAGGGGATGACCAGAGACTGCAGACAGTAAAGGGGATGACCAGAGACTGCAGACAGTAAAGGGGATGACCAGAGACTGCAGACAGTAAAGGGGATGACCAGAGACTGCAGACCTTTGGGGGGGGAGGGGGAGCGGGTACCTGAATTTGACAGGTACCCACTCCCACTTTTGTGGAGTTGTCCTTCCCTCTTCTTCCCACGCCGGCTTCTGTGACAGCCGGGTGCCCTCTGCGCATGAGCAAGAATCGCTGCTGCTTTGTGAATGGCCCGGGGCCTTCTGGGACCTGTCATGTGTCCCAGAAAACATTGGATCATTCACAAAGCGCAGCGATTCTTGCTCATGCGCAGAGGGCACCCGGCTGTCACAGAAGCCGGCGCGGGAAGACTGTACGAGGAGTGAGGAACAGGGAAGGTCCTGCAGGAGAGAAGAGCTGAGCGTCCGGCCCGGTATTCTGACATGGTGGCGGCAGAAATACCAGACCGGCCGCTTTATATTCGCTCCATAAGACGCACTGACATTTCCCCCCTTTTTTTGGGGGGAAAAAAAGTGCCTCTTATAGAGCAAAAAATACGGTATTTATTTTGTTTATTTTGTATATACATAAATATGTTTTCTTATTATGTTGTTTGTAAGATTTATAATAAACACAAATGTAGAGAACATACAACAGCAATGCTCCCTCCTGGCAGTATATGATAAATGTCAGACCTGTTTGTCCAGAGCCCGGGGGGGCGGGGGGGTTGTAGAAAATCCCTTCACCATGATGGCAGACGGGGATGAAGATTTCCTGCTCTGGTATCACATTCCTCAGTGGGGTCTGTTCATCTAGAAGTTCTGAGGCCCCTCTGACTCTGTATATACCCTACAAGCAGACTATGCAATAAATAGGGATCTTTAGGTCCCACATATTGTAATATAGCAGTGTACAGGGGGGCCCCTCAGAATTTATAGTGTTAATATGTGGTTACGCCCAGGGGCGGACTGACAACTCATGGCAATAGAGGATCATGGGGCCCCTGTGTCCTTGCCAAACTCAAAAAAGCCTATGAAAAAGGTACCAGGAGGCATCTCATGGGGCCCCCTACTGACCCTGGGCCCTCGGGCAGTGCCCAAGTTTCTAAATGGTCAGTCCACCCCTGGTTACACCCCCTTAGCACCTGATGGATAAATGCATGCACTAGCTGTTGGGATTTGAGCACAGGGGTCCCTTGTTTGTTGTATTGTTGGGTCAGTAGCCAGACCTGAACCTTGTAGCTCCCCCATTGTGTCTTTTCCCCCATGTTAGCATTGTGTCCACAGTAGCATTTGCGTAGGCAGAGCGGAGTAGGACCGGCCATAGAGGCAGAGCAGAGTAGGACCGGCCATAGAGGCAGAGCAGAGTAGGACCGGCCATAGAGGCAGGGCGGAGTAGGACCGGCCATAGAGGCAGAGCAGAGTAGGACCGGCCATAGAGGCAGAGCAGAGTAGGACCGGCCATAGAGGCAGAGCAGAGTAGGACCGGCCATAGAGGCAGAGCAGAGTAGGACCGGCCATAGAGGCAGAGCGGAGTAGGACCGGCCATAGAGGCAGAGCGGAGTAGGACGGCCATAGAGGCAGGGCGGAGTAGGACCGGCCATAGAGGCAGGGCGGAGTAGGACCGGCCATAGAGGCAGGGCGGAGTAGGACCGGCCATAGAGGCAGAGCGGAGTAGGACCGGCCATAGAGGCAGGGCGGAGTAGGACCGGCCATAGAGGCAGAGCGGAGTAGGACCGGCCATAGAGGCAGGGCGGAGTAGGACTGGCCATAGAGGCAGAGCGGAGTAGGACCGGCCATAGAGGCAGGGCGGAGTAGGACCGGCCATAGAGGGATGACTTTGACGCAGTTGGCCAGCTTAAGCATGTATTGTAATGTGTGAACTAAATATCCCCATAAAGAAATGAAACATTCCTTTAAATATCATGCCTGGGGGGTCCCCTTAAACTACCTGCAAAGTTGAACATCTGTACAAAGTATAGGACCTGCTGCAGCACGACTGACATTTCCCCCCTAATCCATACCGGACCCTTTAGGCCTGCTAGGACTTTTAAGGGAAACCCCACCTCCCAAAAATGGGGGGGGGGGGGGGGAGACACCAATAAATACTCCAGACTTTTGAAAACATCAGTTTTTGACAAGACCTTTATATAAAAAAAACAAAAAAGCAGAAAAAATATTTCCATTGATGTAATCCATCATCAATCACGGCGTGCAGCATAGTCCTGATGACGACACCTCGCCAAAATAAAAAAAAAAGAAGCCTGCCGACCCGTCTGCCCCCACCGAGCATTCACCGCAATATGACGCCGTCCCCTCTAGCTCCGCCCAATTGCGTATATCTGACTGGCAGCTGTCAGACCTGTCATCATGCGGTGAGTGCTCGGTGGGTGAGGGCAGGTTGGCTGGCGTGGTTTGTCCTTTAATTCGGTGAGTAGGTGTTATCGGGACAACGCTGGACACTGCGCTTGATGATGGATTACATCCATGGAACTTTTTTGTCTTTTTTTATTAAAGAACTTGTCAAAAACTTTTTTTTGTTCACTTAAAAGGAGTTTTGCGTCTATTTTTTCTAAATTTAACCCTTTAGTGAATGGGTAGAGGTACTTCATTCACAAGGGGGGGGGCAGCATCAGGGTGCCCGCTTATTTAAAGGGGACACACTGATGCTAATGAGCCCACCTTCCCACAGACCCCCACAACTACCAGCCAGAATTGTGGGGAAAAGGATTTTTCCCCATCAGGATGGGGACAACATCGCTATGCCGAGGGTACGTGGATTGGTAAGCCTCAGGGAGGGGGGCTGCTTGATCGTCCCTCCCCCTTTCCTGCCCTGCCAGGACTGTGCTCAGATCAAGGGTCTGGTAAGAATTTAGGGGTGACCAAACGCATCCCCCCCCCTTTTTTGGGGGTGGGGTTCCCTTTAAAAGTCCCACTAGGCCTAAGAGGCTTCGTATGGCTTTTAGGGGAACCCCATACACATTTAAATAAAAAAATCCTGTGGGGTCCCTCTTAACCTTCCTACCAGATCTAAAGGACCTGGTTAGGATTAGGGGAGACCCCACAATGTTTCTTTTTTTAACAAGTTCCCAACCATGCAATATCTGAAGGATGGCTACAGTGCGGTTGTGTAATTCTGGGATGACATCCATGGACGTCATTCCAGAACAAGCCCCCCTGAGCACCCCCAGCAGTGCGCACCCGGTGACGCCAGTGACCGCTGTGTCCTACGGCCACAGCTGATCATGGGGTGTGGTAAATGACCTATCATGGTGGCCTTTTACCACATGGTCAGCTGTGTTCAATGACAGCGATCACCGGGAAATACAGTTACTGGTTATTGGAAGGACTTCCTCACGCTGTCACAGAGTGAGGAAAGTATTGCTGAGAAATGGCAATTGTCAGCGAAGGGATCGACACTGATCATCAGGGATCTGATGATCAGTGCCCAGCAGTGTTGCCCACCTGTGCCACCCACCTATGCCAGCAGTGCTGCCCACCTGTACCCTCCTGTGCCCAGTGCCACCCACCTGTGCCCATCAGTGCCACCCACCTGCGCCCATCAGTGCCACCCACCTGTTCTCTGCAGTGCTATCCACCTGTGCCCTGCAGTGCTATCCACCTGTGCCCTGCAGTGCCACCCACGTATGCCCTGTACTGCCACCGTGTGCCACTCAGCAGTTCCACCCACCTCTGCCCAGCATTGCCACCCACCTGTGCCCATCAGTGCCACCCACCTGTTCCTTGCAGTGCCACCCATGTGTGCCCTGTACTGCCGTGTGCCACTCAGCAGTTCCACCCACTTGTGCCCAGCAGTGCCGCTTATCAGTGTTGCCTATCAGTGTTGCCTATCAGTGTTGCCTATCAGTGTTGCCTATCAGTGTTGCCTATCAGTGTTGCCTATCAGTGCCGCTTATCAACGCACAACAGTGAAGGAGAAATATTACCTGTTTGCAAAATTTTATAATAGATACAAAGAAAACCTTTTTTCAAATGTTTTGCCCTTTTTTTGTTTATTGCTCAAAAAATAAAATACCCACTGGCGAGTAAATACCACCAAAAGAAAGCTTTATTTGTGTGAAAAAAATGATAGAAATTTAGTAGGGGTACAGTGTTGCATGACCGCACAATTGTTGTTCAAATGCGACAGCATTGAAAGCTGAAAATTGGTCTGGGCAGGAAGGGGGTGACAGTGCCCGGTAGGTGAGGGGTTAATGCAATTTTTTATAATTTTATTTTTTAATTATTATTTATTTTTTTATTATAGTTTTTTTTGTTCCATGGAGAGTATTCTCCCCTCTGTCATACCCCGAGGTACTCTGCTCCCTATTCAGAGGAAGATCTGCCAACAGTCACCAAGTCTTTATGTAACCATCACACACCCCACCAATGGGGATACCCAGCGACCATCACACACCCCACCAAATGGGGATACCCAGTGACCATCACATACCCCACCAATGGGGATACCCAGTGGCCATCACATACCCCACCGATGGGGATACCCAGTGACCATCACATACAACACCAATGGGGATACCCAGTGACCATCACATACCCCACCAATGGGGATACCCAGTGACCATCACACACCCCACCAATGGGGATACCCAGTGACCATCACACACCCCACCAATGGGGATACCCAGTGACCATCACACACCCCACCAATGGGGATACCCAGTAACCATCACACACCCCACCAATGGGGAGACCCAGTGACCATCACACACCCCACCAATGGGGATACCCAGTGACCATCACACACCCCACCAATGGGGATACCCAGTGACCATCACAAACCCCACCAATGGGGATACCCAGTGACCATCACATACCCCACCAATGGGGATACCCAGTAACCATCACATACCCCACCAATGGGGATACCCAGTGACCATCACATACCCCACCAATGGGGATACCCAGTGACCATCACATACCCCACCAATGGGGATACCCAGTGACCATCACATACCCCACCAATGGGGATACCCAGTGACCATCACATACCCCACCAATGGGGATACCCAGTGACCATCACATACCCCACCAATGGGGATACCCAGTGACCATCACATACCCCACCAATGGGGATACCCAGTGACCATCACATACCCCACCAATGGGGATACCCAGTGACCATCACATACCCCACCAATGGGGATACCCAGTAACCATCACATACCCCACCAATGGGGATACCCAGTAACCATCACATACCCCACCAATGGGGATACCCAGTGACCATCACATACCCCACCAATGGGGATACCCAGTGACCATCACATACCCCACCAATGGGGATACCCAGTGACCATCACATACCCCACCAATGGGGATACCCAGTGACCATCACATACCCCACCAATGGGGATACCCAGTAACCATCACATACCCCACCAATGGGGATACCCAGTGACCATCACATACCCCACCAATGGGGATATCCAGTGAAATTGCATAAAACTAAAGAAGGGAAAAATTTACAGTCAAGTCTCTACTGAATAAATCTAATTGACCCACCTTTCTCATACCTGGACCTCTTCTTTACATCTCTGGTCCGGCCCCAGAATATCCCCTGCCCCCAGATCTGTCATTCTTATCCCCCACACCAGCAAAAGTGCTATTGAAGAGTTCATGTAATAACTGGAAGCTCTGCCCAGTGATGAAAGGGGGCCCCAATCCAGAAAACACACACTATAGCTTCTCCCCAGAAGGTAATGCCCCCTGCATACAACAGAAAGGTCACACAGTGCTTGCGTAGATGAGGAGCTGGAATCCAGCATGTCACCTTCTCCGGCTGATGTGGGGGGGGGGGGGTAAATGCGTGCCTCCCAAATCCCTCCGAGGTAAGATACAAAATACACAAAATATGTATCAAACTTGCTGTCACAAGTTAGCTTGCAGCCTCTTGTGTGTTACACTTACCTCCATGCTGCTCTTGATTCCTTCACATGTGTGTTGTTCTGTGCTCACCTATGGGTGTCACCTGCTATTCGCTGGGTTTCATGTCCTTCCCTTCCATCACTTCCTGTCCCACTTCCTTGTCTGCTGTCTATTTAAGATGTGCTCAGGCTGGGCCACATTGCCTGAGTAACAGTTGTTGTTGGAGCTCCCCAGTGTTCTACTGAGTATCCATTTAGAATATCTGTGTACCGACCCCAGCTTTGTCCCTGACATTCCTCCTATATTGTGTACCTGTGTACCGACCCCGGCTTTGTCCCTGACATTCCTCCTATATTGTCTACCTGTGTACCGACCCCGGCTTTGTCCCTGACGTTCCTCCTATATTGTCTACCTGTGTACCGACCCCGGCTTTGTCCCTGACGTTCCTCCTGTATTGTCTACCTGTGTACCGACCCCGGCTTTGTCCCTGACATTCCTCCTGTATTGTCTACCTGTGTACCGACCCCGGCTTTGTCCCTGACATTCCTCCTATATTGTGTACCTGTGTACCGACCCCGGCTTTGTCCCTGACATTCCTCCTATATTGTCTACCTGTGTACCGACCCTGGCTTTGTTCCTGACATTCCTCCTATATTGTGTACCTGTGTACCGACCCCGGCTTTGTCCCTGACATTCCTCCTATATTGTCTACCTGTGTACCGACCCCGGCTTTGTCCCTGA
The DNA here is from genome assembly GCF_062004578.1 of Staurois parvus. NCBI lineage: Eukaryota > Metazoa > Chordata > Amphibia > Anura > Ranidae > Staurois > Staurois parvus. The sequence continues at coordinate 129,331 of NW_028318669.1, read as the reverse complement.
CATTCCTCCTATATTGTGTACCTGTGTACCGACCCCGGCTTTGTCCCTGACATTCCTCCTATATTGTCTACTTGTGTACCGACCCTGGCTTTGTCCCTGACATTCATCCTATATTGTCTACCTGTGTACCGACCCCGGCTTTGTCCCTGACGTTCCTCCTATATTGTCTACCTGTGTACCGACCCCGGCTTTGTTCCTGACATTCCTCCTATATTGTCTACCTGTGTACCGACCCTGGCTTTGTCCCTGACATTCCTCCTATATTGTCTACCTGTGTACCGACCCCGGCTTTGTCCCCGACATTCCTCCTATATTGTCTACCTGTGTACCGACCCTGGCTTTGTTCCTGACATTCCTCCTATATTGTCTACCTGTGTACCGACCCCGGCTTTGTTCCTGACATTGCTAGTTTTCCACCTGTCCTGACCTCGGCTTGCCAACTGGATCTCCTGCTCCCTCCATTATACCCCGCTCCCGCTAGCGGTCTCTTCTACCTCAGCTGGGTGTACCTGGGGGCCGCGACCTGGTTCCAGCCTGCTCCAAGTCCATCCCCACCATCAGGGGCCCTGGTGAACAAGCAGGCTGGGGCTTAGACTCTGCACCCTGAGGAACCCGAAGCTGTGGTTTGATAGAGCTCACTACCATAGACTTCACACTTGCGCCAAAGAAATAAGCAAAAAATTAAGTGAAAAATTAAATGCTGCTGTTCAAGGACTGACTAAACATAAAAAAAAATAATAAAAATAATACAGCACAAATAATACAAATAATCAAAACTGTGACAAATTATATGTAAAAGTCCAAAGAAAGTCCCAAATTAAAGTCCAATGTCCCAAAAAATGTGAAAAAATTATTTACTCAAACTTTATAAATTTTCCAGCTGGCTCACATCTTCTGTGGAAAACATTATGTGGATCCACACTCACCATATTCTGTGAATTCCGAACTGGTATGGCTTTAAGATGCAAAAAAGGCGAGCCTGCAGGTGGGGTGTCCTCAGAGATGATAGAACTCTTTATGTGATTTCACACTGACTCTCCTTCCCAGATATTTCCTCATATAGTGAAAAACATAAAAGAATAAGATGCCAATGATATATTGCTATATACGGATTTTATAAAAAATGCAAAAAAAACCCTTCCTTCCACTCAGATAAAGTAATTCAACCCCAATTTCCATAGGGGGATCTGATCTCCCACATCACAGATGGTGATCCACCCTTATCTTCCTCCAAACTCTCACTCCTGGATGGACAAGCCCCACCCAATGCGTTTCATCAGAGGTGACATCATCTGGGGGAGGGGCTGGGCTTTCTGAGATCACATTTTCTAGATATTTCCCAGTATATGTATTATCCGTCATTTATGGGGTTGTATGTTTATGTGCTTTTAGTGCTGCACTTTACCTTTCCACTTGTCTGTTGAGTTTCTGTATCTAAACTCATAGTGCTGCAGCCTTTAGTTTATTACCCCAGCGCAGTGTTTGCCCCTTTCTTTTCCTATTGAAATAGCACAACCTGGTGGTTTGGCTGCCCAATGGGGTGCACTCACGGGTTCCAGTAATGTGAGAGCGGGGATCAGCCAGACTGACAGCGTCTGTAAAGAGATCAGAGTGCGGCCTGGCCGTCTCGTGTCCAAGATGGAGGATGTCCAAGGAGTTGTGACCCTACGCTTTCCCTCCTCATCAGGAATCTGTCCCTTACCTCTTGTACTGTCCCTACCAGGGGGGTACCTGTCCCTACTCTACCAACTCACAAAATACACACCAAACCTGGGAGCCAGGGACTTAAATAGGATCTGCCTGACCCAAGATGGCTGCTAGGGTCACATGGGGAGGCAGCATCCAATAGGATAGCTTCCCCAGGAACCTTGTTCCTCTAGGCTTCTTCTCCAACAACAGTGCCACTGTGGAAGAGCGCCACCTGCAGTGGAGGAAGTAGATTGCACCTGCCTACAAGCTACTACCAGAGAGTGTCCTCTGTGACCGTTGTCACTGAATTTGGGAATCCTAACGCTCCCCCGACACTCCAACCAAGTGTAACCAGCATGGAACTTCACAAAGACCCTCATTGCCTGGTTATTGCATTGAGAGACTGGGGAGCTGCTGTGTGCCTGGCTGTCATCACCCAATAGGGAATGGAACCTGGGACCAAACAGAGGGACCAGCTTGGGGTCTGCACTACACTTCTACAAATCCAACACCCCTTCCTTTACTCATAAGTGTTCCCACATATATTTCTGTCCAATCTGTCAGAGAGAAAACGAGGAGTGCTGATAGCAATCACAGACCCCCTGACATTCACACTCCTCCATATTGTTACCGATGAATCAGGAAGATCGATCATTCTGGTCTGTGAGATAAATAACCCTCAATGTACCATTGTGACCCGATATCTGCCCGACTCCCCACCGCTTTCCTTCCTGTACAAAGTATGGAAAAAAGTGCAGAAAATCAGGAGAGGCCATTTACTCGTCTGTGCAGATTTCAGTGCCGTTCCAGGCGTCACCATGGACATCTCCGGCTCCTCCCCCACACATACCTGTCGACCGATGGCATGGAAATGCCTGAAAACTTCAAATAACCGCATTCCACCGACAGGTCCTACAGCATTTCTTCTAAGCCTCGCCTCACCTATTCATAGACTTGTTTATGGCAGATCAGATCTTTCTTCAACAGATGTCTAAGGCTGGCCATACATTAGACAATCTTCTTGTACAATTTTCCTTTAGATTTACCAAAACCATAGAATTTGAGGTCCGACCTAAACACTTCCAATTTGTATGCAATCAGGCCGGCCCTTGTACTACATAGTGTAAGGTCCATCTAAAGGAGATTGAAGAAGAAGATTGTATAATGTATGGCCAGACTAATTCGGGGATCCACGCTATAACGCGGTCCCATCATGTTCCTATTTCTATTGTGGAAGGGGGGATGGGTAACGCAGCAAGGTTCACTATGTGGGGAAATGACTGAAATAAATGTGCTGCGCTACTCCTTACTAATGATCAAAAAGCTTTCATCCAACAAAAGTAAAGACCCGACAGAGCCAATCACAGAGCTCCTATGTGACAAGACAACGAAGAAACTCCAAATAGGACAGGAATCATTCATCAGTAAATAAACAATAGTAAACACCCTGCTGGGGGTCCAATGTGAAAAGATAGACTCAGAAATGGTCAATGATGAATAAATGAATACAAAGACATAGAGAGTAATAAACACCCTGCTGGGGGTCCAAATGGAAGATCTTCATAAAACAAGAAGAATAGATAGAGAAGTGAATAAGCAGCTAGAAAAGACAAAAAAGGTGACAAGCAATAAACACCCGGCAGAGGATGAATAACCCCCAAATATAAAGCACACAATACTATAGAATAGATGTACAGTTGTGGCCAAAATTATTCAACCCCCACTGAAATTGAGTGTTTTGGCCAGTTTGACATTGCTTTTGATCATTCAGTCATCTTGCTTACATTTACATTAAAGAGGCACTTGTAGGTCAGACAAATATAACATAACAGTTATAATGAAATAACCACAAATGTCTTTTCTGTGCTCACAGCATTATCAGTTTTATTCAACCCCCAAGTGACATTCAATCTTAGTACTTAGTACAGCATCCTTTTACAGTTATAACAGCTTTTAAACGTGAAGCATAGCTTGACACAAGTGTCTTGCAGCGATCTACGGGTATCTTCGCCCATTCTTCATGGGCAAAGGCCTCCAGTTCAGTCACATTCTTAGGCTTGCGCACTGCAACTGCTTTCTTTAAGTCCCACCAGAGGTTCTCAATCGGATTTAAGTCTGGTGACTGCGATGGCCACTCCAAAATGTTCCAGCCTTTCCTCTGCAACCATGCTCTAGTGGACTTGGAGGTATGCTTGGGATCATTGTCCTGTTGAAAGGTCCAACGTCTCCCAAGCCTCAGGTGTGTGACGGACTGCATCACGTTTCCATCCAATATCTCCTGGTACTGAAGAGAATTCATGGTACCTTGCACACGCTGAAGCTTCCCTGTACCTGCAGAAGCAAAACAGCCCCAAAGCATGATTGACCCTCCACCATGCTTCACAGTAGGCAAGGTGTTCTTTTCATCATAGGCCTTGTTCTTCCTCCTCCAAACATAGCGTTGATCCATGGGCCCAAACAGTTCTAATTTTGTTTCATCAGTCCACAGAACACTATCCCACAACTTTTGTGGTTTGTCCACATGGCTTTTGGCATACTGCAGTCGACTCTTCTTATTCTTTGGAGACAGCAAGGGGGTACGCCTGGGAGTTCTGGCACGGAGGCCTTCATTACGCAGTGTGCGTCTTATTGTCTGGGCTGAAACTTCTGTACCCACATCTGACAAATCTTTTCTCAGTTCCTCAGCAGTCACACGGGGACTTCTCTCCACTCTACGCTTCAGGTAGCGCACAGCAGTCGAAGTCAGCATCTTCTTTCTGCCACGACCAGGTAGCGTTTCAACAGTGCCCTTTGCCTTGAATTTGCGAATGATGCTTCCTAAGGTGTCTCTTGGTATGTTTAACATCTTTGCAATCTTCTTATAGCCATTGCCCTTCCTGTGAAGAGAAATCACCTCTTCTCTTGTCTTCCTGGACCATTCTCTTGCCTTCACCATGTTTGTAACCACACCAGTAAATGTCTAGAAGGAGCTGAGTATCACAGTCATTTTAAAGCTGCCTAATTGGTGCTTATTATGCTTGATTGCTGCTCGGTGACATCCACAGGTGTTTTCAATACCTGATGGAAAGCACCTGTATGAACCTCTGTTCTTCAGAGTGGTAGTCTTTAAGGGGTTGAATAATTGTGGCAATGAAGAAACCACATAAGAACCATTTACTACTGTATTACATAAACAATTGATGTCATTTTAGTTGCATTTGGGTAGTTACAACGTCCTTGTAGGATTTGATTCTGAATACAATTCCAAATGTACACTATAGTCCCTAAACCCCTTTACAGCATTGGGGGTTGAATAATTTTGGACACAACTGTATTAATAAAGGAAACAAGTCCCAATCCTGTGCAGGAAATGATGGATCTTCAGAAGTGGTAGTAAACACCCGGCTGAGACTTCCACACAATCCGATAAGTGTGGCCAATAAAGTCCCAATAAACAGTCAAATGTACACAAATCCTTCCATTGAGAAATATTCCGAATGTGACGTGTGAAAGTGACCCCCCTTGGCCATCCTCCCCCTGCTGGTGTGTGCGCTCCCCTCACACTGACCCCTATAGGGCATATAGGGGAAATGCACAGGAAGTGGCTGTGGAAGGACAGGGTCTAACAGCAGGCTATATAGGACACTTACACTTCTTGGCCCAACCTTCCCGTAATATTCACCTACAACGTCCAATACGAGAGGTTTTGGAGCTGAACGCACCCTCGGTTACTGACCCCTCCCTACTTTGGAGCTCCCACAAAGCATACACTAGGGGGGTTCTGGTAATATTGGGGGCCACTGCCAAGCATCAGAGGACACGGCAGGGAGTCGCTCTTCTAGCTTCGGGACTCCAGAATGGGAAGTTGGTGGCACTCTCTCCCCCCTGGACAGATGATGTCTGCAATCTTGTTCTGCATGGAGGTGAGCATGAGGAACTTTATTACTGATAAAGGGATTTTGTGAAATGCCAGACATGGCCCCGATATATTGTTGGTGGATTCTATAGGGGGGACTGGCTGGGTGATGGGCTCTATGGGTCTGTGTGCCAATTCTTGGTGGCTGCGGGATGCTACCTGTGCTCACCACCACAGCAACTTATACTGCACTTATGGGACTCACCACATCACCAAGTGACACTGCAGTGCTGGTATGTAAAAGGCGAGGATGTCCTAGGCCGCTGTGCTGACCAGTTCACCAAAAGGTAGCATGGCACTAGTACTGGCACTCTGCTGCATGTGAGACAAGTCATGTGATCCCGGCACTTCAGCTTCATGGGGTTGGGTACACCTGATCTTGTCAGGGACCTCTTCTCCATCATCTGAGCTACCTGTCAGGATGCCGCTGTTTTCTACAGGTTCGTATTTTAAGGCAGATTCTGTCAGGGAGGCTTCCCCTTTGCTCTCATCTGACATGTTCAGAATCTTGTAGGCCTCTTCACTAGCGTACCTCTTTTGTGGAATTTTGGGCTCTAAATTTACAGGTACCTAGTACGATGCACGGGAAAAAGAGCGCCTAGCTGTCAGGTACTGCTTGAACCACTACCAATAAAATTCACCTGCTAGTGCTAGCAGAGATCAGGCCTGATTGTGCTCATGCTGCAGGTTTGTGTGCAATGTATCACAGGTGACAGTGATCAGAAATTACACTGACACTGCACTTCTTGCTGGGAGGAGGGGCTAAATGCTAGAGCTGGCAGTGAATGGGGTAAGCCTGCTATCACTGCATATTTGGGGACACTATACTAAGGAGGCACTGGTATAGTTCTGTTCCTGATCAATATATTGATCTGTACAAACACTCTACTAGTAATGGCAGTGATCAGCAATCTATAGCGTGAGTGCGAGGGTGTGCGGGCAATCAAAATCTGACCCTGGCTGGGAGGGGCGCTAACTGACCCTGACGGTATCTGATGCTATTGGATGTCACTAGTGGTGATCAGTGATCAGTTAAAAATACTATACCTGACACCATACTAATGTCACTGGCTGGGTGATGGGACCAGGGGATCAAAGGGTTACTAGGGGCAATCAAAGGGTTAAATGTGCTAATCTAACATTCTCCTCACAGTGTGGTTCTCTGTTCTCTCTCCGGAATGAGAAGGGTCCAGACAGAGAAGAACCAGCTAGTTCCTGGACCTCTATATACAAATACAGACACAGGACTGCTCCTCCATTCACTGCAGGAGATCAGCAGAGTCCCGGGTAACAATCACTGGCCAGGACCCGCTGATGCAGCAAATGGCAGGTAGGGTCAGCGGGGGGGGGGGGGGGCACATGTGTGCTCAAAACCCAGAAGTATCAGGTGACATACAGGTACATTGCTTTGCCTGTAGCCCCACTCATCTGCAGAACATTGTGGGCGGGGCCAAGTGGGTAAAATGGCGCTGTTTACATCCAGGGAAACCGGAAGAGATGACAATGCTTGTTGCTTCCAGTTTCATATACCATAGAGCTCAGGAGGGACCTTCTGGTCCTCAAAAAGTTCTTTTGTAAGCTGGTGGGATCATTGGCTTCAGTTCTAGATTCTCTTTTGGGACACAAAGCCCAGAGAGGCACTGGCAGTCAGCGGTGGGAAGAACCGCTTCCCCAAATGTAAAAGCAATCCAGCGGCTAATTATCTTCTAGGATGGATTATACAAACAAGCCGTCCAGCAGCAGAAACAACCAATACCGGGATGATGTCTGTAGCTGCAGATATCATCCCAGTATACCACTTGAAAGCACAACATATATGTACATTAGGAGGTCTTCAGGTGGGTAGAGTAGGGACTGGCCAGAGAGGGATTACTTTGTTGTAGTCGGCCAGCTTGAACATGTATTGCCATGTATGTGAACCATAAATTCCTGTTGATTGTAAAGTGTGCTAGAAATGTGTGAGGGTGTATAGCAGTGTGTGGAGGAGTATGGCGGTGTGTGGAGGAGTATGGCGGTGTGTGGAGGAGTATGGCGGTGTGTGGAGGTGTATGGCGGTGTGTGGAGGTGTATGGCGGTGTGTGGAGGAGTATGGCGGTGTGTGGAGGAGTATGGCGGTGTGCGGAGGTGTATGGAGGTGTATGGAGGTGTGTGGAGGTGTATGGCGATGTGTGGAGGTGTATGGAGGTGTGTGGAGGTGTGTGGAGGTGTATGGAGGTGTATGGAGGTGTATGGAGGTGTATGGAGGTGTGTGGAGGTGTGTGGAGGTGTATGGAGGTGTATGGCGGTGTATGGAGGTGTGTGGAGGTGTATGGCGATGTGTGGAGGTGTATGGAGGTGTATGGGGAGTGTACGGAGGTGTATGGAGGTGTATGGGGAGTGTGCGGAGGTGTATGGTGGTGTGCGGAGGAGTATGGTGGTGTGCGGAGGTGTTGGGTTCCTCCCATAATACCCCAGGGGTTAAATCTGCGGCAGACTTTGGTGTCTCTTCTGCTGGATCAGATCCCCCCCATGACTCGGGATCCCAGAACACACGAGGCACAGGCAGGGATCCCGGAACACACGAGGCACAGGCAGGGATCCCAGAACACACGAGGCACAGGCAGGGATCCCGGAACACACAAGGCACAGGCAGGGATCCCGGAACACACGAGGCACAGGCAGGGATCCCGGAACACACAAGGCACAGGCAGGGATCCCAGAACACACGAGGCACAGGCAGGGATTGGATGGCTCAGTATCTACATTGTATTTGCAGGTTAGATATTTCTATAGAGGAAACATAGGGAGGTGGCTGAGCTGGAGCCAATCACAGGATAACAAGGGATACGTAGAGGAAATGAAACTGGCTGATCACACACTCTCATGTCTCAGAAATCACAGGTTTCTCTTCTCAGGAACCCGACACTGGAAGGTGTCACTGCAGTTGAACCCTCTCACTGCCGGGCCCGGCGCTCCACTTTTACACTCAGCTGGACGGAACGTTTCGGTAATTTTCCATCATTTATTTATGAATCACTTCCAGATTTCAGAGTTTGTAGAAGACCCCCAACCAGACGTTCCCTGAAGTCACATGACCAGTACAATACACAGAAGGGGACGAGGATTTTAAGGCATCGCAATAATTGTACAAATATTTATCAAAACAATATTTTTGACAAAAAACCCCTAAAATCCTTATTATCAGATACAAACACATAAATGTCACAAATTCCCGCTGATTTCCTCCAGAATATTACAATGTAACATGTAGTGAGTTCACATGTGGATGAGGATGGGGAACATGGAACCGCTACCTAGTCACACAAAGAGAAAGGAGTAAACAGACAGCAGACGTCTCTGACAAGTCCTTTATTACACATAAGAAGTCCCCGCAGTAGATCCAAGGTCAGTCATGATGGCCGCCAGCGCCGCGACCCAAAACACGGGGAAAGGGGGCGCTACGCTCACTAAGCCGCCTCCCACCATCTGACAGCTGTGCTGCCGAGGACACTTCTTACCTACTGTCATGACATCACAGCACGTGATGATGTCACAAGGGGCGGGGTGAACCCTAATTACATCATCATATGCCATGATTGATCAAAGCATTAAACCTCAGGTGCATTGCTCCGACCAATCACAATGCAGTGTCAGGGCTCAGTGCATTGTGGGGCGTGACAGGTGAGCAGCCCACAGACCCCCCCCTTCCATCCGTGTTCTCAGGGAACATATGAACGGTCCAACATGCAGCCCCCCCTACTTATAGAGGAAACCCCTTCAGAAAGACCTCCCTGAGCCCCCTGTGTATCCCTCCTGTGTTCTAATACCCCTTGGCATGCTGCAACACACGTATGACACACATCATGTATGTGTGAGGTCTTTCTCCATCCAATGGGGGTTCCCCATTACAGTGATGAGGGAGGGGTTTCCCGTTACAGTGATGGGGTTCACTGTTACAGTGATGGGGGGGTGGGGTTCCCCGTTACAGTGATGGGGGAGGGGTTCCCCATTACAGTGATGGGGGGTGGGGTTCCCCGTTACAGTGATGGGGGTGGGGTTCCCCATTACAGTGATGGGGGGTGGGGTTCCCGTTACAGTGATGGGGGGTGGGGTTCCCCATTACAGTGATGGGGGGTGGGGTTCCCATTACAGTGATGGGGGGTGGGGTTCCCCATTACAGCGATCCTAAACACCTCCACACTTACCTGCTGGGTGATGGTTTTGCACAGAGCAGCCTGGATCCTCCTCCTCTCCAGTCCCCCGCCAGCACTCCTTGCCCCTCCCTCCTCTCAGGTGCCCCCACAGCAAGCAGCCTGTTATGGGGGCATCCACTGCTCCATGTGTCCATTCATACATGGAACCATAAAATGGCCACGCCCCCTCTCTCTTCTTATTGGCTCACTGACTGTGATTGATGGCAGTGGGCGCCAATGGCTCCTGCTTCTGTCTGAGCCAATGAGGAGAGGGGCCCATCACTGGATGGAGAGGGGGTTTAGGTGAGTATTGGAGGAGAGTGGGGGGAAGCTGCACAGAGAAGGTTCTTCACCTTCATGTATAGAGAGCCTGAACATACAACCCTTCATATCCATACCAGACACGTGTGGGGTTCCCCCTTAACATCCATACCAGACGTGTGGGGTTCCCCCTTAATATGCATACCAGACACGTGTGGGGTTCCCCCTTAATATCCATACCAGACACGTGTGGGGTTCCCCCTTATATCCATACCAGACACGTGTGGGGTTCCCCCTTATATCCATACCAGAAATGTGAGGGGTTCCCCCTTAATATCCATACCAGACACGTGTGGGGTTCCCCCTTATATCCATACCAGACATGTGTGGGGTTCCCCCATAATATCCATACCGGACATGTGAGGGGTTCCCCCTTAATATCCATACCAGAAATGTGAGGGGTTCCCCCTTAATATCCATACCAGAAACGTGTGGGGTTCCCCCTTATATCCATACCAGACACGTGTGGGGTTCCCCCTTATATCCATACCAGACACGTGTGGGGTTCCCTCTTATATCCATACCAGACACGTGTGGGGTTCCCCCTTAATATCCATACCAGACACGTGTGGGGTTCCCCCTTATATCCATACCAGAAATGTGAGGGGTTCCCCCTTAATATCCATACCAGACACATGTGGGGTTCCCCCTTATATCCATACCAGACACGTGTGGGGTTCCCCCTTAATATCCATACCAGACATGTGTGGGGTTCCCCCTTATATCCATACCAGACATGTGTGGGGTTCCCCCATAATATCCATACCGGACATGTGAGGGGTTCCCCCTTAATATCCATACCGGACACGTGTGGGGTTCCCCCTTAATATCCATATTATGTGGGTTTCCCCCTAATATCCATACCGGACACGTGTGGGGTTCCCCCTTAATATCCATACCATGTGGGTTTCCCCCTAATATCCATACCGGACACGTGTGGGGTTCCCCCTTAATATCCATACCATGTGGGGTTCCCCCTTATATCCATACCAGACACGTGTGGGGTTCCCCCTTAATATCCATACCAGACACGTGTGGGTTTCCCCCTAATATCCATACCGGACACGTGTGGGGTTCCCCCATAATATCCATACCGGACACGTGTGGGGTTCCCCCTTAATATCCATACCGGACACATGTGGGGTTCCCCCTTAATATCCATACCGGACACGTGTGGGGTTCCCCCTTAATATCCATACCACGTGGGTTTCCCCCTAATATCCATACCGGACACGTGTGGGGTTCCCCTTTAATATCCATACCGGACACGTGTGGGGTTCCCCTTTAATATCCATACCAGACACATGTGGGGTTCCCCCTTATTATTCATATGTGAAGGAAAATTGTAGGATGGGATGTATGATGTACGTAGGATGGATTGTATGATGTACATAGGATGGATTGTATGATGTACGTAGGATGGGATTGTATGATGTACGTAGGATGGGATGTATGATGTACGTAGGATGGGATTGTATGATGTATGTAGGATGGGATTGTATGATGTATGTAGGATGGGATTGTATGATGTAGGTAGGATGGGATTGTATGATGTACGTAGGATGGGATGTATGATGTACGTAGGATGGATTGTATGATGTATGTAGGATGGGATTGTATGATGTATGTAGGATGGATTGTATGATGTACGTAGGATGGGATTGTATGATGTATGTAGGATGGGACCGTATGATGTATGTAGGATGGATTGTATGATGTATGTAGGATAGGATTGTATGATGTATGTAGGATGGGACCGTATGATGTACGTAGGATGGGATCGTATGATGTATGTAGGATGGATTGTATGCTGTATGTAGGATGGATTCTATGATGTATGTAGGATGGGATCGTATGATGTATGTAGGATGGGATCGTATGATGTATGTAGGATGGATTGTATGATGTACGTAGGATGGGATTGTATGATGTATGTAGGATGGGATTGTATGATGTACGTAGGATGGGACCGTATGATGTACGTAGGATGGATTGTATGATGTATGTAGGATGGATTGTATGATGTACGTAGGATGGATTGTATGATGTATGTAGGATGGATTGTATGATGTACGTAGGATGGGATTGTATGATGTATGTAGGATGGGATTGTATGATGTACGTAGGATGGGACCGTATGATGTACGTAGGATGGATTGTATGATGTATGTAGGATGGATTGTATGATGTACGTAGGATGGATTGTATGATGTATGTAGGATGGATTGTATGATGTACGTAGGATGGGATTGTATGATATACGTAGGATGGATTGTATGATGTACGTAGGATGGGATCGTATGATGTACGTAGGATGGATTGTATGATGTATGTAGGATGGATTGTATGATGTACGTAGGATGGGACCGTATGATGTACGTAGGATGGGACCGTATGATGTACGTAGGATGGGACCGTATGATGTAATGATGTACGTAGGATGGGACCGTATGATGTACGTAGGATGGGATCGTATGATGTATGTAGGATGGGATTGTATGATGTACGTAGGATGGATTGTATGATGTACGTAGGATGGGATTGTATGATGTATGTAGGATGGGATTGTATGATGTATGTAGGATGGGATCATATGATGCATGTAGGATGGGATCGTATGATGTATGTAGGATGGGATCGTATGATGTATGTAGGATGGGAGGTATGATGTAAGTAGGATGGGATGGTATGATGTATGTAGGATGGATTGTATGATGTATGTAGGATAGGATTGTATGATGTAAGTAGGATGGGATGGTATGATGTATGTAGGATGAATTGTATGATGTATGTAGGATGGATTGTATGATGTATGTAGGATGGGATGTATGATGTATGTAGGATGGATTGTATGATGTATGTAGGATGGGATTGTATGATGTATGGTCAGTTGTAGAAGATGCATGCTTGGTTTGCTCTCTTTCTATTGGTCAGCGACCTTTCTGTCACCTCCTTCTAGCCAGGGACACGCCCACTTCTTGTGTAGGGGGACCGTGATTGGACAGCTCCCAACGTTCTTGTGGATTTGTGAAGTCGGCTCAACATCGCCTCTACAGGTGACTTTACTAATGACAACCCTGAGACCTCTCCAGAGCTCCATGCTGCACCACCAATGATGAAGGAGCTCAACAGCACCACACAGGTGACTCTGGGAATCACACGCTATAAACGTGTGACATGCAGACTGCGGTTACAGTGCCCCCTACGTGTAACTTTGGGAATCACATGCGATAGACGTGTGAATTGCAGACTGCAGTTACAGCGCCCCCTGCGGGTGACTTTGGGAATCACACGCTATAAACGTGTGATGCAGACTATGGTTACAGCGCCCCCTGCGGGTGACTTTGGGAATCACACGCTATAAACGTGTGAGTTGCAGTCAGCGGTTACAGAGCCCCCTGCGTGTTACTTTGGGAATCACACGCTATAAACGTGTGAGTTGCAGTCAGCGGTTACAGCGCCCCCTGCGGGTTACTTTGGGAATCACACGCTATAAACGTGTGAGTTGCAGACAGCGGTTACAGCGCCCCCTGCGTGTTACTTTGGGAATCACACGCTATAAACGTGTGAGTTGCAGTCTGCGGTTACAGCGCCCCCTGCGGCTGAGTTTGAGAATCACACGCTATAAACGTGTGAGTTGCAGTCTGCGGTTACAGCGCCCCCTGCGGGTTACTTTGGGAATCACACGCTATAAACGTGTGAGTTGCAGACTGCAGTTACAGCGCCCCCCTGCGCGTGACTCTGGGAATCACACGCTATAAACGTGTGAGTTGCACACTGCGGTTACAGCGCCCCCTGCGGGTTACTTTGGGAATCACACGCTATAAACGTGTGAGTTGCAGACAGCGGTTACAGCGCCCCCTGCGGGTGACTCTGGGAATCACACGCTATAAACGTCTGAGTTGCAGACCGCGGGGACAGCGCCCCCTGCGGGTGACTCTGGGAATCACACGCTATAAACGTGTGACATGCAGACTGCGGTTACAGCGCCCCCTGCGATTGACTTTGGGAATCACATTATATAAACGTGTCAGTTGCAGTCTGCGGTTACAGCGCCCCCTGCGGGTGAGTTTGGGAATCACATGCTATAAACGTGTGACATGCAGACTGCGGTTACAGCGCCCCCTGCGGGTGACTCTGGGAATCACATGCTATAAACGTGTGACATGCAGACTGCGGTTACAGCGCCCCCTGCGGGTGAGTTTGGGAATCACATGCTATAAACGTGTGAGTTGCAGACAGCGGTTACATCGCCCCCTGCGCGTGACTCTGGGAATCACATGCTATAAACATGTGACATGCAGACTGCGGTTACAGCGCCCCCTGCGGGTGACTCTGGGAATCACATGCTATAAACGTGTGACATGCAGACTGCGGTTACATTGCCCCCTGCGGGTGACTCTGGGAATCACATGCTATAAACGTGTGAGTTGCAGACTCTGGTTACAGCGCCCCCTGTGGGTGACTTTGGGAATCACATTCTATAAATGTGTCAGTTGCAGAGTGCGGTTACAGCGCCCCCTGCGGTTGACTTTGGGAATCACATGCTATAAACGTGTGAGTTGCAGACTCTGGTTACAGCGCCCCCTGTGGGTGACTTTGGGAATCACATGCTATAAATGTGTGAGTTGCAGACTGTGGTTACAGCGCCCCCTGCGGTTGACTTTGGGAATCACCTGCTATAAACATGTGAGTTGCAGACCGCGGTTACAGCACCCCCTGCAGATGACTTTGGGAATCACATGCTATAAACGTGTGAGTTGCAGACCGCGGTTACAGCACCCCCTGCGGGTGACTTTGGGAATCACACGCTATAAACATGTGAGTTGCAGTGAGCAGTTACAGCGCCCACTGCGGGTGACTCTGGGAATCACATGCTATAAACGTGTGAGTTGCAGACTGCGGTTACAGCGCCCCCTGCGGGTGACTTTGGGAATCACATGCTATAAACATGTCAGTTGCAGACTGTGGTTACAGCGCCCCCTGTGGGTGACTTTGGGAATCCCACGCTATATACATGTGAGTTGCAGACTGCGGTGACAGCGCCTCCTGCAGGTGATTTTGGGAATCACATGCTATAAACGTGTGAGTATATCTCGCTGGTTGTTGTTGTGCGTGGTCAATGTCATTAGGCCACACCCATTCTTCAGTGTTGTAGAAACATGCACAAAATCACACATTTCTCTCCATATACACAATCACACATATGTTATGTGATTTTTTTATATGTATTTGTCACAAGAATCAAAGAGCACACAGAGACAGATTGCACGGAACCCAACGTGCTTTTATTGGGGAGGTTTTTGGGGCACAGACAACAGTTCCTTTAGTCCACAGGTCCACACCAGACACAGCAACACAGTAAAGTTCTCTGGAAGGCAATATGGAACAACAGGGGTATGGTAATCCACAGGGTTAGTCCACACAGGAGGCTCCAGGCAGGGAAGGGTTAAGTCCAGGCAGGTTCACGGAGAACAAGGGGTTAAGTCCAGGCAGGGGATAGATCCAGGCAGGTTCACGGGGACAGCAGAAGATCCCTCCACAGGGCAGGGATTCCAGGCAGCACAGACAGTCCAGGAGATGAGGAGAAGGATGGGGGATGAGAGGAGCTGGCCCTCAGCACAGCCTTCCCTCACACACGCAGCCAGGAGAACACACAGAGGTTTTTCTGCTCACCCTTAAGTATAGAGCTGGTAACCGGACACTTCCTATCGGGTTACCATGGCAACGGGTCCTGTCTCTCAGGTCTCCAGACCTGCTCAGGGAGCCCAGGAATTTGTGCATGAGGGGGAAGGGAGGAGATGGCCTGTTTGTGGATTCCTTCAGCAGGAGGTCAGACTGCAAGCCAGGGGGGTGAGGGGCTGCTGAGGTCTGTCTGTGTCAGGGACAAAGAGGACTAGAAGTCCCAGCATGGATTGGACAGAAGGGTGGCAGCCGGCAAACCTGGAGGATGGGGAAGGAAGGACCAGCTCCGTGACAAGCCCTCCCCCCTCCATTCTACAAGTGCCGCCAGGGGAACCTCAACAGGTTCCTGTAGTGGCACTTGTGGACTGCATTTACTGGGGGTCTTGCTGACGGGACAGCCCATCTGCATTGTGGTGCTGGCTTCCCCGTCGGTATTGGATGGTGAAATTGTAGGTTTGTAAGGCCAGGCTCCATCGTAAGAGGCGGCTATTATCCCCGGAGACCCGATTCAGCCAGGTGAGGGGGTTATGGTCCGTGAGGATGGTGAACTCCCGGCCATACAAATAGGGTTGAAGTTTCTTCAGCGCCCACACTATGGCCAGGCACTCCTTCTCTATGGTGGCATAGGCCACCTCCCGGTCTAATAGTTTCCTGCTAAGGAAGGCCACAGGGTGCTCCTCCCCCTCCTCATTTACCTGGCTGAGGACGGCCCCCAGCCCATAAGTGGAGGCATCTGTCTGCACGATGAACCTTCGCTGGTAGTTAGGCGCTGCTAGGACGGGGTCAGGGGAAAGGGCCTCCTTCAGCCGATCAAATGTGGTCTGGAAGGCCGGGGTCCAAGTTACCATCCGGGGCATGGTCTTCTTGGTGAGATCTGTGAGGGGCTTCGCAATCGTGCTGAAATGAGGAACAAATTTGCGGTAATAGTTAGCAGTGCCCAGGAATGCCATAACCTGTTTCTTGGTCTGGGGGGTGGGCCATTCCCTAATGGCTTCTATTTTAGCCGGTTCTGGGTGCAGTTTACCCCCTCCCACCCGGTGTCCTAAATATTGCACCTCCGCCATCCCCATCTGGCACTTGTCTGGTCGAATCGTGAGGTTGGCCCCTGCAATTCGGTCCAGGACAAAGCCCACATGCTGGAGGTGGTCTTCCCATGTTTCACTAAAGATGGCGATGTCATCCAGGTAGGCGCAGGCAAAGTCATGACAGCCCCGCAGCAGCTGGTCCACCGTGCGCTGGAAGGTGGCAGGAGCATTCTTCATGCCAAAAGGCATGTTGAGAAACTCGAACAGGCCAAAGGGGGTGATGAAGGCAGAGCGCTCCCGACCCTCTGCAGATAAGGGGATTTGCCAGTAGCCCTTGCTCAAGTCCAGAGTAGTGACATAGCGGGGTCCAGCCGGTCCAGTAGGTCATCGATACGGGGCATCGGGTAGGCGTCACTAACCGTGTGGTCATTGTGGCGTCGGTAGTCAACACAAAAGCGGATGCTACCATCTTTCTTGGGGACAAGAACAACAGGAGAGGCCCAGGGGCTCTGGGAGGGCTGAATAATTCCCAGATACAGCATTTCATTCAGTTCCTGTCTCATAGTGTTCTTAACAGCTTCGGGGACACGATATGGGGCTTGTTGGAGGGGCCGGGTTCCCAGGGTCTCCACATGGTGAGTGGTGATAGTGGTTTTTCCAGGCCGGGCCGAAAAAGCAGAACTGCGCTGGCCCAGGACAGCATTCATGGCCCTCTGTTGCCCCGGGTTCAGCTGCAGACTCAGGGGCACCTGGTGCACATCAGTTGGATGGCGCGCTGCTTCCAGGAGGTCCGGTACGGCCTCTTCCTCCACCTCAGAGGGTATTGGACAGACGGCCATAACAAGGGGTTTTGGTCATGGTACTCCTTGATCATATTGACATGTACCGTTTTCTGCCGTCTCCCCCGATCATCTAGTCCAAGAATATAGTTAGTGTCATTCACTTTCCTAATGACACGGAAGGGTCCCTCCCATGTGGTTTGCAATTTGTTCTGGGGATTTGGGACAATCATGAGGACCTGTTGGTTTTCAGTAAAGTCCCAGGTGCGTGCCTTGCGGTCATACCATGTCTTTTGCCGGACCTGGGCTGCTTGGAGATGGTCAGCTGCTAGGCCGGCTAGTTGTCCCATCTTTTCACACAGTTCCAAGACATAGGGCACCACAGGGACCCCGGTATCTGGTAGTTGACCCTCCCAGTATTCCTTCAGTAGGGTCAGGGGGCCGCGGATTTTCCACCCATACAGCAGTTCAAAGGGGGAAAATCCGGTAGATTCCTGGGGCACCTCCCGGTAGGCAAAGAGGAGGTGGGGCAGGTATCTTTCCCAGTCTGACTCTAGGTCTACAAAGGCCCATAGCAAGGCCTTCAGGGTTCAGTTGAAGCGTTCACACAGTCCATTGGTCTGGGGGTGATAGGGGCTTGTCCGGATGGCCCGCACTCCACAGGTCTGCCAGAGGGACTGAACAAGGCCTGACATGAACTGAGTCCCCTGATCTGACAGGATTTCAGCAGGGAAGCCCACTCGGGTGAAAACGGTAACCATGCCTTCTGCAACTTTGGGAGCTGTGATGCTGGACAGGGCGACTGCTTCGGGATAACGAGTAGCATAGTCCACGATGGTCAGGATGTACCGCTTTCCAGATTTGCTGGGGTGAGCTAAGGGGCCCAGAATGTCAATAGCTACTCGTTGTAATGGCTCCTCAATAATAGGTAGGGGCTGTAAGGGGGCCCGCAGGCCACCTGTTCTTCCATGTCGCTGACAGGTATCGCAGGTACTGCAGTAGCGAGCTACGGATTGGGACATCCCAGGCCAATAGAAGGCCTGGGCCAACCTCCATTCGGTCCGTAGCTTTCCCTGATGCCCAGCCATGGGAATATCGTGAGCAAGGTGTAGCAGTTGGGTCCAGAATTGTTGGGGATCTATCAGCTGTTTAGCCACGGTCTGGGGCCCTCCTTCGGCATCGGTCTCCACCACTCGGTACAGCAACCCATTTTCCTGCACTCTGCTTTTGCCGGTCCCCGGACCAGTCAGCCCTGCTCGGGCCCAGAAACTTGTCAGAGTAGGGTCGGTGGCTAAGTCCCCTTGAAACTTGTCCCGGTCCCATGTCACCCCAGCATTGTCAGCAGTCAGAGTTGAGTCACTCACCGCGGGCAGCGGAGGTCCGTCCACATGATGGGGTGACTCCTTCCTCTCAGCGGTTTCCCGGCAGGCCTGACTTCGTGTGACGGCTCCCACAAAGTGGCATTGAAGATCGCCAACATCATTCCCAAGAAGCACATCTGCAGGCAGTCCTCCCATGACCCCCACGTTGCAGCGTTTAGGCCCCAAGCCATATTCCAGATTGACGGTAGCGAGAGGGATGAAGCGTTTGGTGCCCCCTGCTAGTTTAATCACTATCCCAGGGCCAGGCTGTGCAGCGTCTGGGTGCACCACTCGGGGGTCCACAATGGTGAGGAAGGCCCCTGAGTCTCGGAAGCCCACCGCCTTTTGTCCATCCACAGTGACCTCCTGCAAGTGCTTTCTTTGGAGGCTCTGGGTAGGGGCCCCCACCCGCTGTAGGCCAAAGACTCCTGGGGGGTGTCCTTGTCTGCAGGAGCAAGATCCCAGTCGGGGATGGTCGGAGGAGAGGAGCTGGCCCTCAGCGCAGCCTTCCGTCACACACACAGCCAGGAGAACACACAGAGGTTTTCCTGCTCACCTTTAAGTATAGAGCTGGTAACCGGATACTTCCTGTCGGGTTACCATGGCAACGGGTCCTGTCTCTCAGGTCTCCAGACCTGTCCAGGGGGCCCAGGAATTTGTGCATGAGGGAAAGGGAGGAGATGGCCTGTTTGTGGATTCCTCCAGCAGGAGGTCAGACTGCAAGCCAGGGGGGTGAGGGGCTGCTGAGTGCTGCCTGTGTCAGGGACAAAGAGGACTAGAAGTCCCAGCATGGACGGGACAGACGGGTGAGAGGCTGCTGAGGGGTGGGAGGTGGCAGCCGGCAAACCTGGAGGATGGGAAAGGAAGGACCAGCTCCGTGACAGTATTCTTCAAATGTTTTTTAACATATAGTTTTATTTATATTTGTAAATTAATTCCAAAAATGTAGATTTTTATTTTTAAAGACATTGTGTATATTTGAAATATATTTATAAAATTTCACTACCTCATTTGCTGAACCATAAAAAAAATTCTGTCCCACCCATCCACATGTCCCACCCATCCACATGTCCAACCCATCCACATGTCTCACCCATCCACATGTCCAACCCATCCACATGTCCCACCCATCCACATGTCCAACCCATCCACATGTCCCACCCATCCACATGTCCAACCCATCCACATGTCCCACCCATCCACATGTCCAACCCATCCACATGTCCCACCCATCCACATGTCCAACCCATCCACATGTCCCACCCATCCACATGTCCAACCCATCCACATGTCTCACCCATCCACATGTCCCACCCATCCACATGTCCCGGCCATCCACATGTCTTACCAATCCACATGTCCCACCCATCCACATGTCCCACCCATCCACGTGTCTCACCCATACACATGTCCCACCCATCCACATGTCCCGGCCATCCACATGTCTTACCCATCCACATGTCCCACCCATCCACATGTCTCACCCATCCACATGTCTCACCCATCCACATGTCCCACCCATCCACATGTCCCACCCATCCACATGTCCCACCCATCCACATGTTCCTCCCATCCACATGTCCCACCCATCCACATGTCCCATCCATCCACATGTCCTGCCCATCCACATGTCCCACCCATCCACATGTCCCACCCATCCACATGCTCAACGTCTAAATACTAGCCTGGCCAAATTGCTGCATTACAACTTCTGCCTTTCCATCTGGTGGACTCCGCCCCCTTCCGTGAATTTGCAGAATGTTCGGTACCACAGTGGCAGGTCCAGAAAAGACAATTCTTATCACGTAAGTCCATTCCAGCTCTGTACCATCATGTGGAAGGCAATGTATTGGCCTCGTTGGACAGGGCGGTCAGCAGCAAGGTCCACATTACTGATGACACGTGGTCCAGCAGGCGTGGTCAGGGACGTTACATGTCCTTCACGGCACACTGGGTGACTCTGCTAGCAGCTGGGAAGGATGCAGGACAGGGTTCAGTGCTGGAGCTTGTTCCACCACCACGTCTCCAAAAATCTAGTGGTGATTCTGCCACATCTGTCTGCCCCACCCCCTCCTCTTCCTCTGCCTCTATGGCCTCTTCTGCTGAATTGTCCTCTGAACCAGCAGTGCTCCGTAAGCATTCAAGGGGCTACACAAGAGGTCAGGCTAAGAGATGCCACGTGGTGCTTCAGCTGGTCTATCTAGGGGACAGGAGCCACACCGGGCCAGAGATTCTGTCAGCTCTGCAGGGGCCGGCTCAGAGATGGTTGACACCACAGCAGATTGAGCCATGATTGGTTGTATGTGACTATGGCACCACCCTTCTCTCTGCCCTCCAACAGGGACACTTGGCACATGTTCCATGCATGGCACACGCCCTGAATTTGGTGGTGCAGTGTTTCTTGAACAGGTACCCAGGCTTTCAAGATCTTCTGAGGCAGGCCAGAAAAGTCTGTGGCCATTTCCGGTGGTCATACACGGCCTGTGTTCGTCTGGCTGACATTCAACGGGAATTCAACCTGCCCACCAACCACCTCATTTGTGACATGTCCACCAGGTGGAACCCAACATTGGCAATGCTGCAGTGGCTGCACACACAGCAGAGGGCCAACAATGAGTACCTGTGTGAATATGGCACAAGGACAGGCTCAGGGGAGCTTGGCTTCTTTTCACCACACCAGTGGCTGCTGAAAAGGATGCATGCACTGTCCTATCTCCATTTGAGGGGCCACAGGGATGGTGAGCCGTGACACTGCATGCATCAGTGACATTATCCCTCTAGTCTTCCTGCTGGAGCACACATTGCGTGGAATCATGGACAGGGCACTTGAGGAAGAACAGAGGGAGGAAGAGGAGGATTTCCTGTCCTCTCTAGGCCTCCTTTATGCAGAAACCATTCCTGAGGGGCCACAAAACACACAGCAGGAGGAGGAAGAGATGGAGGAGGATCGCAGCACCATGGAAGTAGAGGATCACATACAGCAGTCTTCAAGGGGTGGTGTTCAGTCCCAAGAACCCCAGCCAGGAATTGTATATGGCTGGGAGGAGGTAGTTCCTGACAATGTCATCCTCAGTGACCCAGAGGACTCAGAATCTCCTGCCTCCTCAAACTTACTCTGCATGGGCTCCCTGATTCTGCAAAGCCTGCGTAAGGGCCCGAGGATTCGTGGTATCAAGGAAAGGGATCAATACTAGTTGCCAACCAATCCTGATCCATGTTACAAGGGTGAAGTTGCAGAGCTCATCCAGCCTTCACAGAGGGAGCAGAGGATGAAACATCTTGAGGACACCTTGAAAAAAAAATTGTGTAGAACCTTTCCAGACAATGGGAGGTCACCATTTCCTGGACAACGTGTTTCTGAGGCTTCGTTCTGTCAAAGGAAGAGCGGTGGAGAAGGTGGCCGGCTGACTGATGCCTTCAAACAGTTCTTTAGTCCTCAGTGCCCAGGGATGTTAGGTTTAAGCACCCATCGGCAGGGTCTGCATCATATGGTACAGGATTATCTAGGGGCAAGAGCAGACTTGGAGACCTTTCCAACTGAACATCCACTGGGTTACTGGGTGACTGTGAGAGGTTACAATGTTCAGGCACCACCAACACCCAAGGCCCAATTTTATTGATATTGTACCCCTTACTCATTCACAAGGGGGGCAGCATCAGGGTGCCTCCTTATTTAAAGGGATACCCTTATGCTAATAATTCCTTTTAAAAATGGTACTTTTTAATTTTTTCCCCGCTGATTCCTGTCCCTTAGGGCCGTTCCCGAGTCCCCATACCACTTCTGTGGCTAATAACTGGCATAAAAGCCTTCAGAATGGACACTTTTCCATTTACAAGTTCCAGTCCCATAGACTTGCATTGAGTTCAAAGTTTAAACTTTTGTCAATTTGGAATGTTTGACTGTGAACCGAACAGGGAGGTGTTCAACCCATCACTACTTATTAACCACTTACCGCCCTTTCACTGTGTATATACATGTGCAGGGCGGCACTGGAGCGCAAAAGCACATTTTAAAACGGGCTCCGCGCTCCCGTAATTTTCGCCAGCAGGGGGCGCGCGCACGCACTCCCGCTGACCCGCGGGTGACACCATTTGATCACGGAGGGATCAATCATTCGATTTCAGCCAGTGATGTCTGGCTGCAATCAGATGATCTGTCCCTGTCCTATCCTGTCCTGTATTGACATTTACACAGGACAGGATATGATGTCATTCTTCTCTGCCTGGACACATTCCGTTCCAGACAGAGAAGAAGACACAGTAAAAGTGAGTAAAACAGCACACTGACAGTTAGAACACACCTAGGACACATTTAACCCCCTGATCGCCCCCCCCCCCCAGTTAACCCTTCACTGCCCTGTCACCAGTGTCATTGATCAGTGAATCGATTTTTACTGATCACTGTATCAGTGTTGCTGGCAAATTCCGATAGTGTTAGCGCCCCTCCCAGATAGCGCCAGTTTGCCCGCCAGTACACCAGTAATCCCGTTAATCCCTTGATCGCCCCCCCCCCCAGTTAACCCCTTAACTGCCCTGTCACCAGTGTCACTGATCAGTGAACCGATTTTTACTGATCACTGTATCAGTGTCACTGGCGACTTCCGATAGTGTTAGCGCCCCCCTCAGATAGTGCCAGTTTGCCCTCCAGTACACCAGTAATCCCAATTAACCCCTTGATCGATCGAGGACGTAAATTTTGTTTGGGTACAGCATTGCATGACTGCGCAATTATCATTTGAATTAGTGCAGCGCTGTATAATAAAAAAAGGCATAAATTACAGTATCTACACCATAGTTTGTAGACACTATAACTTTCACACAAAACAATCAATATACACTTATTGGGATTTTTTTTACCAAAAACATGGAGCAGAATACATTTTCGCTTAAATTTATGACTAACTTTGAGTTTATGATATATTTTTGAAAGTAGAAAATATTGTTTTTTTTTAAATTTTCATGTTTTTTTGTTTATAGCACAAAAAATAAAAAGCGCACAGGTGATAAAATACCACCAAAAGAAAGCTCTATTTGTGTGAAAAAAAGGACATAAATTTCGTTTGGGTGCAGCATTGCATGACCGCGCAATTATCATTTGAATTAGTGTAGCGCCAAACAGCAAAAAAAGGCGTGGTCATTAAGGGGGGTAAATCCTCAGGAGCTCAAGTGGTTAAATGTCTGTGTAGAAGAATTCTTCTAGCTACGTGTCTCAGTCCCAGCCTCTCCCTGTGTAGGAATGTACACCTCGCCCCGTGTAGGAGGGTACAGAACGGGTCACATTGGATGTGTCAGAGACTTTCCCCGTCATTCTGTCTTCTGCTCTCAGCGATGGCGTCTTCTGATCTGAAGAAGGAGCTGGAATGTTCCGTCTGTCTGAACATTTATACAGATCCTGTAACCCTGAGATGTGGACACAACTTCTGCCGGGACTGTATTGGCCGTGTGTTGGATACACAGGAGGAGTCTGGAGGTTATTCCTGTCCTGAATGCAGAGAAGAGTTCCAGGTCCGTCCTGCACTGAGGAGGAACATAACACTGCGTAACATAGTGGAGAACTTCCAGTCTACCCATCCAGAGCAGGAGGAGTCCGGGGTCTTCTGTACTCACTGTATTCACACTCCTGTACCGGCTGTGAAATCCTGTCTGCTGTGTGAAGCTTCTCTGTGTGACAACCACCTGAGAGTCCACAGCAAGTCACCAGAACACGTCCTATGTGACCCCACCACTTCCCTGAAGGACAGGAAATGCTCCATCCATAAGAAGATCCTGGAGTATTACTGCACCAAGGACTCCATGTGTATCTGTGTGTCCTGCAGTTTGGTCGGAGAACATCGGGGACACCAGGTGAAGACTCTGGAGGAGGCCTCTGAGATGAAGAAGAAGAAACTGAGGAATGTTTTGCAGAAACTGATGACAGAGAGAGAGGAGATGGAGAAAAGAGTCCAGAGTCTAGAGGAACACAGGAGGAAAGTACAAGGAAAAGCAGATGATGAAACCAAGAGAGTCACTGCCCTGTTCATAGAGCTCAGGAGACGTCTGGAAGACCTGGAAAAGAGAGTCCTGAGGGACATCTCCGGGTGGGCAGAGCGGGTCTCCCGTCCCATGTTGGATTATATTCGGGATCTGGAAATAAAGAAGGAGGAGCTGTCCAGGAAGATGAGGGACATTGAGGAGCTGTGTAACATGACGGATCCACTGACTGTCCTACAGGAATCAGACACAGGTGACTTGTGTGATACTGAGGATGGAGATGATGAGGACAGAGAGAGACATGAGAAGCTCCTCCATGATGGAGGGGATGGGGATGTGGGGGGGATCTCACACACATTACACACGGGTTTATCTGATATCATGTCTGGGGTCAATGTACAGAAATGTACAGGCACACATGTCTCTCCACATTCTACTACAAAGGGCAAAGGTCCCATCAATGGTCCACCATCCAGGCCAGACCCCCAACCCTCCCCCACTGGAGGACCAAATATTGGGGCTGTACAGCAAAGATGGGGGGTGTCAGGGGTTACAGACATATTACTGGATGTGAGGACAGCTGCTAATGATCTACATATATCAGATGATGGGAAAACTGCATCCAGGTCATCATCACATCAAAATCGGCCAGAAACACCAGAGAGGTTCCAGTGTCCTCAGGTGATAAGCCATCAGAGCTTCTCCTCTGGGAGACATTACTGGGACGTGGATGTTGGGGGGGCAGAGTACTGGATAGTTGGGATGTGTTACCCCAATATAGACAGAAGAGGAGGTCAGACATGGATTGGAGATAATAAGAAGTCCTGGGGGTTGGAGAAGTGGGAGTTGGAGGGGTTGTTGGGGGGTAATGAGTACTCAGTGATACATGACAAGAAGAAGAACCCATTACCCGGCGGTGTCTCCAGTACCAGAGTCAGGATAGATCTGGATTATGAGGCCGGGCGGATCTCCTTCTATTATCTGTGTGACCCGATCCAACACCTCCACACCTTCACCACCACCTTCACTCAGCCCCTCCATGCCGGGGTATATGTAGGGGGAGGTTGTATAAAGATATGTGGGAGGAGCCAGAAGTGAGAGACAGAAAAAAGACAGTTAATTTTTGATATTGGAAATAGTCTGGAGAAATCCTAGAGAACGAAGGGGAAGGAATGGAGAAGAGAGGGAGAGAGAGGAGAAGGGGGGAGGACGATGAGAGGTAAGGAGACAAAGGGAAGAATGGAGAAGAGAGGGAGAGAGAGGAGAAGGAGGAAGGAGGATGAGAGGTAGGGAGACAAAGGGAAGAATGGAGAAGAGAGGGAGAGAGAGGAGAAGGGGGGAGGAGGATGAGAGGTAGGGAGACAAAAGGAAGAATGGAGAAGAGAGGGAGAGAGAGGAGAAGGGGGGAGGAGGATGAGAGGTAGGGAGACAAAAGGAAGAATGGAGAAGAGAGGGAGAGAGAGGAGAAGGGGGGAGGAGGATGAGAGGTAGGGAGACAAAAGGAAGAATGGAGAAGAGAGGGAGAGAGAGGAGAAGGGGGGAGGAGGATGAGAGGTAGGGAGACAAAGGGAAGAATGGAAGAGATTCATTTTGTGACATATAATGTTAGAGATTTAAATAGCCCCGGGAAGAAATTTAGGATTCTTAAAGAAATTCAGCATAGATCTTCTTCAGTATATTTTACAGGAGACACATTTAGTACAAGAAATAAATGTGAAGTTACAATCCAGATATTATCCAACGTGGTTCTATGCAGATTCCCCAATTAAACGTGCTAAGGGAGTTGCAATTGGTTTTTGCGAAAAATATGAGGTTTAAGTTGGAAGAGAGAATAGTAGATCCGGAAAGGAGATTTTGTTGAGGGGAAAATTACAGGAAGCTGAATGCACATTAGCAAATATTTATGCCTGAATAAGAAACCGGAGGTATTCTTACAAAATACTCTGAGGAAACTATTGGATTTCAAAAAATGTGGTTTAATTGTGGCAGGAGATTTCAATCTGTGTATGGATCCCCAGATAGATACGACTTCTCCGGTGCAGAGAGATGGTAGTAGGTCTTTGAAATCCTTGAAAAAAATGTTACATCAATGTCAACATGTAGATATATGGAGAATTAAGCATACGAAGGGCAGAGACTATACATTTTATTCTCAGGTACATGAGATGTATTCAAGATTGGACTACATATTGTTGGACCATCGACTTATTGAGTCTCTAATTAAAGTAAAATAGAAGTCATGTCAATGTCAGATCATGCTGCTGTCACAATGCAATTACTATGGGGAAATGAGCAGAATGGTCGACAATCATGGAGGTTAAATGAGACACTTCTTCAGGATCAAGAGACGGACCAGAGAATTAAAAACGAAATAGAGCAAATTTTTGAGGAAAATGATTCTGCGGAAGTGTCTGTAGCAACGGTGTGGGAAGCTCATAATGCCTATATCAGAGGAATCTTACTAGAGATAGGAGCAAAGAAGAAGAGGGAAAGAAAAGAAAAAATAAATGCGCTTCTTAGTGAACTTAGAGCAGATGCATAAACATAGAGTAACAAAAGAGATTATCTAGAGGGTAATAAATAAAAGAAGAATTAAATAATTTCCTGGAAGAAGATAAGAGGAGAGTGTTCAATAAAATGATAAGTGAGAGATATAGATGGGGAGACAGACCAGAAAAGTACTTAACCACTTGCCTACCGGGCACTTATACCCCCTTCTTTACCAGGCCAATTTTCAGCTTTCCGCGCTGTCGCACTTTGATTGACAATTGCGCGGTCATGCAAGATTGTACCCATATGAAATTTTTATAATTTGTTTCTCACAAATAGAGCTTTCTTTTGGTGGTATTTAATTGCCACTGGGCACTTTACTTTTTGTGCTATAAACAAAAAAAAATGCAAACAATTTGAAAAAAGTTTCTTTGTTTCTATTATAAAATTTTTCAAACAGGTAATTTTCCTCCTTCACTGATGTGCGTTGATGAGGCAGCACTGATGGGCACTGATAGGCGGCACTGATAGGCAGCACTGATAGGCGGCACTGATAGGCAGCACTAATGAGGTGGCACGGATAGGCGGCACTGATAGGCAGCACTAATGAGGTGTCACGGATAGGCAACACTGATAGGTGGCACTGATAGACAGCACTGATAGGTGGCACTGACTGGCATCACTGCTGGGCACTGACTGGCGGCACTGCTAGGCACTGACTGGCGCAACTGCTGGGCACTGACTGGCACAACCGCTGGGCACTGACTGGTGGCACTGACTGGCAGTACTGCTGGGCTGCCCTGATGGGCACTGGTGGGCACAGGTGGGTGGCACTGCTGGGAACAGGTGGGTGGCACTGCTGGGCACAGGTAGGTGGCACTTCTGGGCACAGGTGTTTGGCACTGCTGGGTGGCACAGGTGGGCTCACTGCTGGGCACAGGTGGGCGGAACTGGTAGGTGGCACTGCCGGGCACTGATCATCAGTTCCCTGATGATTGGTGCCGATCCCTGTTCTGAAAACTGCCAGTTGTCGGCAGTACTTTCCTCACGATCTGATAGCGTGAGGAAAGTGCAGCCGAGAACCGGCAATTGCATTTCCCTGTGATCAGCGTGTCATTGGACACGGCTGATCATGTGGAAAAAGGCCGCTGTGATTGGCCTTTTACCACATCACGTGATCAGCTGTGTCTGTAGGACACAACGATCATTGAGATCGCCGGGTGTGTGCCTCCGGGGGTGCATAGGAGAGAGCATTCTGGGAGGACGTCATATGAAGCCCTCCCAGAACTGGCCGGCCGCAGTGTAGCTGTCATTCGGCTATCTGCGGTTGGCAAGTAGTTAATGAGGGCTCAGAGGAAAAAAAAATCTAGAAATGATATAGAGAAAATAAGAGATAATAAAGGAGACTTAGTGTATTCAACTAAAGATATAGCAAAAGTGTGTAAAGAATACTATAATAAGCTATATAATATTAGTCCCCTTGGTACCATAAAAGATGAAGTAGGAAAAATAGAAAAAAGACAGGTATGATTAAAAAAGGCGGGATTACCGAAATTAAGTGAATAATTACAGTCCCTTGAAATAGTAATAAAGTAGGAAGAAATATATTTAGCTTTAAAAAGTACTACCGCTGGGAAAAGTCCAGGGCCTGATGGGTACACAGTGAGATATCATAAAAAATATAAAGAAGTATTAGTACCCAAACTGAGAATATATATGAATGCTTTGGGAGGAGAGATGGAAATGAGGAGCGAATCCCTGCAAGCCCATGTTGTCCTCATACATAAGGAAGGTAAAGATGATACTCACTGTTCACGTTATAGACCGATTTCCTTATTAAATACAGATACTAAACTTTGTGCAAAAGTTTTGGCAAATAGGTTGAAAGACCTAATGCCGAAATGGATACATGTAGATCAAGTAGGCTTTGTCCCAGGAAGGGAGGGCAGAGATAATGGATTAAGATCTCTGTTTCTAATACAGAAAAGTAGAAAAGAGAAAACTCCGGCATTGGTACTCTCGATTGATGCTGAGAAGGCATTTGATAGAGTAGGCTGGGG
Source organism: Staurois parvus (assembly GCF_062004578.1). Taxonomy (NCBI): domain Eukaryota; kingdom Metazoa; phylum Chordata; class Amphibia; order Anura; family Ranidae; genus Staurois; species Staurois parvus. The sequence goes on along the minus strand of NW_028318669.1, from coordinate 99,884 downwards.
ATTTATGTTAGATACATTGGAAGTATTGGGGATGGAACCTAGAATGAGGGAATGGATAAGGAAATTATATAGTCAACCCTCTGCAGCAATCATGGTTAATGGGGAAGTCTCTGAGTTTTTCAGGATGCAGAACGGAACCAGACAGGGATGTCCTTTGTCTCTATTGTTATATGTCATATCACTGGAATCGCTATTAGCCAAAGTAAGGAACAACACAGATATAAAAGGGATATGGATAGGAGAAACAGAGCACAAGGTGGCAGCTTATGCAGATGACATGCTGTTCTATGTGGGAAACCTAAGGATAACATTGACAAATTTAATGAAATTACTGAAAGAATATGGTGAGATGTCAAATTTAAAAATCAACCCAACAAAAACAGAGATCTTAAATATAAATCTCCCACACAGAGAAAAAAAATGTTACAAGAGGAATTCCCCTTCGTTTGGAGAGAAAGAAAATTAAAATACCTAGGAAAAAAGTTAACTGTATCTTCAAGGAATTTATATAGATCAAATTATATTCCATTATTAAATGAGATCAAGGATGAACCAAGGAAATTAGGGTGGGGAGCTTTGTCATGGATAGGACACATAAACCTGATAAAAATGGTAATTGTTCCAAAAATGTTGTATAAATTTCAAATGATACCAATTAAATTACCAGAAGTATATTTTAGAATAATTAAAAAAATGTTAACTAGATTTATATGGAGGAAAAAAAAACCCAGAATATGCTACGAAATCTTAAGTAGAGATATAGAGAAAGGTGGGCTGGGAGTACCAGACTTGAAAAGATACTACAACTTGGTAATATTGGTGAGAATTTTTGTTTGGACGCATAACTCACATGGGAAAAGTTGGGTAAAAATAGAAAAATACACAAAGTTGTATACATTTGAGCAGAAATGTATGGTTACCTCCTCAATACCGAGGATTAGCAGACAGTACAAGTTTGTTTACACAAATGTTATAAGAGTGTGGGATGATTTACACAAACAGATGGGATGGGAATTGAACTCACCGTTAATGCCTTTAGGGGCCACAGAGATTTTCCTCCAGGTAAAGAAAGTATCACAGGGAAGTGGATAAAGAAGGAGGATGTACAGCTGAGAGATATAATGGCGGGGGAGGAAGTTTGTTCACTTAAGGAAATGAAATATAAGAGTGAAATATTTATGAGAATGGATGAGTGGGGATATTTTCAACTTAAACATTTTATAGGGAAGCTCCCAAGACCATTCAGAATAAAAGAGGATTGGAACCCTTTCGACACACGGGGGATGGTAAACTCGGAATTTCTAACATATATAAGATCCTCACTGGATGAAGCCCGGTTATAAGGCCATCATTTATAGAGAAATGGGAAAGGGATTTGGAGTAATAATAGATGAGGAAAAGCAAAAGAAAATGTATAGTTTTATTCACGGGAATGTAAATATGAAGGAGGTGGAAATGAATTACAAATGTTTGGTAAGATGGTATATCACACCGAGTGTAGCACATAGGATAAGGGGGGATAACTCACCCGTATGTTGGCGTGGATGTGGCGGTTGAGGTACAATGTTTCACATTTGGTGGGGGTGTCCTAAAATCCAAGAGTATTGGGGGGAATAGTTAGCCTGATTCAGAAAATATTGGAGGTTAATATCCCAAAAGACCCAGAGATTTGTCTCTTCCATGGACTAAGCTCTCAGCGAAAACATATAAAAAAACGGGTTTACTGTATTATTTGAATGCAGCGAAGGGCTTGATACCCAAATTCTGGGAGGAACAAGGAGTACCAAAAACAAAGGATTGGATAGATAGAGTGGATCAGATATACAGATTGGAGGAACTTTGTCATATGGACTGTCAGGGCTCCAGGTATGACCAGAGGTGTGTGACTGACGCAGGGAAACGCAGGCTTCAGATATGTTATAAACAATATAATTTATTAACACTAACAATACAAACATAAACGCAGTGCAATACTAAAACATAAACACAGTGCAAACAAACCAAACCAAACCACCCACAGATAACAATACATACAATGCAAGCGTCGTCAGGCAGGCCGGGTCAGTAGCAAACGGGCAAACGGAGTACCAGGAACAGGCGGGAGAGTGGTCGGGGTCACAAGCTGGGTTCAGTAACTCACGGGCAGCGCGGTACAGAGGAGCAGGCAGAGAATGGTCAGGGTCACAAGCCAGGGATCAAGCAGGAGAAGTCAGCAGAGGTCAGGATCAGGCAGGGTCGGCAACAAGTCAGACAGAAACAGGAACAGGGATACAGGATACAGGGGCCCATGGAAAACATACACCATGGCCTTGACTGTGAGTCTGGCCATTCCTTAAATACAACCCCTGCAATCAGCTTCAGGTGATGGCTCATTGCAGGGGGGAGTCTCTGATTGCTGAGAGCACCCACTGGCCAGCCCTGGTACTGCAGCCCACAAGGCAGGTGAGTCCCACCATTATTGGCAAGTCCATTCCTGACATGGACGAAGATAAGATGCAGAGTTTCCGTATAAGATGGGAAAAATGGGAGGGAATTAAAAAGTTGAATTTATTTTTAGAGTTTATGTAACAGAGAAGAGAGGTTATAGGTGATCAATATGGGATTAAACTAGAAATATTCTCAGATAAGGATCTCAAGAAGAAGTATGAGGAATGCAGAGTCGAGGTTGGGGAAGGGAAGGGAGGGGGAGGGGGAGAGGTAGGTTGTATACTGGGAGGGAGGGGATGGGAGGGGGAGGGGGGAGGGGAAGGGGGAGGTAGGTTGTATACTGGGAGGGAGGGAGGGGATGGGACGGGAGGGGAAAAAAAGATATTAAGATTACCGTTAATATATTGATACAATGTAAGGTAAAGATGTGTTTCTTTATTGTCTGTTTTTTCTAGTGTTTGTTTGTATAAACTGGTAATATGAAAAGCAATAATAAAATATTGAAATAATAAAAAAAAAAAGAATGACGGTTATTTTTAACAGTTGAAAATCACACAGTGGCAAAAAAAAGTACAGTTCATTTTTGACAGTGACAACAAATGACAGTTGAAAAATGAGGGGTTTTATGACAATTAAAAGATGACAGGTTTTATTGGCAGTTTAAAAATGACAGTTATTTTTATTAAGTTGAAAAATGACAGTTTTTGACAGTGGCAAAAAAAGACAGTTGATTTATGACAGTGGCAAAAAAACTATGACAGTTGAAAAATGAGGGTTTTTTGTCAGACGAAAAATGACAATTATTTTTGAGAGTTGAAAAATTTGGGTTTTTTGGTCATTTAAAAAATGCCAGTTATTTTTTGTAAGTTGAAAAATTTGTAATTTTTTAGAAATGACAGTTATATTTGACAGTGGCAAAAAATGACAATTGAAAAATGAGGGTTTTATTGACAGTTGAAAAATTACAGTTATTTTTGACAGTTTAAAAATGAGAGTTATTTTTGACAGTTGGAAAAATGACAGTTAATTTTTGATAGTGGCAAAAAATGACAGTTGAAAAAAAGAGGGTTTTTTTGACCGTTGACAAACAACAGTTGTATTATTATAAATGTGGTACAAGCTGTAGATAATATATACCTCCAGGGGCGGCCTTTCCTGTGTTTCTTCCCATTTTAGAAGGACGTATCGCTCCTCTTATTGGTCGATGGCTTAGCGGGATTATTGCAGCTTTTTCAGGATGGCAGTTTTTTAGATGAATGAATCTATTCGGATCTCTGGGCCGGTATATATCATCTGATTTGGAAGTCATTAAGGTTTGATACGTTTATATTGTGATTACACCTCAGACCATCCCCCATACCATCTCAGAGACAAATGAAGGGGTTCCAATATCAGACATCGCCCCCATCGGGCTCAAAACTTCGGCCTCAATATCCGGAGTCCGCTGTCATTTTATCTGAACACAGATTTGATGAGGTATTTAATGTCGGGTTTTTAGGGTAGATATTTTATATTTCATAGTCACCTCTTCTGTTTATCGGGGATGAATCTCGTGTTGTTTCTGGGTCATATTGTGTCATTTTTCTGCATGTTTAGGGCTTTATTATTGTATTATTATTATATTTGTAACAAGGAAGATTTCTAATGAGACCAGTAGGTGGCGGTATTCACATCATTATGATTGGTGCATTGATTGCACTTAGTTGCCTTTATATATATATATATATTATATACATAATGTGGGGTGAATATCGGGCATTGCACCCCCATTGTGATCTGCACATGAAGGATAAGTGGAAGACTTCGTTCCTCTAGTGGGGAGCAGCCCAGGATCTAATCTTCCCTCTTCCAAAATGGTGAAGTTCTGCTCAAGGAGAGGGCACACAGGGGTATATATCTGGTCGTGAATCCGACGTGCACAGCCTCAGATGAAGTCGTAAGTGACGAAACGCGTCAGGGGTGACATCGGACATAACCCAGAAGTTGCATAGCGGCCATTTTGGAAGAGGTTTCTTACCCCGTTTGCCAGTCTTATACATGCGGAGACATCTGGTCTTTCCTGTAAGTTCAATCTGATCATTAATGGAGCTTTAACCCTCTGATTGCCTACTGCACTGTGATTGGTTGTACTTTGTCACATGTTATGATGTCATCTGAGAACTGGGTGGTCTATACAGCCAGAGGAGCCCCCCTTTTCTAAAGCGTATGGATCTTGTCATCTGGTAAGGTGGGGATAAGAGATGGCGGTCAGTGTGCACACTAACACTGGCAGTTTGTTACCAGGGAAGCACGCGCACAGTGAAAGTATTTTGGTGATACAATAATATATGCCATTTCTTTGGAGGTATATTTCCTATGTGAAGGCGGACGGATTTAGGAACCCGACCACAAAGGACGATTGTGTGGAAGCTTTTATCATTCACAAGAGGGTAAGAGTAAGGATGGCGGAGGGGTAAAGGTGCACACGGAGGGGTAAAGGTGCACACGGAGGGGTGGAGGTGCACACGGAGGGGTGGAGGCTTTGCACATGGATGGGTAAAGGTGCACACGGTGGGGTGGAGGCTTTGCACATGGATGGGTAAAGGTGCACACGGTGGGGTGGAGGTTTTGCACACGGATGGGTAAAGGTGCACACGGTGGGGTGGAGGTTTTGCACACGGTGGGGTAAAGGTGCACACGGTGGGGTGGAGGTTTTGCACACGGTGGGGTAAAGGTGCACACGGTGGGGTGGAGGCTTTGCACACGGATGGGTAAAGGTGCACACGGTGGGGTAAAGGTGCACACGGATGGGTAAAGGTGCACACGGAGGGGTAAAGGTGCACACGGTGGGGTGGAGGTTTTGCACACGGAGGGGTAAAGGTGCACACGGTGGGGTGGAGGTTTTGCACACGGAGGGGTAAAGGTGCACACGGTGGGGTGGAGGTTTTGCACGCATTGTAAAACAGAAAACTTTGAGCGCTGGGTGAGTGGTAAATAAATAGGAGTAGCTGCTGGCATATGAAGACAAACCTCAAGAGCCGACAGATCACACAAAGTACAAGAAAAACTATGCAAATAAAAGTGTCCACCGCCCAAGTCTATAACTGGCTTATGAAGCGAGGACACATAAACAGGCATCACATGGTGAGGGGAGAGAACAATGCTCTTGGACAACTTGCCAGCCAACAACCGAATGAACCTGTCTAACAGTGTGCGTTTATAACAGGGGTTTAGTAAGCACACATTTGCAAATACATACGTGAGCCACAGAGCCACGACACGGCACCCTGATCATCTGTGGTCCTAACTCTACAATTTGTGAGTCCCCATAGTAGAAGCACATGCATTTAATGGATAGATCAAGGGTGAACCTGAGGGAGTCACCCCTCTTAAAGGCAAAGGAGTGCACTGGACCCCCAGCATGTAGCACAATGGCAGCCAGGGTCCTAGTGCACCCACGTACCAAAACTCCAACACGCAATAAAAACATTCTGCAGATCTCGTTTGTTGCCACAAGTTTTTGGAAAATGAAGAAAGAAAACAAAAACATATTTTTTCTTTTCTTTTTTTATATATTTCAAAACCTTGTGAGAAAAAAATAAGATCTGTAAAATACTCTCCATGCCTCTTTTATAGTCCTTGGGGTGTCTACTTTCCAAAAAAGGGTTCATTGGGGGGGTGCTATCCTGGCATTTCAGGGCCTCCGAAACCCACCATTTTATTCACAGGGTGTTTGCTTTAACCACTTCCAGTCCGGACACTTTCCCCCCCTTCCAGTCCAGACACTTTCCCCCCCCTTCCAGTCCGGACACTTTCACCCCCTTCCAGTCCGGACACTTTCACCCCCTTCCAGTCCGGACACTTTCCCCCCCCTTCCAGTCCGGACACTTTCCCCCCTTCCAGTCCGGACACTTTCACCCCCTTCCAGTCCGGACACTTTCCCCCCCTTCCAGTCCGGACACTTTCCCCCCCTTCCAGTCCGGACACTTTCACCCCCTTCCAGTCTGGACACTTTCACCCCCTTCCAGTCTGGACACTTTCACCCCCTTCCAGATCGGACACTTTCCCCCCCTTCCAGTCTGGACACTTTTACCCCCTTCCAGTCCGGACACTTTCCCCCCCTTCCAGTCTGGACACTTTCCCCCCCTTCCAGTCCGGACACTTTCCCCCCCTTCCAGTCCGGACACTTTCCCCCCTTCCCTTCCAGTCCGGACACTTTCCCCCCCTTCCAGTCCGGACACTTTCACCCCCTTCCAGATCGGACACTTTCCCCCCCTTCCAGTCCGGACACTTTCCCCCCCTTCCAGTCCGGACACTTTCCCCCCTTCCCTTCCAGTCCGGACACTTTCACCCCCTTCCAGATCGGACACTTTCCCCCCCTTCCAGTCCGGACACTTTTACCCCCTTCCAGTCCGGACACTTCCCCCCCCTTCCAGTCCGGACACTTTCCCCTCCTTCCAGTCCGGACACTTTCCCCCCCCTTCCAGTCCGGACACTTTCCCCCCCTTCCAGTCCGGACACTTTCCCCCCTTCCAGTCCGGACACTTTCCCCCCCTTCCAGTCTGGACACTTTCCCCCCCCTTCCAGTCCGGACACTTTCCCCCCCTTCCAGTCCGGACACTTTCCCCCCCTTCCTGACCAGGGCAATTTTCAGCTTTCAGTGTTATCACATTTTGAATGACAATTGCGCGGTCATGCAACCCTGTACCCATATGAATTTTTTACCATTTTTTTGAGACAGATAAAGCTTTATTTTGGTGGTATTTATTCACCGCTGGGATTTTTATTTTCTTTGCTATGTAAATGAAAAAATCCAAATATTTTGAAAAAAAGTGTCTTTATTATAAAATTTTTGCAAATAAATAATCTTTCATCATAAATCTTGGCCAAAATTTATTCCGTTATCTTTTTAGTAAAAAAAAAAAATCCAAATTAGTTTATAACCAAAAATTCTAATTTTTAAACTTTTTTTTTACATTTTTATTTTATTTTTTTATATTATTTTTTTTACGTACTGCCACCCTAGGAGTACAGTGTCACCATGGTGACACTGTACTACTTGTGGGGGGTGATGAAGATTTTTTTTTTTTTTTACACTGATTGCTTTTACACCCATATAGGATGTAAAAGCAATCATTTATCTTTCTCTCTGTCTGCATTCTTGCAGCCATTGAGAAGTACTGAGTGAGCTGTGATTGGTCACAGCTTGTCACATGGTACAAGGCTGTTGTGAATGGCCCTGTACCATGTGACCTCTGTGATCATTCACAGATTTCACACGTAGTAAGCAATGATGTCACAAGTGGCCAATCAGTGATCACATGATCGGGACCTCGTACAGAGGTCCCTTTCGACGATTGGTGTTTCACTGTGTCCGGAGGACACAGCGGGCACTGGATCGCGGTGCTGCATGCTCCCATAAACTGCCACCTGACCCTGTACTGCCACCGTCCGGCCGTTTATATGCAACGGCCGGTCGGGAAGTAGTTAAAAATATATAATGTTTGGGGGTTTAAATGAATTTCCTAGCAAAAAATTCAGATTGTTTTCATGTGAACAAAAAGTGTCAGACAAGGCATGGTCTTCAGGTGGTCAGAAGAGTGAGTGATGTGTGGCATAAACGTCTAATGCTGGGCATAGAATGCCCCCACATCCCAAAATGACCCCTTTATGAAAGAAGACACCCCAAACTATTTGCTGAGAGGCATGATGAGTCAATAGAAGACATTTATTTTACCACAAGTTTTTGGAAGATGACAAGAAAAATATTTTTCAATTGTCACTTAAATGATTTATTGCTCACACAAGCCATGGGTATATGTGGAATTACTCCCCAAAATGCATTCTGCTACTTCTCCCGAGTATGGGGGTACCACATGTGAGAGACGTTTTGGCAGTCTAGCCAAGTACAGGACCCCAAAATCCAATAAGCACCTTCAGGCTTTTAAAGGGCTTTATTTCCTCATTACACTTCCAGACTACCTATCACAGTTTAGGAGGCCCTGAAAGGCCAGGATAGCACCCCCCCCCCCAAATGACCCCTTTTTGGAAAGTAGACACCCCAAGGAATTTAATAAGAAGCATGGCAAGTATTTTGCAGATCTCCTTTGTTGCCACAGGTTTTTGGAACATGAAGAAATAAAACAAAAACATATTTTTTCTTTTTGTTTTTTATATTTCAAAACCTTGTGAGAAAACATGAGATCTGCAAAATACTCTCCATGTGTCTTTTTAAATTCCTTGGGGTGTCTACTTTCCAAAAAGGGGTCTGTGATGGAGGTTAGGCAGGACAGAACACACACAGTAGATGGCAAACACACAAAGCTTTATTAAAGAAAATGACAGTCACTCAGTTGGGGTCTGCAGGGGGTGTGGCAGTACCCGGTGTGGGGAAGTAGCAAGGAGAGGGCTCAAGATAATTGTAATTCAGCCCCAGGGGCAAAGTCAGCGTCTCTACAACAGTTTGTAATCCACAAAGGGAGACGGGGAGAGAGTACAGGAACAGTTCAAGGGAATAAAACGGGTGCATACACTCATGGCTCCCGCAGGGGATGCCTGGGTTCACAGCAGTCGACAGCCAGGGGGGCGACCCTTCTCAGCCCACAGCAGAGGGTCCTAGCTGCATGGACCAGTCTTGATTCTCCAGCAAGCAGTACGCCAGCACTCCCGGGTTCACAGTATGGGCAGTATAACAGCAGGTACTTGCCCTGAGTCCCTAATATTCGTAGTGTAGTCAGTGGGTAATAATCCTCCCAAGCCTGGGGCTAGTGCAGAGTGTCAGCGGGTAGTATTTCTCCCCCAAATCCAGCTCTCATCGCAGAGTGCCAGCGGGTAATAAGTCTCCCTTAATCCTGAGCTATTGCAGAGCGGCAGCGGGAGTCTCGCCGGAGCAGAGACCTCTCAGCTGCTGTGCAGCGGACAGAACAGCCAGGGAGCCCAGCATCGGCCTTCTTAAGCCGATCCAGGACACTCCCTGGTTGTCCTGGCAACCGTGGCTCCCAAAAAGTCTCACGCATGTGGTACCCCCATACTTGATAGAAGTAGCAGAATGTATTTTGGGGTGTAATTCCACATATACCCATGGCTTGTGTGAGAAATATATCATTTAAATGACAACTTTGTGTAAAAATGTTTTTGTCATTTTCCAGAAACTTGAGGAAAAAAAATAAATCTTCCATGGACTCAATATGCCTCTCAGCAGATAGCTTAGGGTGTCTACTTTACGAAAAGGGGTAATTTGGGGGTGTTTGTACTATCCTGGTATTTGGGGATATTTATACTGTCCTGGTATTTGGGGGGGTTGTACTGTCCTGATATTTGGGGGGTTGTACTATCCTGGTATTTGGGGGTGTTTGTACTGTCCTGGTATTTGGGGGTGTTTGTATTGTACTGGTATTTGGGGGTGTTTGTACTGTCCTGGTATTTGGGGGTGTTTGTACTGTCCTGGTATTTGGGGGTGTTTGTACTGTCCTGGTATTTGGGGGGGCTGTACTGTCCTGGTATTTGGGGGTGTTTGTACTGTCCTGGTATTTGGGGGTGTTTGTACTGTCCTGGTATTTGGGGGGGTTGTACTGTCCTGGTATTTGGGGGGGTTGTACTGTCCTGGTATTTGGGGGTGTTTGTACTATCCTGGTATTTGGGGGGGTTGTACTGTCCTGGTATTTGGGGGTGTTTGTACTGTCCTGGTATTTGCGGGGGGGTTGTACTGTCCTGGTATTTGGGGGTGTTTGTACTGTCCTGGTATTTGGGGGTGTTTGTACTGTCCTGGTATTTGGGGGGGTTGTTCTGTCCTGGTATTTGGGGGCGTTTGTACTGTCCTGGTATCTTAGCCCCCCAGACATGTGATGAGCAGTCAGAAAGTAAAAGCTGTAAATTCCATGATCTCTCCCATAGTCTGTATCTCTATAACTGTCACACAAAACAATCAATAGACACTTTTTGGGAATTTTTAACCAAAATCATGTAGCAGAATACATTTTTTCTAAATTTATGATGAAATTTGAGTTTTTTGGATATTTTTTATGACAGAAAATATTGTTTTTTTCAATTTTTTATTTTCAAAACTTTTTGTTTATAGCGCCAAAAATAGAAAGTGCACAGGTGATCAAATACCACTGAAAGAAAGTTCTATTTGTGTGAAAAAAAGGACGTAAATTATCTTTATGTATCACATTGCATGACCGCGCAATTGTCCGTTAAACTAGCACAGCGCTGTAAAGCAAAAAAATGGCATTAAATTGCAGTATCTCTCCCATAGTTTGTATCTCTATAACTGTCACACAAAGCAATCAATATACACTTATTGGGATATTTCACCATAAACATGGAGCAGAATACATTTTGGCCTAAATTTATAACCAACTTTAAGTTTATTATATATTTTTTATAGCCGAAAGTAAAAAATATTATTTTTCTTCAAAGTTTTTGGTCATTTTTTTGTTTATAACGCAAAAAGTAAAAAACACACAGGTGATCAAATACCACCGAAAGGAAGCTCTATTTGTGTGAAAAAAAGGACGTAAATTTTGTTTGGGTGCAGCATTGCATGACCGCGCAATTATCAGTTGAATTAGTGCAGAGAGGCGGGGTCATTAAGGGGGGTAAATCCTCCGGAGGGGGAGGGGTTAATATAACAATTATGTGAAAAAAACTAATTTTATTTACTTTCTTAATTTTCCAATTGTGGGGAAACAATTGCAGGTTAAAAAAACTCACTATGCATCTTAATAAATACTTTGGAATGTCTACTTTCCAAAAAGGGGTCATTTGGGGGAATCTGTCCTGTCCTGGCTTGTTAGTGTCTCCAGAAATGAGCTGTCAGTACATCAGGTGTGATCAGGTGTGATCAGGTGTGGTCAGGTGTGATCAGGTGTGGTCAGGTGTGATCAGGTGTGGTCAGGTGTAGTCAGGTGTTGTCAGGTGTGATCAGGTGTGGTCAGGTGTGATGAGGTGTGATGAGGTGTGGAGAGGTGTGGCCAGGTGTGATAAGGTGTGGTCAGGTGTGGTCAGGTGTGATAAGGTGTGGTCAGGTGTGGTCGGGTGTGGTCAGGTGTGATAAGGTGTGGTCAGGTGTGGTCAGGTGTGATGAGGTGTGATGAGGTGTGGTCAGGTGTGCTCAGCTGTGATCAGGTGTGGTCAGGTGTGATCAGGTGTGGTCAGGTGTGATCAGGTGTGGTCAGGTGTGGTCAGTTGTGATCAGGTGTGGTCAGGTGTGATCAGGTGTGGTCAGCTGTGATCAGGTGTGGTCAGGTGTGGTCAGGTGTGATCAGGTGTGATCAGGTGTGGTCAATTGTGGTCAGGTGTGGTCAGGTGTGGTCAGGTGTGATCAGGTGTGGTCAGCTGTGGTCAGGTGTGGTCAGGTGTGGTCAGGCGTCAAGGTGTGATCAGGTGTGGTCAGGTGTGGTCATTTTCCAATGGTTGGTACCGTATCTTGCAGACTCTATAACTTCCACACAGACTAAGTAATACACACAGATTGGGATTATTGTTACCAAAGCAATGTAGTTGTAGACATTTTTGCCCAAATTTATGAAGAAAAGTTACTTATTTGCAAAACTTTATAACCGGAACCTTTTTTTTTCAAACGTTTCCGTCTTTTTTAATTTAAAGCGCAAAAAATAATAAACCCCACGCTTATTACATACCGCCAGAAGAAAGCTGTATTTGTGTGAATAAAGGACAAACATTTCCTTTGTGTACAGTGTTGCATGACTGATCAATTGTCATTCAAAGTGTGAGAGCGCTGAAAGCTGAACCTTGGTGTGGGCAGGAAGGGGGTAGAAGTGCCGGTATTGAGGGGTTACCTGTTCCTGCAGTCCCATTACTCCAGTCACTTTCCGGGTAGTTACCATCCCCCATTATTATCACTGTCCCCGCCCTTGCAGCCCTTTCCATCTGTGGGAGGAGCTGAGTCTCCACCTCATTAACACTGGGAGGCCTATAACAATCTCCAGTGATGACCTTTGTAGTACCGCCCCCCATGTGCAGTTCCACCCATAATACTTCAGCCTCATCACACTCTCCATCACCTAGGTCCTCTTTCACACTCGCTCTGAGATGACTCCTCACATAGAGACACCAACACCTCTCCTATTCCCCCGTCTCTCCGAAAGGGAACCTAGCCAGGAATATGAATGGCCCAGTCATGTGAGGAATGAAGCCAAGATTCAGCAATACCAATCCAGTCCTAGTTCTCTTCATTCCCCGAACCTTCCAACTCACCGATTGTGCTGGGCAGACTGGCATTGGGGAACAAACACTTCCATTCACTGACACCTCGTTCATTCACTGACACCTTGTTCATTCACCAACATCTCCTTCATTCACTGACATCTCCTTCATTCACCGACACCTTGTTCGTTCACCAACACCTTGTTCACACTGATTTTGTGTATGTTTTATTTTCATACAAATGGTACCAATTCCACTGGTTGTTTGTAACATGGGAACCTTCTTATCACCTGCCATAGCCCCCCCCCCATCTTTCCCCATTCCACCCCCCAATAGGGACTGACTGTCACTTTATAATTTATACTGTCTTCATTAAGACATCACATCTATTCCACTCATTATCACATAACTTTGTGCGCTTAATATAACTTTTTTCACTTTATAATATATTTGAGCGCTGCATTTTGATTATATAAAACAGAGGGACCAGCTTGGGGTCTGCACTACACTTCTACAAATCCAACACCCCTTCCTTTACTCATAAGTGTTCCCACATATATTTCTGTCCAATCTGTCAGAGAGAAAACGAGGAGTGCTGATAGCAATCACAGACCCCCTGACATTCAGACTCCTCCATATTGTTACCGATGAATCAGGAAGATCGATCATTCTGGTCTGTGAGATAAATAACCCTCAATGTACCATTGTGACCCGATATCTGCCCGACTCCCCACCGCTTTCCTTCCTGTACAAAGTATGGAGTCCCCTCAATTTAATATCAGTCCCCGTGCTCCCCACAATCTCCCTCCCGTTTTCATGTGCGCTCTGGAACGCCCGCTCGGTCTACAATAAGCTCACCTCTATCCATGACCTCTTCGTCTCCCGCTCCCTGAACCTCCTAACTCTCAACGAAACCTGGATCCAAGCAGCAGATTCTGTCTCCCCCGCAGCACTCTCCTATGGAGGCCTCATCTGGACCCACTCACCCAGACCCAATGGTAGGAAAGGTGGTGGAGTTGGTCTACTTCTGTCCCCACTGAGCACCTTTCAAGTCCTCCATAACCCTCCCTCTCTATCTTTCTCTTCTTTTGAGACTCACTGCATCCGGCTATTCTCTCCGATCTCTCTGAGGATTGCAGTGATCTATCGGCCTCCTGGACCCGTGTCCCGCTTTCTTGATGACTTTGCCGCCTGGCTACCCTACTTTCTCTCCTCTGAGCTACCCGCTATCATCCTCGGAGACTTCAACATCCTTATTAACATCAATAACCCGGCTACATCCCAACTCCTCCACATAGCCTCATCTCTTGCATTAGCACAATGTATACAGTCCTCCACTCACTCTAATGGGAATACCTTAGACCTTGTCTTCTCTCACCACTCTACTCCCTACAACCTCACAAACACCCCCTTTCCCCTCTCTGATCACAATCTCATCACCTTCACAGTCTCCTCGTCCTCTAACACCTATCCCACCAAACAGCAAACAATTACCAGGAGAATCTCCGAAACCTAAACCCGGCTCCCTTCCATTCTGCAACTGACCAACTCTATGACAGCATCAACCCCTTGTCCTGCCCTGACCTGGCCACTGCTGTCTACAACAACTCGCTTTCATTAACTTTAGACTCGCTTGCTCCTCTAACAACACGAAGCATCAGGCCCCGACCTCTACAACCTTGGCAGACTGACCACACCCGAAATCTCAAACGACAGAGTCGCGTGTGGGAGCGAATATGGCGTAAAACCAAATCCCACCAAGCTTTCACCCGATATAAATCTGCCTTCTTAACATACATTCCTCCCTTCACGCTGCTAAACAAGCCTACTTTGTCACTCTCATTAATACCTTCTCTTTGAGTCCTTGCCAGCTCTTCTCTACTTTTAACTCTCTACTTTCTCCACCGCCACCCAACGCCTCACTCACTGCTCACGAGATTGCACACCACTTCCAAAACAAGATCGATGCAATTCGTAGGGACATCGCCACTACACAGACACCCACCCCACTTAGCATCCCTCACACCATACCTCCCTCAACACTTTCCTCCTTTGACTTCGCTACCACCGAAGAGGTCCTTAAGGTCTTCTCAGAAGCCCGCCTCACCACCTGCCCCCTGGATCCTGTCCCCGCACAACTCCTTCGGTCACCCTCCTCCATCCTATGCTCCCTCACTCACATCTTCAATCTTTCCCTCTCTACAGGTGCCTTCCCCTCCCCTCTAAAGCATGCGCACATCACTCCCATACTTAAAAAGCCTTCCCTGGACCCCACCAACCTGAACAACCTCAGACCCATCTCCCTGCTGCCATTTACCGCTAAACTCCTAGAACGCTTAGTCTACAATCGCCTGAGCTCCTCCCTCACCGACAATGACCTTCCTGACCCTTTACAGTCTGGCTTTTGCCCTCTACTGAAACTGCCCTACTAAGACTCTCTAATGACCTACTAAGACTCTCTAATGATCTACTAACTGCTAAAACCAATGGTCTCTATTCAATACTCCTACTACTTGACCTCTCCGCAGCTTTTGACACGGTTGACCATCCCCTCCTCCTCAAAAAAACTATACTCTTTTAGCCTCAGGGACTTTGCTCTCTCCTGGTTCTCTTCCCACCTCGCAGCTCTCCTTCAATGTTACCTATAACGATGCCACCTCCCCTTCACTCCCTCTCTCGGTCCTTGGGCCCTTCTTTTCTCCATCTACACCTCCTCCCTTGGCCAATTGATAAACTCACACAGCTTCAAGTACCATCTCTATGCTGATGACACATAAATCTATCTGTCTACCCCTCACCTCACCCCTTCAGTCTCCTCTTCACCTCACCCCTTCAGTCTCCTCTTCACCTCACCCCTTCAGTCTCCTCTTCACCTCACCCCTTCAGACTCCTCCTCACCTCACCCCTTCAGTCTCCTCCTCACCTCACCCCTTCAGTCTCCCCCTCACCTCACCCCTTCAGTCTCCTCCTCACCTCACCCCTTCAGTTTCCACCCACATCGCTAGCCTACTAAGTGACATATCAGCTTGGATGTCACTCCACTTCCTCAAACTCAGCCTTTCCAAAATTGAGCTCCTAGTATTCCCCCCATCCTGTGCCATCTCCACTGACTTTACCATAAATATCGATAATACAATCATCAGTCCCTCCCCTCATGCCAGGGTACTAGGTGTAACCCTAGACTCCCATCTGTCCTTTCAGCCCCAAATCCAATCACTGTCCAAATCATGTAGACTTCACCTCCACAACATCTCCAAGATACGACCGTTCCTAACCCCAGAACCCACTAAGCAACTTATTCACTCCCTTGTCATATCACGCCTCAACTACTGTAACTCCCTCCTCATTGGCCGACCTCATCGCAGGCTATCCCCCCCCCCAGTCTATCATGAATGCTGCTGCCAGACTTATCCACCTTACTAACCGTTCTGTATATGCCACCCCTCTCTGCCAATCTCTCCACTCAGTGTCCTCCACAAAATGGTATACCTGAATCAATAGCCCTAGCTCATATTTCCCCACACTCTCCACTCAGTGTCCTCCACCCCTCTTCCAATCCCTCCACTGACCTCCACTCAGTGTCCTCCACCCCCCTCTTCCAATCCTTCCACTGGCCTCCACTCAGTGTCCTCCACCCCTCTCTGCCAATCCCTCCACTGGCCTCCACTCAGTGTCCTCCACCCCTCTCTGCCAATCCCTCCACTGGCCTCCACTCAGTGTCCTCCACCCCTCTCTGCCAATCCCTCCACTGGCTTCCCATTGCCCAATGGATAATCATCCTGGGCTGGAATACCTGATCACAGGGGCCAGAAGTTGGGGGACTCCATGCAACACAGATGTACAGCAGTTCTCAGAAACAGTGCGACTACAACCAAATATTCATGAAGTCATTCAAAGGAAAGCAAAATCTTCAAACATTTCTCAGTTTATATAGTGAATGTTGGAGTTTGTAAAGAAGAATACAAACACTGCTATTTTTTTGAACCGTCTAATATTCACTTTTCTTCCATTTTTTTAGAGGAACAACACAAATTTGATGTATTTTTCTTCATGTTGTGATTTGGAATAGAATGTGTCGTGTTCCCAATGTATTTGTGTGGATGGAAATAAAAGCCATTAGAAGGATTTGCAGCTTTAGTCACTTTTTCCATCACACGGATATTATTTTCAACACAACTGTATGTGAAACATAAATTCCTATTTAATGTAATGTGCACTAGAAATGTATGGAGGTGTGTGGAGGAGTATGGCGGTGTGTGGAGGTGTGTGGAGGTGTGTGGAGGTGTGTGGAGGTGTGTGGAGGTGTATGGAGGTGTGTAGAGGTGTGTGGAGGTGTATGGTGGTGTATGGAGGTGTGTGGAGGAGTATGGAGGTGTGTGGAGGTGTGTGGAGGTGTGTGGAGGTGTATGGCGGTGTGTGGAGGTGTGTGGAGGTGTGTGGAGGAGTATGGCGGTGTGTGGAGGTGTATGGCGGTGTGTGGAGGTGTGTGGAGGTGTATGGCGGTGTATGGAGGTGTGTGGCGGTGTGTGGAGGTGTGTGGAGGTGTATGGCGGTGTATGGAGGTGTGTGGAGGTGTGTGGAGGTGTGTGGAGGTGTATGGCGGTGTGTGGAGGTGTGTGGAGGTGTATGGAGGTGTATGGCGGTGTGTGGAGGTGTATGGCGGTGTCCGGAGGTGTGTGGAGGTGTATGGCGGTGTGCGGAGGTGTATGGCGGTGTCCGGAGGTGTATGGCGGTGTCCGGAGGTGTGTGGAGGTGTGTGGAGGTGTATGGCGGTGTCCGGAGGTGTGTGGAGGTGTATGGAGGTGTATGGCGGTGTGTGGAGGTGTATGGCGGTGTCCGGAGGTGTGTGGAGGTGTGTGGAGGTGTATGGCGGTGTGCGGAGGTGTATGGAGGTGTGCGGAGGTGTATGGCGGTGTGCGGAGGTGTGCGGAGGTGTATGGAGCTGTGTGGAGGTGTGTGGCGGTGTATGGGGGTGTATGGAGGTGTATGGGGGTGTATGGCGGTGTATGGGGGTGTATGGAGGTGTATGGGGGTGTATAGTGGTGTGCGGAGGTGTATGGCGGTGTGCGGAGGTGTATGGAGGTGTATGGAGGAGTATGGCGGTGTGCGGAGGAGTATGGTGGTGTGTGGAGGTGTTGGGTTCCTCCCATAATACCCCAGGGGTTAAATCTCCGCAGACTTTGGTGTCTCTTCTGCTGGATCAGATCCCCCCAGGAGTTCGGGATCCCAGAACACACGAGGCACAGGCAGGGATCCCGGAACACACGAGGCACAGGCAGGAATCCCGGAACACACAAGGCACAGGCAGGGATCCCGGAACACACGAGGCACAGGCAGGGATCCCGGAACACACGAGGCACAGGCAGGGATTGGATGGCTCAGTATCTACATTGTATTTGCAGGTTAGATATTTCTATAGAGGAAACATAGGGAGGTGGCTGAGCTGGAGCCAATCACAGGATAACAAGGGATACGTAGAGGAAATGAAACTCGCTGATCACACGCTCTCATGTCTCAGAAATCACAGGTTTCTCTTCTCAGGAACCCGACACTGGAAGGTGTCACTGCAGTTGAACCCTCTCACTGCCGGGCCCGGCGCTCCACTTTTACACTCAGCTGGACGTTTTTTCAATGTTTCCATCTTTTATTATTTACTTCCAGTTTTCAGAGTTTCTACAAGACCCCCCATACCAGACGTCTCCTGAAATCACATGACCAGTACAATAAACAGAAGGGGCTGCTGATTTTTTAGGCCCCGCAATAGTTGCAGAAATGTTTATCAAATCGTTATTTTCAGAAAAGCAGTAAAATCCTTATTGGCGCACATAGACACAACGTAACTTACAGAATTCCTGCTAAATTCCCACCAAGGCCTCGGTCACATGGGGGGGAGAAGCATGCGCCCATGGGGGGGGGGCTGGGATTACCTGCATGGGGATGGACGGTGATCTGTGCCTCTATGCAGACAGTCCCATTCATGTGAATCAGGACTCAGCAGGTGCAAGGACAGATCAGACATCTGTGCGGGTGTAGGAGTCGGTTCATTGGTCGGTAAAATGGGGATAAAACAGGTGGTGAGGGGGGGGGGCGTCACATCGCTTCCTCACTGCCTGTCAGTAACCTCTGAAGAGCAATCCAAATACAGATCAGGCTTCAGAGGAAAGGGAGATTTAGATGCTGTATTCATTCAGGAAAGGAAGGGGGATGGTAAACACATGTTTAGCAGCCTCCGATTTTCCATCCTGACAGCGATCACCCACCCCAGCAGAAGCTGCAACTGATGGGGGAACAAGGAAAGCCATCCAGCTGCTGCAGGGAGGGGGTGCCCCGCCATCAGTGGGGTGGAGACATTGTTCAGAGCAGTGGGGGGATCTATTTGGACAAGTAGATCTCTCTGTGGCTGCCCTGCAGCACCCAAAGCTGGTGAGATGGTGGAGGAGGGAAACTGGCAGCTGCAGGGCAGCCATAAGGGGTTTGCAAGGGAGATCAGTGCTGAGGGGAAATCAGTGCAGCGGGGGTGAAGCGGCAGGGAAAGGGGACATTGCAGTGGAGGTGGGGGCAATTCAAATGTCAGAAATGGTGGAGGTGGGTATTTAGCAGAGTTTCCTGTTTTACACATGGAAATATTGGGGATAGGGATGAGGATCGGATTACAGATGGAAATATTGGGGGTGGGGATGAGGATCAGATTACACATGGAAATATTGGGGATAGGGATGAGGATCGGATTACAGATGGAAATATTGGGGGTGGGGATGAGGATCGGATTACAGATGGAAATATTGGGGGTGGGGATGAGGATCAGATTACACATGGAAATATTGGGGTGGGGATGAGGATCGGATTACACATGGAAATATTGGGGGTGGGGATGAGGATCAGATTACACATGGAAATATTGGGGGTGGGGATGAGGATCAGATTACACATGGAAATATTGGGGGTGGGGATGAGGATCAGATTATACATGGAAATATTGGGGGTGGGGATGAGGATCGGATTACATATGGAAATATTGGGGGTGGGGATGAGGATCGGATTACACATGGAAATATTGGGGGTGGGGATGAGGATCAGATTACACATGGAAATATTGGGGGTGGGGATGAGGATCAGATTACACATGGAAATATTGGGGATAGGGATGAGGATCGGATTACAGATGGAAATATTGGGGGTGGGGATGAGGATCAGATTACACATGGAAATATTGGGGGTGGGGATGAGGATCAGATTACACATGGAAATATTGGGGGTGGGGATGAGGATCAGATTATACATGGAAATATTGGGGGTGGGGATGAGGATCAGATTACACATGGAAATATTGGGGATAGGGATGAGGATCAGATTACACATGGAAATATTGGGGATGGGGATGAGGATCAGATTACACATGGAAATATTGGGGATGAGGATGAGGATCGGATTACACATGGAAATATTGGGGATGGGGATGAGGATCAGATTACACATGGAAGTATTGGGGGTGGGGATGAGGATCAGATTACACATGGAAATATTGGGGATAGGGATGAGGATAGGATTACACATGGAAATATTGGGGGTGGGTGAAAGGTTGATACAATCACCTCCATCTTGTTTTATAATATGTTTGCTTTCTAGTCTGCCATCTTTATACACCCTAAATGAAAAAATCTGTTTATTAGGAAAATAACTGTGTTGGCAAGTTATTGAGGAAGTAACTCTCGGTAAGACAGTCGCCGTAGTCCGGGCGTTGTAGTCCGGGCGTTGTAGTCCGGGCGTTGTAGTCCGGGCGTTGTAGTCCGGGCGTTGTAGTCCGGGCGTTGTAGTCCGGGCGTTGTAGTCCGGGCGTTGTAGTCCGGGCGTTGTAGTCCGGGCGTTGTAGTCCGGGCCTTGTAGTCGGGGCGTTGTAGTCCGGGCGTTGTAGTCCGGGCGTTGTAGTCTGTTGTAGGCTGCTGTTATTGTTGTTGTTATGGGGAATTCCTTAGGTAAGGAGGAAATACCTCGCCATGTGCCGCCGCTAAAAGCATTAAAGTTGATTAAATTGATGAAGAAAAATAGAGACAAAAAGCAGAAAGGAAAATGCAGTTGTTCCCATAAATGAGACTTGTAAAGAATTTGTTATTAGAGGTTTTTTTTGATTACTATTATGTTAATCCACGGGTGGATAATTTAGTAAGGTGGTCAGAAGGATTGGGAGGAGCGAGTTTTCCCCGGGAAGGAGGAATGACACAATGTGTATGGATATGGTAAGGGGTATGTGCCTGCATGAACAGCCAGAGGCCAATGTTTGGGGAAAGGAAGACCCAGCTTGGGACAAGGATTATACTGTATGTTTGAGGGAGGTAAGAATTGGTTGACATATGTGCCAGGATATAGAACCTTAACTGCAGCAAATATTCCTGTGCCACCACCACCCTACAAACATAGAGAGGTTACTTCAGTCACACCAACTTCCCCACAGATAGCCCCGTTATATCCAACACTTCCCCACAGATAGCCCCGTTATATCCAGCACTTCCCCACAGATAGCCCCGTTATATCCAGCACTGCACCACAGATAGCCCCGTTATATCCAGCACTGCACCACAGATAGCCCCGTTATATCCAGCACTTCCCCACAGATAGCCCCGTTATATCCAGCACTTCCCCTCAGATAGCCCCGTTATATCCAGCACTTCCCCACAGATAGCCCCGTTATATCCAGAACTTCCCCACAGATAGCCCCGTTATATCCAGCACTTCCCCACAGATAGCCCCGTCATATCCAGCACTGCACCACAGATAGCCCCGTTATATCCAGCACTTCCCCACAGATAGCCCCGTTATATCCAGCATTTCCCCACAGATAGCCCCGTTATATCCAGCACTGCACCACAGATAGCCCCATTATATCCAGCACTTCCCCACAGATAGCCCCGTTATATCCAGCACTTCCCCACAGATAGCCCCGTTATATCCAGCACTTCCCCACAGATAGCCCCGTTATATCCAGCACTGCACCACAGATAGCCCCGTTATATCCAGCACTTCCCCACAGATAGCCCCGTTATATCCAGCACTTCCCCGAAGATAGCCCCGTTATATCCAGCACTTCCCCGAAGATAGCCCCGTTATATCCAGCACTTCCCCACAGATAGCTCCGTTATATCCAGCACTTCCCCGCAGATAGCCCCGTTATATCCAGCACTTCCCCGCAGATAGCCCCGTTATATCCAGCACTTCCCTACAGATAGTCCCGTTATATCCAGCACTTCCCCGCAGATAGCTCCGTTATATCCAGCACTTCCCCGCAGATAGCTCCGTTATATCCAGCACTTTCCCACAGATAGCCCCGTTATATCCAGCACTTCCCCACAGATCGCCCCGTTATATCCAGCACTTCCCCGCAGATCGCCCCGTTATATCCAGCACTTCCCCGCAGATAGCCCCGTTATATCCAGCACTGCACCACAGATAGCCCAGTTATATCCAGCACTGCACCACAGATAGCCCCGTTATATCCAGCACTTCTCCGCAGATAGCCCCGTTATATCCAGCACTTCCTCACAGATAGCCCCGTTATATCCAGAACTTCCCCACAGATAGCCCCGTTATATCCAGCACTTCCCCACAGATAGCCCCGTTATATCCAGCACTTCATCACAGATAGCCCCGTTATATCCAGCACTTCCCTACAGATAGTCCCGTTATATCCAGCACTTCCCCGCAGATAGCTCCGTTATATCCAGCACTTCCCTACAGATAGTCCCGTTATATCCAGCACTTCCCCGCAGATAGCCCCGTTATATCCAGCACTTCCCTACAGATAGTCCCGTTATATCCAGCACTTCCCCGCAGATAGCTCCGTTATATCCAGCACTTCCCCGCAGATAGCTCCGTTATATCCAGCACTTTCCCACAGATAGCCCCGTTATATCCAGCACTTCCCCACAGATCGCCCCGTTATATCCAGCACTTCCCCGCAGATCGCCCCGTTATATCCAGCACTTCCCCGCAGATAGCCCCGTTATATCCAGCACTTCCCCGCAGATAGCCCCGTTATATCCAGCACTGCACCACAGATAGCCCCGTTATATCCAGCACTGCACCACAGATAGCCCCGTTATATCCAGCACTTCTCCGCAGATAGCCCCGTTATATCCAGCACTTCCTCACAGATAGCCCCGTTATATCCAGAACTTCCCCACAGATAGCCCCGTTATATCCAGCACTTCCCCACAGATAGCCCCGTTATATCCAGCACTTCATCACAGATAGCCCCGTTATATCCAGCACTTCCCCACACTGATAATACAGAGGATGATGAAGACATCATCATTTCAGCAGTCCGAGATAGAAGACAGCACAGAGCAAATGAAAGAGAGCCAGAAAGTTCAGATGATAAAAGTGAAACAGAGGAAGAGGACGAAAAGAAAAAGAAAGTTGAGAGAAAGGAGAAGAAAGTGGTGGAGGTAAGTGATAGGATTATGAGGCCGAGTGATGAGCCAAAGGAAGAGAAGAGGATTGGAGCCCATAGAAGAGGAAGAGAAAGTGAGCTCAGCTTACCCATTTCTGACCGTTGGGGGATGAGCTGATTTTAAAGGCATTAGATGCGAAGGAGTTAAATGCTATAGTACAAGAATGCCCCAATCCCAGGAAGTCTCCAGGGGGAGCAGTATCCTGGTTAAAAAGAATGTGTGTAGGAAGAAATTATACGATGGAAGATTGCAAGTTAATTGTAGAGAAGGTATTGGGAGATATTAGAGATGAATTTGAACGGGATAAGTGTCCAATATTTAACAATGAGGATAATGTTGAGTTGGGATTTAGGGCGTGCTCCACAAAGCAGGGTGTAGATAAATATCCCCTGTGATCTAGGGAGCAGAGGGATGCAGCGTGGGAGGAAGTTAAACCGAAATTGGTAAGGCTTTACAAGCAGAGGAAATCATTTGCTCCAATTGTAGCATGTAGGCAAAATATTACTGACTGTCAGGAATGGACTTGCCAATAGTGGTGGGACTCATCTGCCTTGTGGACTGCAGTACCAGGGCTGGCCAGCGGGTGCTCTCAACAACCAGAGGTTGGATGTAAGTGATGGGGAAAGTGGATCTGTTTTTCTCCAATCATGGATGAATGGAGCCTTGCCCCATGTTAGTTTAGTGATTAGACAGCTGTATGATGGTTGGCATAAGAAGTATGGGACCCCCCTGGATATTTTCTTGAGTAACACCAGATCAATAGGAATAGAGGGAAAGGAAACCCCCACTTGCATTACATCCACTCCCCTCCCAGTACGGACAAAGGATGGACAGATCTGGTATCATAGATTTCATGTGCTCCCACGTTGCCCAGGATCCCTGTTGGGCCGAGATTTGTTAGCAGGTCTTAAAGCTGTGATGTCTATCACAGAAGAAGGCATGCAATTGGACACACCTTTCTTACTTTGCCCAGCTATAGATCATGATTTGATTTCACTTCCTATGGGCTAAACATTCCACAGATGCTGGATTCATTGATTGCACACCATACAAAGCCACCCTTAAAACGAAAAATCCTGTTTATCATAAACAATACCCATTGTCCAAAGACAAAATAGACGGAATCAAACCTATTGTGGAGGATTTTAAAAGGCAGGGAATATTGAAACCAATAGTATCCCCCTACAATTCTCCCATAAATCCGGTAAAAACCCCAATGGTGAGATTGGTACAGGATTGGTACAGGATTGGTACAGGATCTCAGGGCAATTAATGATGTGGTTATTCCAATTGCACCTGTAGTCCCAGACATACCAACCCTGGTGAATGCCATACCAGCCAACGCCACACATTTTACAGTAATTGATCTATCAAATGCATTTTTTAGTGTCTCAGTTGACAAGGAGACGCAGGTATTATTTGGGTTTCTTTTTTTGGAAGAGAGGCTAACCTGGACTCATCGTCTGCAAGGCTATGTAGCATATACCGTGGCCAGTAGATCCATGCTTAATGACTGGGAACCCCCTCATGGTTCAGTACTCATCCTGTACATGGATGACTTACTCCTTAGTTCTGTAAATGTGGAGACGTCTAAGGCTGGTTCATTGTCATTGTTACAGTTTCTGGCTCATCAGGGACAAAAGGTTTCCAAGAAAAAGATCCAGGTTGTAGTACCACAAGTAGAATACTTAGGATTTGTATTGTCTGAGGGTCAGAGGGGGCTGAGCCCAAAAAGAGTGGCAGCAATATGTCAACAACTTCCTGGGCATGGTAAATGATTGCAGACAGTGGATTCCTGATTGTTCCTATTATGACAATGTATTACGTGAGGTGACACTGAAGGATCAGCCAGACTGTGTCAATTGGACGCCATCATTGGTGCAGGCATTTGAGTATTTGAAATCAGCACTTGTTTCGTCTCCTGCATTAGGGATATACTAAATGTTTTCCTTTGTATTGTCAATCTGCGTGTAAAACCATGGCGGCAGTACTAGCTCAGGAACATGGAGGTGCCATGAGGCCGGTAGCATATTTATCAAAAATAATGCCCATCCCAGTCCAGGGCATGCTGGGGTGTCTCCAAGCTTTGTCTGTGTGCGCCTTAGCAGTAGAAATGGCATCTACCATAGTTTTGGGACATCTTTGATTCTACACACATCCCATCATGTTCTACATGTCCTAAAAAAAAACATTAACACTCAACACATGTCAGCACAACGTTTGGCAGGGTGTGAGGTGGTGTTAACATCCACAATAATCTCTCAGTGAAATACAACCCTTCCACATCAGGACCATCATTGCTGTTATCCTCTCTTCTTAATCTCTACAAGCCCGATCATCCTTACTGTGAGGAGCATAATTGTGTAGATGTTTTTCAAGCAGACACTTCCCCAAGGCCAGACATGCAGGAAACCCCAATTTCTGGGGATCCTAATCTTTTTGTGGATGGATCATGCACCCGCCCTAATGATACCACGTATCTCACAGGATATGCTGTTGTGGAACCACCAAATGTCATTGAGACTGGATCCATCCCATACCCCAGTGCACAAGCCACTGAACTTGTGGCTCTCACAAGAGCATGTACAGGTGAAACTCGAAAAATGAGAATATGGTGCAAAAGTTCATTTATTTCAGTTCAGCAACTTACCTTTTGCAGCAATTACTGCCTCAATGCGGCGTGGCATGGAAGCTATCAGCCTGTGGCACTGCTGAGGTGTTATGGAAGACCAGGATGCTTCAATAGCGGCCTTCAGCTCTTCTGCATTGTTCGGTCTCATGTCTCTCATCTTTCTCTTGGCAATGCCCCATAGATTCTCTATGGGGTTCAGGTCAGGCGAGTTTGCTGGCCAATCAAGCACAGTAATCCCACGGTCATTGAACCAGGTTTTGGTGCTTTTGGCAGTGTGGGAGGTGCCAAGTCCTGCTGGAAAATGAACTCAGCGTCCCCATAAAGCTGGCCTGTGGAAGGAAGCATGAAGTGCTCCAAAATCTCCTGGTAGACGGCTGCGGTGACCCTGGACTTAATGAAGCACAGAGGACCAACACCAGCAGATGACATGGCTCCCCAAATCAACACAGACTGTGGAAACTTCACACTGGACTTCAAGCATCTTGCAGTGTGTGCCTCTCCATTCTTCCTCCATACTCGGGGTCCTTGGGCCTCTCCATTCTTCCTCCATACTCGGGGTCCTTGGGCCTCTCCATTCTTCCTCCATACTCGGGGCCCTTGGGCCTCTCCATTCTTCCTCCATACTCGGGGTCCTTGGGCCTCCCATTCTTCCTCCATACTCTGGGTCCTTGGGCCTCTCCATTCTTCCTCCATACTCGGGGTCCTTGTGCCTCTCCATTCTTCCTCCATTCTCCGGGTCCTTGTGCCTCTCCATTCTTCCTCCATACTCCAGGTCCTTGTGCCTCTCCATTCTTCCTCCATACTCGGGGTCCTTGGGCCTCTCCATTCTTCCTCCATACTCGGGGTCCTTGTGCCTCTCCATTCTTCCTCCATACTCGGGGTCCTTGGGCCTCTCCATTCTTCCTTCATACTTGGAGTCCTTGGGCCTCTCCATTCTTCCTCCATACTTGGGGTCCTTGGGCCTCTCCATTCTTCCTCCATACTCGGGGTCCTTGGTTTCCAAATGAGATGCAAAAGTTGCTCTCATCAGAAGAGAGGACTTTGGACCACTGAGCACCAGACCAGGCCTGTTTTTCTTTAGCCCAGGTAAGACACTTCTGACGTTGTTTGTTGTTCAGGAGCGGCTTGACAAGAGGAATACGACATTTGAAGCCCATGTCCAGGATCCGTCTGTGTGTGGTGGCTCTTGATGCACTGACTCCAGCCTCAGTCCACTCCTTGTGAAAGTCCCCAACACTTTTGAATGGCCTTTTCCTGACAATCCTCTCCAGGCTGCGGTCATCCCTGCTGCTTGTGCACCTTTTTCTTCCACACTTTTCCCTTCCACATAACTTTCTATTAATGTGCTTTGATACAGCACTTTGGGAACATCCAACTTCTTCTGCAATTCCCTTTTGAGGCTTTCCCTCCTTATGGAGGGTGTCAGTGATGGTGTCAGGTCAGCAGTCTTTCCCATGATTGTGATTCCTACTGAACCAGACTGAGAGACCATTTAAAGGCTCAGGAACCCTTTGCAGGTGTTATGGCTGAATGAGCTGATTAGAGTGGGACACTTTGAGCCAAGATTATTCCACCCTTTCACAATATTCTCATTTTCTGAGATTGTGGATTTGGGGTTTTCATGAGCTGTAAGCCATAATCATCACAATGATGACAAATCACGGCTGGAACTATCTTGCTTTGCATGGAATGAGTCTCATATATTAGTTTCACCTTTTAAGTTGCTGCACTGAAATAAATCAATTTTTGCACCATATTCTCATTTTTCGAGTTTCACCTGTATGTTATATCAAGGGCAAGATGTCAATATCTATACTGATTCAAAATATGTTTTTGGGGTGGTACATGATTTTGTCTGAATCTGGCAACACCGCGGTTT
Organism: Staurois parvus; assembly: GCF_062004578.1. Taxonomy (NCBI): domain Eukaryota; kingdom Metazoa; phylum Chordata; class Amphibia; order Anura; family Ranidae; genus Staurois; species Staurois parvus. The sequence goes on along the minus strand of NW_028318669.1, from coordinate 72,352 downwards.
TACTACCGCGGATGGCAAGTTAATATCCCATCATTCACTGATTCAGGACTTGTTGCTGCACTCCAATTTCTGAGAAGGATAGCAGTCATCAAGGCCCATACTAATGCCAAAGACCCAATTGCAGAGGGAAATGCTATGGCAGATGCAGCTGCAAAAGCTGCAGGGCAATTGCATAATCAAGCAGATTTAACTATGGTGATGCTGTCTACCCCGTCCCTACTGTCAAGTGAACTTTTGAGTACATTACAGGACCAGGCTTCTGAAAGTGAAGTTGAATTTTGGGCCAGTAGAGGATTGACACAAGACAAAAATGGTCTTATGTCAAAAGAGGGGATTGTGGGGTTACCACAAGCTGCCGCTGTGTTGTTTATTCAAAATTTTCATGGAGTGGGACACAAAGGTAGACATTTGGTGGAGCAGGAGATGCGCAAATATTTTTGTGTATGGTTCCTACATGATTTGGTCCAACAAACTCTGCACAGATGTCTCATTTGTTTACAGAATAATCCTGGAGATGGCAGACACAGAAAACATGAATATTTAGTACCCCCTGAAGCGTCAATGTCAGGGCTCCAGGTATGACCAGAGGGGTGTGGACTGACACAGGGAAACGCAGGCTTCAGGTATAGTGTAAAAAAGACAATTTATTAAGACTAAACAACACAAACGCAGTGCGAGGTAAACATAACACAGTGCAAACAACCCAACAGATAACTATATATACAAATCAGCGGGCAGAGGCACATCGGGCTGGGCAGCAGGCACCGGGCTATCAGGCGAGGCAGCGGGCACCGGGCCATCCGGCACTACAGCGGTCACCGAGTCATCTGGCGCAACCGCAGGCACCGAGTCACCAAGCGCGACCACGGGCACCGAGTCACCAAGCGCGACAGCAGGCACCGAGTCACCTGGCACGACCGCGGGCACCGAGTCATCTGGCACGACCGCGGGCACCGAGTCATCTGGCACGACCGTGGGCACCGAGTCACCAAGCTCAACCGTGGGCACCGAGTCACCAAGCTCGACCACGGGCACCAAGTCACCAAGCGCGACCGCGGGCACCGAGTCATCTGACACGACCGCGGGAACCAAGTCATCTGGCATGACCGCCGGCACCGAGTCACCAAGCTCGACCGCGGGCACCGAGTCACCAAGCTCGACCGCATGCACCGAGTCATCTGGCACGACAGCGGGCACCAAGTCACCAAGCTCGGCAATGGGCACCGAGTCACCAAGCTCGACAACTGGCACTGAGTCACCAAGCTCAACAGCGGGCACCGAGCCATCTAGCAGAACCGCAGCAACGGGTCACCAAGCTCGACAGCGGGCACCGAGTCACCAAGCTCGACCGCATGCACCGAGTCACCTGGCACGACAGCGGGCACCAAGTCACCAAGCTCGGCAATGGGCACCGAGTCACCAAGCTCGACAACTGGCACTGAGTCACCAAGCTCAACAGCGGGCACCGAGCCATCTAGCAGAACCGCAGCAACGGGTCACCAAGCTCGACAGCGGGCACCGAGTCATCTGGCAGGACAGTGGGCACTGAGTCATCTGGCAGGACAGCGGGCACCGAGTCACCACGCTCGACAGGGGGCACCGAGTCATCTGGCACGACCGCGGGCACCGAGTCACTAAGCTCGACAGCGGGCACCGAGTCATCTGGCAGGACAGCGGGCACCGAGTCATCTGGCTGGATCGGGTCATCAGGCTGGATCACAAACACTGGGTCATCAGGCTGGATCGGGCCATCAGGCTGGGTAGCGGGCACCAGGTCATCAAGCTGGATAGGATCATCAGGATGGGTAGCGTACACCGGGTCATCAGGCATCAGGGCACCAGGCTGAACAACGGACGGCGGGTTCTCAGACGGCAGGTACTGGTACTGGTTGGAAAGAATTTTCGCTTCTTCTTGGGTTTAGTTACTGGGGCACTGCAAGTAAATGCCGGTCTGTAAATGGAGGGAGTAGCTGGAGACAGAGAAGAGCTGGAGGATGGAACAGAGGAGGGAACAGTTGCTACAGAGGACTTCTTTTACAGGGTTAAAGGCAGGATAGGTGCAACGAGTGGGAGCAGAGGACTGACATGTGGTTGATAGTAAGGTATATTGGGCTGTCACTGGGGGTGCTGTGGGGAATGGAGGGTATATTGGGCTGTCACTGGGGGTGCTGTGGGGAATGGAGGGTATATTGGGCTGTACTAAGCAAAATGGTAGTGTGACAAGAACACCCCTACCTGGAAAAAGAAGGTTACTAGGTGATCCACGCGGAGTAATATGAATACAAAAATATTCCAAACAATACTTTATTTGATCACATAGATCATAAGGAGGTTAAACATGAGCATGGTGTACATATGAAAAAAATATAAAATCATGTTAAAAAGCACTAGGCGTCTTCAGTTTCGGGTCATCTTAGCAAATAGAGTACCATAAGGCAGAGTTATATAATGGTGATGTAGTTATCCTGGGTTTCCATGGGTTTTCGTCTTGTATTCAAGTGAACCATGTATTCAGCAAATGTGTTCCCAATATATGTCAGGTATCTCCTGGTATGAAAAAGCTGGAACACAGAAATACATAGTATATATATAGAGAAGTATGAAAACCAAGAAACCAAAACACATCCAAAGTTCATCAGGCCTCCCTCTACAGTAGTCAATGGATACTACTATTACCTTCTCAATAGTGAGATTAGCAGGCCAGCTTCTCAAATGTAGGGACTTCCTGGATAGCCACCCCAAGTGAAACAAAGTCCACAGTACCAAATGATTCTGAGGATATATATAGAAAAATAGTGATACATATGAAAATCATGGGCATCAGATCACCCTGAAAACAAGACACACATAGAGTGGGTATATTACCATAAATGAAGATCAAGAAGACTTCTGTCGACTTGAAATAGGATCAGGTCCTTGATGCTTTTCCAAGATGCATGTGGGGGTGGGGAGCCAGGTAGTCACAGTATATAGATTCCAAACACATAAACTGTGTATATAGCATATAACAGGCTATGCAGGCCTGGATTTTAATACCCAATAAAGGGTTTCCAAAAATTACTCAAAATGAGAAGGTTATTGTTCCATATACTATGTATATAGCATATAGCAGGCTATACAGGTCTGAATTTTTATACCCAAGAGGGTTTCCAAAAATTACTCAAAATGAGAAGGTTATTGCGGTTTCATGAGGATATGGCTAAGTCACAGCACAACGCCTAGATAGGATAGCATATATATATATATATGTAGATCGTCCTCAAAAGAGGATTTATAAAAAATTCCCCGAATATATAGGGTAAATTAGGCCCATATAACATGCCCTTTTAACACCATAAGTGCTCTATAGATCTCAACAGCTGTAAGCTGAATTAACTTGCCACCGGTGGAAGATAAATTTCCCTGAAAGATTGCCGTTTGCAAACCGCTGCAATAGTAGCCTTATGGTAGTTTTCAGAGGGTCAAGGGCCTTCCTAGCAGGGAGCTGTGACACCGCCGTTCCTTCCCGCCTTGTGGGCGCCGCACCCAGTGAAGACGCCGAGCGTAGTGACGTCAATACGTTGACGCGTTTCGTCCGCCAATCACCGCAGACTTCGTCAGAACTGGGAGGGGACTTCAGTACTTCGCCTTATATGGTGCTCTAATTGCATACCAATTCACTGTCACTGGGGGTGCTGTGGGGAATGGAGGGTATATTGGGCTGTCACTGGGGGTGCTGTCGGGAGTGCAGGAGTAGAGCTTTGAGCGGAGGAATGATGAGAAGCAGGACTGGTTTGTTGTAAGCTGACTGAGGCTGGGGGTAACAAGTCTGACCAGGACTGCAGTATGGGTTGAACAAAACTCAGCTTAAACAAAGCCTGTCTGACCAAAGACTGCACTGCGTTTATACACTCCACTAGCACATATGGTGAACATGCTGAATAACGCTCCCAGAAGCACTCCAGATCATCCTCCGACAACCATACCAGTGATTCTATTTGATCCACACTGAATGGTGGAAGAAAGTCATTCCTGCTTTCAGGGGTACCAGATGAAGCCAACTCTACACAAGCCTGAATCAATGGTTGCACCTCAGAGAGCTCTGTGCCCTGATCTACTAGGCATTGAGCGATCCTTATGCATTCTAGCAGTTCATCCCGGGGATACTCCTGCAGAGTATCATAGGCATAATCTCTGTCATCTAACACTAGCAGAGACAAGTATATAACCTCATCAAGATCCATCCTTCCCAACAAAAAGCCAAGATGGCTTCCCTGTGCAGCCACTTCTGGTCAGGAATGGCCTTGGTGTAATGTCAGGGCTCCAGGTATGACCAGAGGTGTGTGACTGACGCAGGGAAACGCAGAGTAAATAAGACAATTTATTAAGACTAAAAAACACAAACGCAGTGCAAGGTAAACATAACACAGTGCAAACAACCCACACCCAACAGATAACCATATATACAAATCAACGTAGTCAGGCAGGCCGGGTCGGTAGCAAACAGGCAAACAAGGTACCAGGAGTGAGCGGGAGAGTGGTCAGGACTAGCCGAGCTCAGCACAGGTGGAGTTCGTTCAGAGTCAGGATCAAAACAGAGTCAGGATCAGGCAGGAAGCAGACAGGATGCAGGTACAGGGGCTCATGGGAAACATACACCAAGGCACTGACTGCAGGTCTGGCCATTCCTTAACCACTTGACCTCCAGAGGATTTACCCCCCTTAATGACCACGCCTCTTTTTGCTTCTCGGCGCTGCACTAATTCAACTGATAATTGCGCGGTCATGCAATGCTGCACCTAAACGAAATTTACATCCTTTTTTTCACACAAATAGAGCTTTCTTTCAGTGGTATTTGATCACCTGTGTGCTTTTTATTTTTGGCGCTATAACCAGAAAACTTTTTGAAGAAAAAAAATTTTTTTGAAAAAAACTATTTTCTCATTTTGGTCATAAAAAATATCTAAAAAAACTAAAATTTTGTCATAAATTTAGGCCAAAATGTATTCTGCTCCATGTTTTTGGTTAAAAAAATCCCAATTAGTGTATATTGATTGCTTTGTGTGACAGTTATAGAGATACAAACTATGGGAGAGATCATGGGGTGTACACAGCTTTTACTTTCTGACTGCCCATCACATTTCTAGGGGGCTAAGATACCAGGACACTGCAAACACCCCCAAATACCAGGACAGTACAAACATCCCCAAATGACCCCTTTTCGGAAATTAGACACCCTAAGCTATCTGCTGAGAGGCATATTGAGTCCATGGAAGATTTATTTTTTTTCCACAAGTTTCTGGAAAATGACAAAAACTTTTTTTTTTTACACAACGTTGTCATTTAAATGATTTATTTCTCGCACAAGCCATGGGTATATGTGGAATTACACCCCAAAATACATTCTGCTACTTCTCCTGAGTATGGGGATACCACATATGTGAGACATTTTGGGAGCCTAGCCACATACAAGAGCCTGAAATCCAATGACCACTTTGAAAGCCTGAAGGTGCGTAACTTCCTCATTACACTTCCTCACTACCTATCACAGTTTCGAAGGCCCTGAAATGCCAGGATAGCACCCCCCCCCCAAATGACCCCTTTCTGGAAAGTAGACACCCCAAGAAATGTAAAAAGAGGCATGGAGAGTATTTTGCAGATCTCATTTTTTTCTCACAAGGTTTTGAAATATAAAAAAAATAGAAAAAATATGTTTTTGTTTTTTTTCTTCATTTTCCAAAAACTTGTGGCAACAAATGAGATCTGCAAAATACTTACTGTGCTTTTTATCAAATTCCTTGGGGCGTCTACTTTCCAAAAAGGGGTCATTTGGGGGGGGGGGGGGTGCTATCCTGGCATTTCAGGGCCTCCTAAACTGTGATAGGTAGTCAGGAAGTGTAATGAGGTAATAAAGCCCTTTAAAAGCCTGAAGGTGCTTATTGGATTTTGGGGTCCTGTACTTGGCTAGACTGCCAAAACGTCTCACATGTGGTACCCCCGTACTCGGGAGAAGTAGAAGAATGTATTTTGGGGAGTAATTCCACATATACCCATATATATCTCAAGCTCAACCTCTCCAAAACCGAGCTCCTCATCTTTCCCCCTGCCAACACCCCCCCCCCATCCGATCCATCATCACCAACAACTCCACTATCACTCCCGCCCCGCAAGCCAAAGTCCTTGGCGTCATTCTTGACGCGAACCTCTCCCTCCAATCGCATGTCAAATCACTCACAAACACATGCAGGCTCCATCTTCGCAACATTGCCAAGATACGCTCCTTCCTCACCCCAGACACCACCAAACTTCTAGTACACTCCCTCATCATCTCACGCCTTGACTACTGCAACTCCCTCCTCACTGGCCTACCCAAGTGCAGGCTCTCCCCGCTCCAGACCATCCTGAACTCAGCTGCCAGACTCATCCACCTCACCACCCGCTCCACCTCTGCCACCCCCCTCTGCCTCTCCCTCCACTGGCTCCACCCCCCTCTGCCTCTCCCTCCACTGGCTCCATCCCCCTCTGCCTCTCCCTCCACTGGCTCCCGATTGCCCAACGCATCAAATTTAAACTCCTAACCCTGACCTACAAAGCCGTTCATAACACTGCCCCTGACTACCTCACCAACCTGATCACCAAGTACCACCCTACCCGTACCCTTCGCTCCTCACAGGGCCTCCTTCTATCCTGCTCCCTGGTCTCCTCCTCCCATGCACGACTGCAGGACTTCTCCAGGTCCTCCCCCATCCTCTGGAACTCACTGCCCCAATCCATCAGACTGTCGCCTTCCCTATTCACATTCAGGCGCTCCCTCAAAACCCATCTCTTCAGGGAAGCCTACCCCACCCTCACCTAACGGCCATCCTCCCTCATTCCTCCCACCCCTCATTCCCCTCAGCCACTTCCTACTGTACCATTACCCCCTCCCTCCTAGATTGTAAGCTCGAAAGAGTAGGGCCCTCTTACCCCTCGTACGTTGTTTGTTATTGTTGTATTGTGCCATGTATTGTCCCCCCTATTGTACAGCGCTGAGCAAACCCTTTGGCGCTTTATAAACTCCATGTAATAATAATAATAATACCCATGGCTTGTGCGAGAAATGTATCATTTAAGTGACAATTTTGTGTAAAAAAAATATATATATATTTATTTTTGTCATTTTCCAAAAACTTATAAAAAAATGAATTCTTCTATTGATTCAACATTCCTCTCAGCAAATAGTTTGGGGTGACTACTTTCCAAAAAGGGGTCATTTTGGGGTGTGGGGGTGTTTTATGCCCAGCATTAGACGTTTATGCCACACATCACTCACTCTTCTAACCACCTGAAGACCAAGCCTTGTCTGACACTTTTCGTTCACATGAAAACAATCAGTATTTTTTGCTAGGAAATTAATTTAAAGCCCCAATAAAATGAATAAAATGGTGGGAGCTGCAATTTTTTATGGCACATAGTACTCGCGCAGCGATTTTTCAAAAGCAATTTTTTAAAAGAAAATACACTTTTTTTTACTTTTAATGCACAAAAACACAATATATTGGCCAATTGACTGGTAAAATATAAAAGATAATGGTATGCCGAGTAAATAGATACCAAACATGACATGCTTTAAAACTGCGCATGCCCCGTGCAATGGCGACAAACTGCAAACCATTTTAATATCCATAGGCAGCGCTTTAAAAGCTTTTAAAAGCCACCACGTTAGATTTACAGAGGTCTAGTGTTAGAATTACTGCCCTTCATCTGACGTTCACGGCAATACCTCACATACATGGTGCAACCGCTGTTTCCATACTGGCACAGGGTCAAGGCTTGTACACACAGGTGTGCGCACATGGGAGGGGCAATTTTTTTTTTTTTTTTTTTAGTTATTTTGATTTTTTTTTTTATTATTTTTACATTGTACCTTTCATTTTTTTGTTTTTTTTATCACTTTTAATGCTATAACAGGGAATGCAAATATCCCCGATAACCTCAATGGGCCTTGTCATAGATTCTATTCTGAGAAATCTGGGGTCTATCAGACTCTGGATCTCTCCTCTGCCCTTACATTATCTCATCTCACCAACATCGCTGATCAGATGCTTTCCCAGTTTACAAATGGTGCTGCTTATATCCTGCGAAACTGAAGTGATGAAATGCTCGTAGCTTCCGATTTCTTAGGCTATAGAGATGATTGGCACCATTCTGGTCTCCAATGAGCTCTATGGTCAGCTGGCAGAAACACCGGCTGCATTCTCAGGTTCCCCCGATGGCACGGGTCTGCCCGAGAAGGCCGTAGAAGGCAGTGGGGGAGGGGTGGACATAATCTCCCGCTGCTGGTAAAAGCAATCCTGCAGCTAATTATCTACTAGGATTGCTTTTACATGAAAGCCGATCACCGGCTGAAAAAAACTACACCAGGATGATGCCTGCAGATGTAGGCATCATCCTGGTATAACCATTCAAATCCAGTGATGTACCAGTACGTTGCTGGTCCTTGTTGGGTATATATGATATATTCTTTTGTTTTTGTACGCAGCCTGTGGACTGAATGAAAAAATGAGAAGAAATCTCTGCCAGAAAAAGTGTGTGGTATGCCCACCATTAGAATATACCGCCCTGCATCCACCCACTTCTAATGGTGGGCACACATTAGGTCGCACGGTGCCACATGCGCCAGTTGCAGGATTGTACAAATGTCTAAATAGTGGCACGCTTGAATAAAAATTGTCCACGTATAAGTGGTACCCCATATGGAGAAATGATGACACCAAGTCCCAAACTATCATGCCACTGCTCCCAATGTAGTCTGGGCATCCGGGGGCTCCACGTGACTATCTTTTCCCTCGTAAATCTGAAACTTATAAGTATAGCCTGTTGTCCTCTCACAGGTCTTCTACATCTTGACCCCATATCTGGCACGCTTGCAGGGGAGAAATTGTTTGAATGCAAGGCGGCCAGAAAAAATAATAAGGGACTCATCAACGCAGATGTTTTGGTGGGGAGTATAGACATCTGCAAACTTTAGGGTAAGGTGATTTGCGAGGGGCTGAATTTTGTGGAGCCGATCAAAATCAGGGTCCCCCCGAGGATGACAGAGTGTATTGTCACTGAAATTCAGGGTCACCCGAGGATGACAGAGTGTATTGTCGCTGAAATTCAGGGTCACCCCGAGGATGGCAGAGTGTATTGTTGCTGAAATTCAGGGTTACCCCGAGGATGACAGAGTGTATTGTCGCTGAAATGCATAAAACACATTATACTCTCATATCTAGTCCTGGCCATGGCAGCAGAGAACACGGCATATGATGAATCGGGTCTGTGGACCAATACAACCGCAATTCATTTCTTTTAGTAATGCCCATGTTGAGGGTTAGGCCCAAAAAAAATTTAAATTTGAAAACCGTAATGAGTTTCCATGCGAATGGTCTGGCAAGGTTTGAATTTGGGTTGGCGGCGATAAATTGTTGTGCATATAGACTGCTTTGATCCACAATCAACGCATACAGATATTCCGTGAAAAACAGCTCCAAAAATCAAGGAGGTTTGTGAAAGACCAGGATGTACTAGACCGCTGGTACTCGCCAGTTCACCAAAAGGTAGCGCGGCACTAGTACTGGCACTCTGCTGCATATGAGAGTCATCAAAATTTACCGACAAGTGCTAACAGAGATCAGGCCTGATTCTGCCAACACTGCGGTTTTGTGTGCAATGTATCAGGTGACAGTGACCTACTGACACTGCACTTCCTGGGGGAGAAGGGGGGGTAAGCGTAGGGGCTTAACGCAGGTGTTGGAAGGTGCCGGGGCTGATCCCGCTAACGCTGCGTTTTTGCGAACGCTATACTAATGTGAACGCTGGTATAGTGCTGACCTGATCAAAGATATTGACCCGTTCAGACACTATACTAGCAATGGAGGTTTATTGTACATGGGCGTGCTCCTGGCAATCAAGGGGTTAAATGTGATGACTGGTGTACTGTCGGGCAATATGACGCTATCTGGGAGGGGTGTGAAAACCACGGGAGCGCGAATTACATATATATATATATGTGATTTTGCGTACCCATGCCGCCCTGTAGCAGTATTTCTGCTGTAGGGTGGTAAGGAAGCGGTTACAGAAGAGGTTTGTGTTATGGCGCTGCGTTACTTTAACTGACAATTGCGCGGTCATGCAACACTGCACCCAAATTAAATTTACATCCTTTTTTTTCCACAAATTGAGCTTTCTTTCAGTGGTATTTGATCGCCTGTGCGTTTTTAATTTTTTGCGCTATAAAAAAAAAGGCTGACAATTTTGAGACAAAAAAACAATATTTTGGACTTTTTGCTATAAAACATGTCCAGTAAAAAAAATTAAAAAATCAAATTTTGGCACAAATTTCATCCAAAATGCATTCTGCGACGTGTTTCTGCTAAAAAAAAATCCCAATACGTGTAAATTAATTGGTTTACATGAAAGTTATAGCGTTTACAAATGGCGGGAAAGATACTGGGATTTTTAATTTTATTTATACTAATAATGGTGGCGATCAGCGACATATTGCGGCGATCAGCGACTTATGGCGGGACTGCGGGACTGTGGCGGACATTTTGACACTGGGGGGGAACTGACTTGGGGTCACTGACATCCCCAGTGACACCAATACAGTGATCAGTGAAAAAAAAAAACACTGAAACTGTACTAATGGCAATGGGGAGGAAGGGGTTAACATTTTTAGTGTTCACTGTGTGAGGGGAGTGTTTAACTAGGGGGAGGGGGTGTGTGCTGGAGGGGGGGGAGAGCTGATCCAGGCAGAGAAACCCTCTGCAGCTTGTCATGAGCTGAGCAACTGACAGATAACAAGGCTGTGTGTAAACAATGCAGCCGTGTTATCTGTCAGTAATCACAGCTCATCCCGGCCAAAAAGCCGGTAATCACTGGCCGTGACCCGGCGGCTGGGACCCGCTGATGACACCCGCGGGACAGGTAGGGCGTGCACGCGCCTCGCGTGCGCCCCCTACCTGTTTTGCAGAACCGCGTTTTAAAACGTGCTTTTGCCTGTGAGTGCCGCCCTGCCACCGTATATCTACAGTGGCTGGGCGGCAAGTGGTTAAGCTCCTTATGCAAGTTACAACAGCGGCTAAGCAGGTTATAGCGAAATCCTGGAAATCCCCCACTCTTAGTGTTGCTGCCGTCAAATCCAGAATAACACAAGCCATGATACATGCAAAGGTGGAAGCCACAATTCTTGACATGATCCCTAAATTTTTGCACATATGGAGTCCCTGGGTAGAGCGCTTCCTCCCGCCTAACTTTGATGAATCACTCCTTCTCCCTTGATTTCTATATTGTGCACCCAGAATTCTGTCAATAGTCCTCCGTGGGCAACTCATGGAGTCTGCTGTAAACTAGCTGATTGTTTATGGAAGTCATCGCTATTGTTTTTTTTGTCCCATACCCTCCCTTCCTCCCCCATTTGATCCCCCTCCAAACTTCCCCCTACTTCTTAAATGCACTTAAGAGATGTTACTTGGATTGGCTGGGACCACAATGTCATCTATTGCCGACTCTTATGTTCTTGCTTTTGCTTGCATTGTATAGACATCTGTAATGTGATCCTCATTCATTTTTCTTCAATGTCCTATGTATATATACAATGTCTCCTTGATTGTGTTGTTAAAGTTTTCTCTTTTGTTAATAAAAATGTTTGAACAAGATTTTAAGTGTGGGAGCCCTGCTCCTCCTTTAGATTCAGGGCGTAGTAATAGATTTGTAGTACATCTAGGTTTTTTCGCATTCCAGAGAAATTTAGTAAATATAGCCTGTAATTTGCTAAAAAAGGTGTCAGGGATGGGAATGGGGAGTGTGCGGCATATATAAAGGGTCTTGGGCAGTATGTTCATCTTCAGAGTCGCCACTCTTCCCAATTTTGAGAGGGTTGATGTACGAAGATTACTAAGTTCTTGAGGGATGGATTCCAGTAATATTTTATGGTTTGAGGCGTAAAGTTGATCTGTTGTGGTAGTAAGTTTAATTCCTAAGTATGGGATACTGTAATGTTCCCAAGAAAAGGGGAATTGTTTGGTTAATATTTCTTTGCTGCCTGCTTCCTCTGCTGCTGCCTGATTCCTCTGCTGTTGCCTGCTTCCTCTGCTGTTGCCTGCTTCCTCTGCTGCTTCCTGCTTCCTCTGCTGTTGCCTGCTTCCTCTACTGCTGCCTGATTCCTCTGCTGTTGCCTGCTTCCTCTGATGTTGCCTGCTTCCTCTGCTGCTTCCTGCTTCCTCTGATGTTGCCTGCTTCCTCTGCTGTTGCCTGCTTCATCTGTTGCTGCCTGCTTCCTCTGCTGCTGCCTGCTTCCTCTGCTGTTGCCTGCTTCCTCTACTGCTGCCTGATTCCTCTGCTGTTGCCTGCTTCCTCTGATGTTGCCTGCTTCCTCTGCTGCTGCCTGCTTCCTCTGATGTTGCCTGCTTCCTCTGCTGTTGCCTGCTTCATCTGTTGCTGCCTGCTTCCTCTGCTGCTGCCTGCTTCCTCTGCTGCTGCCTTCTTTCTCTGATGTTGCCTGCTTCCTCTGATGTTGCCTGCTTCCTCTACTGCTGCCTGCTTCCTCTGCTGCTGCCTGCTTCCTCTGATGTTGCCTGCTTCCTCTACTACTGCCTGCTTCCTCTGCTGCTGCCTGCTTCCTCTGCTGCTTCCTCTGCTGCTGCCTTCTTCCTCTGCTGTTGCCTGCTTCCTCTGCTGCTGCCTGCTTCCTCTTCTGTTGCCTGCTTCCTCTGCTGTTGCCTGCTTCCTCTGCTGCTGCCTTCTTCCTCTGCTGTTGCCTTCTTCCTCTGCTGTTGCCTGCTTCCTCTGCTGCTGCCTGCTTCCTGCTTCCTCTGCTACTGCCCGCTTCCTCTGATGTTGCCTGCTTCCTCTGCTGTTGCCTGATTCCTCTACTGCTGCCTGCTTCCTGCTTCCTCTGCTACTGCCTGCTTCCTCTGCTGTTGCCTGCTTCCTCTGCTGCTGCCCGCTTCCTCTACTGCTGCTGCCTGCTTCCTCTACTGCTGCTGCCTGCTTCCTCTGCTGTTGCCTGCTTCCTCTGCTTTTGCCCGCTTCCTCTACTGCTGCTGCCTGCTTCCTCTGCTTATGCCCGCTTCCTCTACTGCTGTTGCCTGCTTCCTCTACTGCTGTTACCTGCTTCCTCTGCTGTTGCCTGCTTCCTCTGCTGTTGCCTGCTTCCTCTGCTGTTGCCTGCTTCTTCTGCTGTTGCCTGCTTCCTCTGCTACTGCCTGCTTCCTCTGCTGTTGCCCGCTTCCTCTGCTGCTGCCTGCTTCCTCAGCTGCTGCCTGCTTCCTCTGCTGCTGCCCGCTTCCTCTACTGCTGCTGCCTGCTTCCTCTGCTGTTGCCTGCTTCCTCTGCTTTTGCCCGCTTCCTCTACTGCTGCTGCCTGCTTCCTCTGCTTATGCCCGCTTCCTCTACTGCTGTTGCCTGCTTCCTCTGCTGTTGCCTGCTTCCTCTGCTGTTGCCTGCTTCCTCTGCTGTTGCCTGCTTCTTCTGCTGTTGCCTGCTTCCTCTGCTACTGCCTGCTTCCTCTGCTGTTGCCTGCTTCCTCTGCTGTTGCCTGCTTCTTCTGCTGTTGCCTGCTTCCTCTGCTACTGCCTGCTTCCTCTGCTGTTGCCCGCTTCCTCTGCTGCTGCCTGCTTCCTCAGCTGCTGCCTGCTTCCTCTGCTGCTGCCCGCTTCCTATACTGCTGCTGCCTGCTTCATCTGCTGCTGCCTGCTTCCTCTGCTGCTGCCTGCTTCCTCTGCTCTTGCCTGCTTCCTCTGCTGCTGCCTGCTTCCTCTGCTGCTGGCACTGTTCAATGTACTCTGATGCTCTGGTGGGTCGGCAAGCCCAGCTCATAATCAGCGGGTTGCCCACACCGGGCATTAGACATGAGCACACAGGAAATGTTCATTTCAGACGCATTTGTCTGGTTATTCTCCTTATGTTGAACAGGTTTGTTTTTGGAATTCGTTTTGTATCTTCGGCCGTCGTTTTGTATATTCGTTGGTCTGGGTGGATTCAAAAACTATATTGAAACTATTTGAATGTGTTTGATAACATAACCATTGATTCGGATGGTGAAGACTAGCTGGTAGTATCTCCATGTGATGGGATGACGCCGTCTTCCGAAGAACACCAATAAAATTCAGAAACTATCTCTTCTGTGAGGACATTGTTTATATTTAATATAAAAGCTAATGGCCAGGGGGGTTATGGGAAAGCCTATGACAAGGAGATGGGCACAATATGGCCGAGGTAAAGGGCTGCCATCAGGTGGGTTGTTCTATCCTAGAAGAAGTGGGGGTTCTACTTGCACCTTTAATACCAATAATCAGCCAATCAGAAGCCCCCTTACACGCTAATCTTCAGATCTCTTGTATTTCTTCAGATAAACCCATTTTCTCTGGGTAACTTAGTGTTCAAATGTTCAAATGATCATTTAAAAGAATAAATATTCCTGACACAATGTTTCCACAGACTATTAAATATTCTTTATTTTCCTCAGATAGGGAGATTAATGTCAGGAATCCTCCCATGTGCTGTATGTGCTCCTCTGTGTAAGGATTCCTATGTCTACGAGTCTCAGCCCCTCCCTGTAGGATCGTACACAACGGGTCACACTGGTTACTTTCACTTTCGTTTCTCTCTTCCGCTCTCAGCGATGGCGTCTTCTGATCTGAGGAAGGAGCTGGAATGTTCCGTCTGTCTGAACATTTATACAGATCCTGTAACCCTGAGATGTGGACACAACTTCTGCCGGGACTGTATTGGCCGTGTGTTGGATACACAGGAGGGGTCTGGAGGTTATTCCTGTCCTGAATGCAGAGAAGAGTTCCAGGAACGTCCTGCACTGAGGAGGAACATAACACTACGTAACATAGTGGAGAACTTCCAGTCTACCCATCCAGAGCAGGAGGAGTCCGGGGTCTTCTGTACTTACTGTATTCACACTCCTGTACTGGCTGTGAAATCCTGTCTGATGTGTGAAGCTTCTCTGTGTGACAACCACCTGAGAGTCCACAGCAAGTCACCAGAACACGTCCTATGTGACCCCACCACTTCCCTGAAGGACAGGAAATGCTCCATCCATAAGAAGATCCTGGAGTATTACTGCACCGAGGACTCCACCTGTATCTGTGTGTCCTGCAGTTTGGTCGGAGAACATCGGGGACACCAGGTGGAGACTCTGGAGGAGGCCTCTGAGATGAAGAAGAAGAAACTGAGGAATGTTCTGCAGAAACTGATGACAGAGAGAGAGGAGACAGAGAAAAGAGTCCAGAGTCTGCAGGAACGCAGGAGGAAAGTACAAGGAAAAGCAGATGATGAAACCAAGAGAGTCACTGCCCTGCTCAGAGACCTCAGGAGACGTCTGGAAGACCTGGAGAAGAGAGTCCTGAGGGACATCTCCGGGTGGGCAGAGCGGGTCTCCAGTCCCATGTTGGATTATATTCAGGATCTGGAAATAAAGAAGGAGGAGCTGTCCAGGAAGATGAGGGACATTGAGGAGCTGTGTAAAATGACGGATCCATTGACTGTCCTACAGGAATCAAACACAGGTGACTTGTGTGATACTGAGGATGGAGATGATGAGGACAGAGAGAGACATGAGAACCTCCTCCATGATGGAGGGGATGGGGATGTGGGGGGGATCTCACACACATTACACACGGGTTTATCTGATATCATGTCTGGGGTCAATGTACAGAAATGTACAGGCACACATGTCTCTCCACATTCTACTACAAAGGGCAAAGGTCCCATCAATGGTCCACCATCCAGGCCAGACCCCCAACCCTCCCCCACTGGAGGACCAAATATTGGGGCTGTACAGCAAACATGGGGGGTGTCGGGGGTTACAGACATATTACTGGATGTGAGGACAGCTGGTGATCATCTACATATATCAGATGACAAGAAAACTGCATCCTCATCATCACATCAGAATCGGCCAGAAACACCAGAGAGGTTCCAGGATTATCAGGTGATGAGCAGTCAGAGCTTCTCCTCCGGGAGACATTACTGGGACGTGGATGTCAGGGGGGCAGAGAACTGGAGAGTCGGGATGTGTTACCCCAATATAGACAGGAGAGGAGGTCAGTCAGTGATTGGATATAATAAGAAGTCCTGGGGGTTGGAGAGGCAGAGGGTGGAGAGGTGGTGGTTGGAGGAGTTGGAGGGGTTATTGTGGAGTGATCAGTACTCAGTGATACATGACAGTAATAGGACCCAATTACCCGGCGGTGTCTCCAGTACCAGAGTCAGGATAGATCTGGATTATGAGGCCGGGCGGATCTCCTTCTATGATCTGTGTGACCCGATCCGACACCTCCACACCTTCACCACCACCTTCACTCAGCCCCTCCATGCTGGGGTATATGTATGGGATGGTTGTATAAAGATATGTGGGAGGAGCCAGAAGTGAGAGATACACCCAGAGACATCACAAGGGGGATGATCTGATTGGTGATTGGTGCAATACTCAGCCAATAGGAGGAAGGGCAGGAAACAGGAGTGATTTGTGGAGAAAGCTGCAGGTTCCGGGGCCGTCATCTTCATCCTAAACCTCACTTCACTCCCTAGTGTGTCACTGACCAGGAACAAGCATGCAGGAGGTCCGAGTGTTCCGCCTTCACTGGCTGCATGCTTGTTACTGTTTTTGTTGACAGTGACAGTAAAATGACATTTGAAAAATGAGTATTTTGGCAGTTTAAAAATGACAGTTGTTTTTGACAGTGACAATAAAATGACAGTTGAAAATGAGAAGGTTTTTTAGCAGTTGAAAAATTAGGGTTTTTTTGACAGTTTAAAAACGACATTTATTTTTCTGTTAACAGTGACATAAAAAAAAGTTAATTTTTGACAATGGAAAAAATGACAGTTAAAAAATGCAGTTATTTTTTCAATTGAAAAATTAGTTATTTTTAACAGTTGAAAAAAATAAATTTTCATAAATTATTTTGACAGTGTAAAAAAAAATAGTTAATTTTTGATAGTGGCAACAAATGACAGTTGAAAAATGAGGGTTTTTATGACAATTAAGAGATGACAGGGTTTATTTGCAGTTTAAAAATGACATTCATTTTTATTAAGTTGAAAAATGACAGTTGATTTATGACAGTGGTAAAAAAAAAAGATTTTTTAAAAATGAGGGGGTTTTAACAGTTTAAAAATACCATTTTTTTGTCAGTTGAAAAATGACAGTTATTTTTTAAAGTGGTAACAAATGACAATTATTTTTGACAGTTGAAAAATGTATTTTTTTTTTGTCATTTAAAAAATGACAGTCATTTTTCAGCGGTCAAAAAACACAAAATTTTTCAATTGTCATTTTTTCCACTGTAAAAAAATTAACTGTCATTTTTCAACGGTCAAAAATAACTGTCATTTTTCAGCTGTCATTTTATTGCCACTGACAAAAAAGTCTGTCATTTCTTTCCACTATAAAGATAAAACGGTCATTTTTCAACTGTCAAAAAAACTTTAAGACAAAAAATAGCTGTCATTTATAACTGTCAAATATAACTGTCATTGCATTAAATCAACCGTTCACCACAAAGGAAATACTAGATGTCATGAAGGCCCTCCCACATAATACATCGCCTGGACCAGACGGATACTCCTCTGAATATTATAAGTTGTTCTCTAACTTACTATCTCCCCACCTAGAGAGGGTTTATAATGCAGCCATGTCCTCTGCCTCCTTCCCACCTGAAATGTTGGCTGCCACCATAGTGACGCTTCCTAAACCAGGGAAAGAGACGGTTTCTCCTCAAAATTTCAGACCCATTTCTTCGCTCAATGTGGACTTAATTAATTAATGGCCAATAGACTAGTTCTCCTTCTGCCTGTCCTTATTAAGCCAGACGTGGTGGGTGTCACCCCGGGACGCCCAGCCCCTGATGCAGCCAGGCACGTGTTAAACCGTATGCACTGGGTTGAGATATCGGGTGAACCCTCTCTATTCCTTACACTAGACCAATGTTTCTCAACTCCAGTCCTCATGGACCCCCAACAGGTCATGTTTTCAGGATTTCCCTCAGATGAAACAGCTGTGGTAATTACTAAGGCAGTGAAACTGATCAAATCACCTGTGCAAAATAATGGAAATCCTGAAAACATGACCTGTTGGGGGTCCATGAGGACTGGAGTTGAGAAACACTGCACTAGACGCGGAGAAAGCCTTTGGCCGGGTCCATTGGGGGTATTTGTCACAAGTGTTACATGAATTTGGCCTTACTGGAGCAATACATGATGCTATTTCCTCGTATATACCCAACCTTCCGCTTTTGTTTTTACAGAGGGCCTTTTCTCAAAGAGCTTTCCCATTACGAATGGAACGAGGCCAGGGTTGCCCACTGTCCCCCTTCATTTTTGCGTTGCTTATGAAAGCGTTAGCAGAAAAACTTCGCTCACTCCATCATATTTCAGGAATTCAGGTTCTGTATAAAATGCACACTATAACGAATTGCAGACGATGTCATTTTGACATTAACGAACCCGGCGATTTCCTTGGCCAAAGCCTATAAAATACTACGATCTTTTCAATGAGGTGTCTTTCTACAAAATGAATGAAACTACATCGAGTATTTTAGGCATTAACATGGATTCTGAACTACAAGCCTGGCTACAATCACAATTCTCTTTCCCTTGGAACAAAGGTTCGTTACAATACTTGGGTGTCTCTCTGACATCTCCTAGTAAAAATCTCTTCATAAAGAATTTCAGCCACCTTGCTGAAATAGTGGGCCGAGACCTGGAGACACCGAAGAGGCATTACCTATCATGGTCGGGCAGATTGGCGGCTGTCACGATGCTTATACGTCCAAAAATGTTGTATTATTTCAGAACATCGCCCATCTGTATTCACATAAAATGTTATCAAACCTACAAACTAAGATTTCCAACTTTATTTGGTTAAACAAACAATCTAGATGTTCATTTGCCGTTCTGATGAAATATAAAAAAGTGGGCGGTATGGGCATGCCACCCTTAAAAGACTCTCACAAGGCGTCTATTCTAGACCAGATACAAGCCTGGATATCTCCTCTAAAGCTGCAACTTTGGTGTCAAGTTGAACAGGCGTATATCCCATTCGGGGACTTATATTCCCTACTGTTGATGCCCAAAAAGTGTCAAATTGCATTGGCCCAAGCACATCCCACTATAATGGCGGCTTGTGTCTCATGGAACAGCCTACTAGGGGAGGGACATAATGCTCCTAACTTCATAAAGGTGCCCATCCCGCTACATTCTCTTGAGCTCCTCCTTAACGAGGTTTCTTTTGCACACTGGGAGGCTAAGGGGATCCACAAAATTTCAGACCTTTTCTGCCTAGAGAAAGTCATTCCATTTGAGGAACTAATCACAAAATTTCACATTTCCCAACATGACTTTCTGTTATATGCCAAGGTGGTAGTGTGTCTGAAATACCATAAAATAACAGATCCAATTATCCCAACACAGGCATGGCCATTCTGGAACCCCTCCCCACCGCAGACGGGAGGTATATACCTCTTCTATTACACACTCTAAATTGGTTTTTACTAAATCTACCCCTCTGGTCAAATGGGAAAGGGAACTAAACCTATCTATCACAGAAGCTCAGTGGCTTAAAGCCGTTAGATGCCATTACTCTCTCCAGATGCTCGACCCACTGGGAATTGGTACAGAAAATCCATCTTGGATGGTATCTGACTCCTTACACCATAGCTACATATTCTAAGGGGGGCTCCAATCTCTGCTGGAGAGGGTGCAAGCACGTTGGGACATTGATCCACATGTTTTGGACCTGCCCTATTATTGTAGGGTATTGGTCCCAAGTAATTACACTAGTGAAACAAATAACTGGCGTCCTTAACCACTTCCCGACCGGCCGTTCTATATAAACGGCCAGACGGTGGCAGTGCAGGGTTGGGTGGCCATTTATAAACAGCCCCCCGCACCCTGCTTGTGTGCACTCCCTGGGAGCGGGCAGCACCGCGATCCGGTGCCCGCTGTGTCCTCCAGACACAGTGAAACACTGATTGTTGTACGGGACCTCTGTACGAGGTCCCGATCATGTGATCACTGATTGGCCAATCAGTGATCACATGCAACGTAGTAAGCAAGATGTCACTTGTGACATCATTGCTTACTACGTGTGAAATCTGTGAATGATCACAGAGGTCACATGGTACGGGGCTATTCACAACAGCCTTGTACCATGTGACAAGCTGTGACCAATCACAGCTCACTCAGTATTTCTCAATGGCTGCAAGAATGCAGACAGAGAGAAAGAGAAATGATTGCTCCTACATCTTACTGTATATGGGTGTAAAAGCAATCAGTGTTAAAAAAAAAAAAAAAATCTTCATCATCCCTCACAAGTAGTACAGTGTCACCATGGTGACCCCACACTGCTAGGGTGACAGTATGTATAAAATAAAAATAAAGAAATAATAATATAAAAATGTAAAAAAAAAGTTTAAAAATTATAATTTTTGGTTATGAACTAATTTGGATTTTTTTTTACTAAAAAGATTATGGAATAAATTTTGGCCGAGATTTATGATGAAATATTATTTATTTGCAAAATTTTATAAAAAAACCCCACTTTTTTCCAAAATTTTTTGACTTTTTCATTTAATAGCAAAAAAAATAAAAATCCCAGTGGTGAATAAATACCATCAAAATAAAGCTTTATCTGTCTCAAAAAAATGGTAAAAAATTTATTTGGGTACAGTGTTGCATGACCGCGCAATTGTCATTCAAAGTGTGACAGCGCTGAAAGCTGAAAATTGCCCTGGGCAGGAGGGGGTAAAAGTGCCCAGTCTGGAAGGGGGTAAAAGTGTCCAGACTGGAAGGGGGTAAAAGTGTCCGTTCAGGAGGGGGTAGAAGTGTCCGGATTGGAAGGAGGTAAAAGTGTCCGGATTGGAAGGAGGTAAAAGTGTCCGGACTGGAAGGGGGTAAAAGTGTCCGGTCTGGAAGGGGGGAAAGTGTCCGGACTGGAAGGGGGTAAAAGTGTCCGGACTGGAAGGGGGTAAAAGTGTCCGGACTGGAAGGGGGGGAAAGTGTCCGGACTGGAAGGAGGTAAAAGTGTCCGGACTGGAAGGGGGTAAAAGTGTCCGGTCTGGAAGGGGGGAAAGTGTCCGGACTGGAAGGGGGTAAAAGTGTCCGGACTGGAAGGGGGGGAAAGTGTCCGGACTGGAAGGGGGGGAAAGTGTCCGGACTGGAAGGGGGGGAAAGTGTCCAGACTGGAAGGGGGTAAAAGTGTCCGGACTGGAAGGGGGGGAAAGTGTCCGGTCTGGAAGGGGGGAAAGTGTCCGGACTGGAAGGAGGTAAAAGTGTCCGGACTGGAAGGGGGGAAAGTGTCCGGACTGGAAGGGGGTAAAAGTGTCCGGACTGGAAGGGGGGGAAAGTGTCCGGTCTGGAAGGGGGTAAAAGTGTCCAGACTGGAAGGGGGTAAAAGTGTCCGGTCTGGAAGGGGGTAAAAGTGCCCGGACTGGAAGGGGGTAAAGTGTTTGGTCTGGAAGGGGGTAAAAGTGTCCGGACTGGAAGGGGGGGAAAGTGCTCGGTCTGGAAGGGGGTAAAAGTGCCCGGACTGGAAGTGGTTAACAAAATGACAGTAGAACTGGCTCTCCTAAGTGAATATGGATAACTGCCCCTCACCCATGAAACCTATCACATTGAGTATTCTAGCTACAGCGCGCCTCATATTTGTTAGAAAATGGAAATCTGCAAATGTCCCTACCATAGCAGAAATGAAGCAACATTTAGATGTAATGTATGAAGATGAACAAAAATGGCTTCTAGAGATCATTCTGCTGATTATTTCCATAAACGTTGGCATTCTTGGAAGCAACTTAGGCCTTCAGTTGGTTAATCTGCTGGTCAGAAGGCGTAATTAGAAGCCATGCCGCCATTTTGCTGATTACTGATTTATAGTTAATGTGATATTAATTTCATTTTGTGTTGCCATAGAGTACGCAAGATTGATATTTGTATAAGCGATATCCTCTTTAACTCCGCTTGTCATTTGGATCCCTTTCTTTCTATATATATTACCTTTGCCATGTTGGGAAGTATCTTTTATGGAACTTTTCTACACCCGATATGCTGACTTTTTCTTGAAGGAAAACCAAATAAAGAATATGTGAAATAAAATGGTCAGCTTTGCAAAACTTCTCTACCTTCTCCAGACCATCCCTCTCTCGCTTCGTCATGGAGACATATAAAATATAACAAAGTTATATCTAAATATCTCTGGATAGGGCGCCGCCCCCGTATAGCATTGCATAGACTCTTTCTCCCAAGGAGCGAGGGGGGGGGGGGGGTCTGGTTTGCCTAATATCAGAGTATACAATCTCTCCTGTTTATTAAGAGTCTGCTTAGACTGGCTGTCCCGGTCCTCCAAATATTCCAATTTCCAGATGGAAACAGATATAGTATACCCATACAGCCTAGCAGCAATCTTACATTGTAACGTCAACTCTCTTCCATCTCACATAATACACAATGTTCTTATACCAGACACCCTTATAGCATGGAGAGAGGTCAGACACAAGCTAGGGGTATCCCCCTGAGTACCCCGTTACCTTCCAATTCATAATAATCCTTCATTTCCTCCTTCATAACATTATGCAGCATACGCAGCCTGGACTACCCATGAGTTTGTAGATGTTGTTGTCAGGGGTCGGTGTTTCTGCTGCGATGCGCCGGGTGGTGCATGCGCAGAACACCGATACATTCTAGCCAGTGAGCAGCGGGACCTGGGCGATCGCGATGGCGTGCTCGTGATCGCGGACACGCGCCTGGCACCAATGACAGCGCAGGGCGTGCTATTTAAACAGGACAGGAGGTATGTCAATTGCTATTTGGTCTTTACTTGTCCTGTTCCTGTATCTGATCCTGTGAAGCTTCCTGTTGCCGACCTCTGCTTTGATCTTGACCCTGTTGATTGTCTCCTGCTTGACCCCTGGCTTGTCCTGACCATTCCTCTGCCTGATCCTCTGTACCGCGCTGCCCGTTAGTTGCTGAACCCGGCTCGTGACCCTGACCATTCTCTGCCTGCTCCTCCGGTACCTCGCTGCCCACACGTTGCTGACCTGGCCTGCCTGACTACGCCTTACGTTATCCTGACGATCCATCCATCCCACAAGGATCTGTCCCTGTTACCAGGCCTGCCAGCCTCTTCACGTCAGATTCCATTTCCCGCACACCCCTGACTGTGCTCTCTACCACTGCCAGACGTACTCAGGGGTCGCGACCTGGTCTCAGTCTGCTCCAAGTCCATCCCCACCATCAGGGGCCCTGCTGAATAAGCAGATTGGGACTTAGACCCCACGCCCTGAGGAACCCCGTGCTGTGGGCTGCTAGAGACACCACCAGGCAGTGCTTGACAGTTGTGCAACTGTTTGATGCATCTTCTGGATCACTTATGCCATTTCATAATATTATGACGAAACTAAACCTGCCTTCTCATCACTTTATATACATTTTACAAGTCCTGAACTACGTGAAAAACCTCGTTTGTGATAAATCTGTCAGAGTTCACAACTCGTTGATCAATACCCTTATGCAACGATGAAAGCTCAAGATATCGGACATTTACACCCCATTATATCTACACTTTACTAAACCCTTAGAACTCTCGTTAACAGCGTCTTGGGTCAAAGACTTCCAAAACTCAGTCACAGTAGACCAAATACTGATGGGCTTCAACTCTACTTGTGCCTTCATATCAAATGAGTTCTGGTGAGAACAACAACTCAAGATCATACACCTTGCCTATATGCCATGTGCCTTTCCAAAATCCCCTCTGGCCACACCACACTGTCCGCTTTTCAACTTCCTTGTGCCTTCTCTCAAACATAGGCTGTGGCTATGCCCTCCTATATCCAGATTCTGGGACCAAGTAAACCACTTCTCAGAATTTGTCACTGGGTTACAACTATCAGATCCTCTACATCTTCTCTTCGGCAATCTAGAGCACACAACCTTCGATCTCCTCAATTCACAGCCTACACTCATCAGAACAAATAAACCATGGCTAACAACCTGCTTCTTAGTGGCAAGGAGAGTTGTCTTGAAAATCATGGATCTCAACCACACCTCCAATCATATCTGATGTTAAAGAAGATCTCAACTGTCTCCTCCACAAGGAAAAACTAGATCTACTATTATCCTGCCCTCGCAAAACAGACTCTTTTGTCCATAAATGGCACCTATACATCACCAGAACCTTTTATATATCAGAACAACGAGAACTTCTGACATGCTAACAATTACTGAGCAAACATAGCAGGTCCTACAACTATCCACACTGACCACAGTCCCCAAATGTATGACATGACCAACATACTACATTTGTATCCTGATTCCTCCTACTCCAGATATATAAATATTGGCTTTTCTCATGCTATAGCACACTCAGGTATCCAAGTTCTATCATCCAACATGAAATAGCCACCTCCTTGGCTGCTCACCACCTTACCTTAAAGTTGTCAAAGCAAACACATTGGTTCCCTCAGATTCTGTTCGCTCCCTTACCCCCCCATGTCCTTCTTCAGTTTCACCCCTCACTTCCTTCTTCTTCCCCGACTTTTCTTCCATCATTTTCTTCTTCCTTTTATTTTGTTTGTTCTGATCCTACACACCACTAAACCTCTACTGATCAGATGTAGTACAGACACGTCTCCAGTAAGGAGTGGTTACTACCCCGGCTTAGAACGCTCATTTCCAGGCCACGTATCGCTTGTATTATGTTCATGATCACCAAAGCAAATCCACCATAAGTTTCCTTACAATGAGCTATGTTCTTCATGTTACAAATCCTTCCCATATCTTGTACTATTACCCAATGCACAGATCGCCTGTACTGTATCTTCTCTTTCTTCATTTGTGTTTATTGTATTGACAAAACCCAATAAATATTTCTTTAAAAAAAATAATATCACTATGTAGATGGTCCAACAATTCTCCAGTGTCAATCAGCAGGAACATCGATGTGTGACTCCTAGAATTATAAATAAGCATCCATGTGTCAATATTGTTCCCAAACTGCAACCTTTTATACCGGAATGCTGACCCAAAAAACCTCTATCATACCTCCAGTGCAATCACGTGGTGGAAACCACTCTGTAGACGCGTCCTTCCCTGCTGGCACCAAAACACTCATCTATCGTGGCGTTTATATGATGTAATCAATCAGGGCCGGACCAAATGGTCCCGTGGGAGAGATCCGCCCATCCCTCAGCGCACATCGTGTATGCGCCTACGTCATTTCCATCCCTACACTGTATGGGCAGAACTGATACTCACATCCACGAAGCGGCCATGACACCCATCTATTTAGGAGGTAAGCCCTATAGATAACAATAATGTGTATATACACCATTCTCAGCATAGTCCACAGACCATCCAAAAACCAAACCATCGAATACCAATCCCCCCCAAATGTCAGGACGGTACAAATCCCCCCCCAAATGTCAGGACAGTACAAATCCCCCCAAATGTCAGGACCGTACAAATCCCCCCAAATGTCAGGACTGTACAAATCCCCCCAAATGTCTGGACAGTACAAATACCCCCACAAATGTCAGGACCGTACAAATACCCCCAAATGTCTGGACAGTACAAATACCCCCCCCCCCAAATGTCAGGACTGTACAAATCCCCCCAAATGTCAGGACAGTACAAATCCCCCCAAATGTCAGGACAGGACAAATCCCCCCAAATGTCAGGACCGTACAAATCCCCCCAAATGTCAGGACCGTACAAATCCCCCCAAATGTCAGGACAGTACAAATCCCCCAAATGTCAGGACAGTACAAATCCCCCCAAATGTCAGGACTGTACAAATCCCCCCAAATGTCAGGACAGTACAAATCCCCCCAAATGTCAGGACTGTACAAATCCCCCCAAATGTCAGGATGGTGCAAATACCCCCAAATGTCAGGACTGTACAAATCCCCCCAAATGTCAGGACGGTACAAATCCCCCCAAATGTCAGAACAGTACAAATCCCCCCCAAATGTCAGGACGGTACAAATCCCCCCAAATGTCAGGACCGTACAAATATCCCCAAATGTCAGGATGGTACAAATACCCCCAAATGTCAGGACGGTACAAATCCCCCCAAATGTCAGAACAGTACAAATCCCCCCCAAATGTCAGGACGGTACAAATCCCCCCAAATGTCAGGACGGTACAAATACCCCTAAATGTCAGGATGGTACAAATCCCCCCAAATGTCAGAACAGTACAAATCCCCCCAAATGTCAGGACTGTACAAATCCCCCCAAATGTCAGGATGGTACAAATCCCCCCAAATGTCAGGACGGTACAAATCCCCCCAAATGTCAGGACAGTACAAATACCCCCCAAATGTCAGGACGGTACAATTCCCCCCAAATGTCAGGACGGTACAAATCCCCCCAAATGTCAGGACAGTACAAATACCCCAAATGTCAGAACGGTACCAATCCCCCCAAATGTCAGAACGGTACCAATCCCCCCAAATGTCAGGATGGTACAAATCTCCCCCAAATGTCAGGACAGTACAAATACCCCCCAAATGTCAGGACAGTACAAATCCCCCCCCCCCCCAAATGTCAGGACAGTACAAATCCCCCCCCCCAAATGTCAGGACTGTACAAATCCCCCCAAATGTCAGGACAGTACAAATCCCCCCAAATGTCAGGACAGGACAAATCCCCCCAAATGTCAGGACCGTACAAATCCCCCCAAATGTCAGGACCGTACAAATCCCCCCAAATGTCAGGACAGTACAAATCCCCCAAATGTCAGGACAGTACAAATCCCCCCAAATGTCAGGACTGTACAAATCCCCCCAAATGTCAGGACAGTACAAATCCCCCCAAATGTCAGGACTGTACAAATCCCCCCAAATGTCAGGATGGTGCAAATACCCCCAAATGTCAGGACTGTACAAATCCCCCCAAATGTCAGGACGGTACAAATCCCCCCAAATGTCAGAACAGTACAAATCCCCCCCAAATGTCAGGACGGTACAAATCCCCCCAAATGTCAGGACCGTACAAATATCCCCAAATGTCAGGATGGTACAAATACCCCCAAATGTCAGGACGGTACAAATCCCCCCAAATGTCAGAACAGTACAAATCCCCCCCAAATGTCAGGACGGTACAAATCCCCCCAAATGTCAGGACGGTACAAATACCCCTAAATGTCAGGATGGTACAAATCCCCCCAAATGTCAGAACAGTACAAATCCCCCCAAATGTCAGGACTGTACAAATCCCCCCAAATGTCAGGATGGTACAAATCCCCCCAAATGTCAGGACGGTACAAATCCCCCCAAATGTCAGGACAGTACAAATACCCCCCAAATGTCAGGACGGTACAATTCCCCCCAAATGTCAGGACGGTACAAATCCCCCCAAATGTCAGGACAGTACAAATACCCCAAATGTCAGAACGGTACCAATCCCCCCAAATGTCAGAACGGTACCAATCCCCCCAAATGTCAGAACGGTACCAATCCCCCCAAATGTCAGGATGGTACAAATCTCCCCCAAATGTCAGGACAGTACAAATACCCCCCAAATGTCAGGACAGTACAAATCCCCCCCCCCCCCCCAAATGTCAGGACAGTACAAATCCCCCCCCCCAAATGTCAGGACTGTACAAATCCCCCCAAATGTCAGGACAGTACAAATCCCCCCAAATGTCAGGACTGTACAAATCCCCCCAAATGTCAGGATGGTGCAAATCCCCCCAAATGTCAGGACTGTACAAATCCCCCCAAATGTCAGGACAGTACAAATCCCCCCAAATGTCAGGACTGTACAAATCCCCCCAAATGTCAGGACAGTACAAATCCCCCTAAATGTCAGGACGGTACAAACCCCCCCAAATGTCAGGACGGTACAAATACCCCCAAATGTCAGGACAGTACAAATACCCCCCAAATGTCAGGACGGTACAATTCCCCCCAAATGTCAGGATGGTACAAATACCCCAAATGTCAGAACGGTACCAATCCCCCCAAATGTCAGGACGGTACAAATCCCCCCAAATGTCAGGATGGTACAAATCTCCCCCAAATGTCAGGACTTCTTCACAGCCTGACCACATAGAGAGGCCCAACATCCAAGGAGGTTCATCAGGTGTTCTAGGGACATAAAGTACACATCTCATTTCCTGACAACCTATCACACTTCTGAAGGGCCTGAAGCACCAGGACAGAGGACACACCCACAAAGTGACCCCGTGCACAGCTGGGCACCGATGAGCACTGATATACACACAGGACCAGCTTGGGGTCTGCACTACACTTCTACAAATCCAACACCCCTTCCTTTACTCATAAGTGTTCCCACATATATTTCTGTCCAATCTGTCAGAGAGAAAACGAGGAGTGCTGATAGCAATCACAGACCCCCTGACATTCAGACTCCTCCATATTGTTACCGATGAATCAGGAAGATCCATCATTCTGGTCTGTGAGATAAATAACCCTCAATGTACCATTGTGACCCGATATCTGCCCGACTCCCCACCGCTTTCCTTCCTGTACAAAGTATGGAACAAAGTGCAGAAAATCAGGAGAGGCCATTTACTCGTCTGTGCAGATTTCAGTGCCGTTCCAGGCGTCACCATGGAAATCTCTGGCTCCTCCCCCACACATACCTGCCGACCGATGGCATGGAAATGCCTGAAAACTGCAAATAACGGCATTCCACCGACAGGTCCTACAGCATTTCTTCTAAGCCTCGCCTCACCTATTCATAGACTTGTTTAGGGCAGATCAGATCTTTCTTCAACAGATGTCTAAGGCTGGCCATACATTAGACAATCTTCTTGTACAATTTTCCTTTAGATTTACCAAAACCATAGAATTTGAGGTCCGAACTAAACACTTCCAATTTGTATGCAATCAGGCCGGCCCTTGTACTACATAGTGTAAGGTCCATCTAAAGGAGATTGAAGAAGAAGATTGTATAATGTATGGCCAGACTAATTCAGGGATCCTAAATGGAAGGGGTGTGCTGTGCTGGGGGAGGGGTTTGTGGGAAGGCTGGAGGAGTACAGTACAGTATATAAACTAGGATAAAGGGTAAGGGGGGACAATGTCCATCAGGGTAAAGGAGGGACACTGGCCATCTGGGAAAGGGGGGACTCTGACCATCAGGGTAAAGGAGGGACATTGGCCATCTGGGAAAGGGGGGACACTGACCATCAGGGTAAGGGGGGACACTGGCCTCCAGGGTAAGGGGATACACTGGCCATAAGAAATGGGGACAGTGACAATTAGGTTAAGGGGGGATACTGGCCACCAGTGTAAGTGGGGACACTGACCATCAAGGTAAAGGGGTATCACTAGCCATCAGGGAAAGTGGGGTCGCTGGCCATCAGGGTAAGGGGAGGTCACTGTCCAGCAGGGAAAGAGAGGTCATTGACCATCAGGGTAAGGAGAGAGGCTAGCCATAAGGGTAACGTGGGACACTGGCCATCAGGGTAAGGGGGAACATTAGCCTTGAGGTTAAAGTGGACACTGGATATAAGGGAAAAGGGGACATTGGCCATAAGAGTATGGAAGGACACTGGCTATCAGGGTAATAGGGGACACAGGCCACCATGGTAAAGGGGGACGCTGGTCATCAGGGTAAGAGAGGACACTAGCCATCAGGATAAGGGGGCACAATGGCCACTAGGGTTAGGGGGGACACTGACCATAAGGGTAAGAGAGGGAAAACTGACCAAAGGGGTAAGAGGGAGACAATGGCCATCAGGGAAAGAAGGAAACACTGACCATCAGGGTAAGGAGAGACACTGGCCATAAGGGTAATGGGATACACTGGCCATAAGGGTAAATGGATACACTGGTCATAAGTGAAAGGGGGGCAGTGGCAATTAGGGTAAGGGGGATACTTGCCACCAGTGTAAGTGGAGATATTGGCCATCAAGGTAAAGGGGTAACACTAGCCATCAGGGTAAGGGAAGACATTGAATATCAGGGAAAGGGAGGTCACTGACCATCAGGGTAAGGGGAGGTCCCTGGCCAGCAAGGAAAGCGGTGTCACTGGCCATCAGGGTAAGGGAAGGTCACTGGACAGCAGGGAAAGAGAGGTCATTGGCCATCAGGGTAAGGAGAGAGGCTGGCCATAAGAGGGGGGAGGAAAAACTAGCTATCAGGGTAAATGGACTCTGACCATAAGGTTGAGGGAGACACTGGCCATCAGGGAAAGGGGGGGGGGGGACACTGGCTATCAGGGTAAAGGGGGGCAATGGCCATCATGGTAAGAGGGGACACTGGCCATCAGGGTAAGGGGGGACACTGTTCATAGTGGTAAAAGGGGGACACTGGCCATCAGGTTATGGGTGGACACTGGCCATCAGGGTAATGGGGAAATTGGCCATAGAGGTAAGGGGGGGCACTTGCCATTAGGGAAAGGGGGCACACTGGCCATCAGGGAAAGTGGGCACACTGGCCATCAGGAGAAGGGGTCATACTGGCTATCAGGGAAAGGGAGGACACTTGTTACCAGGGAAAAGAGGGACACTGGCCATCTTGGAAAGGGGGGACAATAAGTGTCAGGGGGGACACTTGCCTTAGAGGTAGGAGGGAAATACTGGCCATCATGGAATGGAGAAAACAATTGTCATCATGGTAAGGGGGCACTGGCCATCAGGAAAAGAGGGACACTGGCCATCAGGGTAAGGGGGGACACTGGCAATCAAGTTAAGGGGGGGGACTTGAAATCATGGTAAGTAGTGACACTTGCCATCAGGGAAAGGGGGGACACTGGCCATCATTGAAAGGGGGGGCACTGGCCATCAGTGAAAGGGGTGATACTGGCCATCAGGGAAAGGAGGGCACTGGCTATAGGGGTAGTAGGGGGGCACTGGTCATCTGGAAATGGAGGTATCACTAGCCATCAGAATAAGAGGGATACTGGCAATCAGTGTAAGGTGGGACACTGGCTCACAGGGTAAAGGGGTACACTGGCCATCAGGGTACTGGGGACACTGGCCATCAGTCTAAAGGGGAACACTGGCCATCAGGGTAAGGGGGATCCTGGCCATCAGGGTAAGGGGGATCCTGGCCATCAGGGTAAGGGGGACACTGGCCATCAGGATAGAGGGGACACTGGCCATCAGGGTAGAGAGGACACTGGCCATAAGGGTGAGGGGGACACTGGCCATCAGGGTAGGGAGGACACTGGCCATCTGGGTAAAGGGGGTCACTGACCATCAGGGCAAGAGGAGGCACTATCCATAAGGGAAAAGGGGCATACTGGCCATCAGGGCAAGGGGGGACACTGGCCATCTTGGTAATGGGGGACACTGGCCATAAGGGGCAGGGGGGACACTGGCAATAGGGGTAAGAGGGGAACACTTACCATCAAGGAATGGAGAAAACAATGGAAATCAGTGTCAGGGGGAACACTGGCCTACAGGGTAAGGGGGAACACTGGCCATCAGTTTAATGGGGGACACTGGCCATCAGGGAAAGGGAGCACACTGGCCATCAGGTAAAGGGGGCATACTAGCCATTAGGGAAAGGGGTCACACTGGTCATCAGGGAAAAGTGGGAACACTGGCCATCAGGGAAAGGGGGAACACTGGCCATCAGGGAAAGGGGGAACACTGGCCGTCAGAGAAAGAGGGGACACTGGCCATCAGGGAAAGGGGGGACACTGGACATCTTGGTAAGGGAGACACTGGTCATTAGTGTCAGGGGGGACACTGACCTTAGAGGTAGGAGGGAGATACTGGCCATCATTGAAAGGAGAAAACACTTGCCATCATGGTAAGGAGGGCATTGGCCATCAGGCAAAGAGGGATACTGGCAATCAGGGTAAGGGGGATACTGGACATTAGGGAAAGTGGGGACACTGGCCATCAGGGAAAAGGGGGACACTGGCTATTAGAGTAAGGGGGGGCACTGGCTATTTGGGTAAGGGGGGACATTGGCCATCGGGGTAAGGGGGGACTCTGGCCCTAAGGGTAAAGGGGGACACTGACCATAATGGTAAAGAGCTACCCTGGCAATCAAGTTAAGGGAGAGAGTACATTGGCCATCAGGGAAAGTAGAATTTCTGGCCATCAAATTAAGGGGGTTACTTGCCATCAGGGTAAAGGGGGTAACTGGCCATCAGGGCAGGAGGAGACACTGGACATCATGTTAACGAGGGTCCACTGACCATCAGGATAAAGGGAGGGGAAAGAAGCCTCCAGAGTAAGGGGGGACATTTTCCATCAGGGTAATGGGGGACACTATAAATTAGGGTAAATGATGGGTAACACTGGCCATCAAAGTTAGGGGGGACACATACCATCAGGATAAGTGGGATACTGGTGGTTTGGCTGCCCAATGGGGTGCACTCACGGGTTCCAGTAATGTGAGAGCGGGGATCAGCCAGACTGACAGCATCTGTAAAGAGATCAGAGTGCGGCCTGGCCGTCTCGTGTCCAAGATGGAGGATGTCCAAGGAGTTGTGACCCTACGCTTTCCCTCCTCATCAGGAATCTGTCCCTTACCTCTTGTACTGTCCCTACCAGGGGGGTACCTGTCCCTACTCTACCAACTCACAAAATACACACCAAACCTGGGAGCCAGGGCCTTAAATAGACTCTGCCTGACCCAAGATGGCTGCCTGGGTCACATGGGGCGGCAGTATCCAATAGGATAGCTTCCACAGGAACCTTGTTCCTCTAGGCTTTTTCTCCAACAACAGTGCCACTGTGGAAGAGCGCCACCTGCAGTGGAGGAAGTAGACTGCAGCTGCCTACAAGCTACTACCAGAGAGTGTCCTCTGTGACCGATGTCACTGAATTTGGGAATCCTAACGCTCCCCCGACACTCCAACCAAGTGTAACCAGCATGGAACTTCACAAAGACCCTCATTGCCTGGTTATTGCATTGAGAGACTGGGGAGCTGCTGTGTGCCTGGCTGTCATCACCCAATAGGGAATGGAACCTGGGACCAAACAGAGGGACCAGCTTGGGGTCTGCGCTACACTTTTACAAATCCAACACCCCTTCCTTTACTCATAAGTGTTCCCACATATATTTCTGTCCAATCTGTCAGAGAGAAAACGAGGAGTGCTGATAGCAATCACAGACCCCCTGACATTCAGACTCCTCCATATTGTTACCGATGAATCAGGAAGATCGATCATTCTGGTCTGTGAGATAAATAACCCTCAATGTACCATTGTGACCCGATATCTGCCCGACTCCCCACCGCTTTCCTTCCTGTACAAAGTATGGAAAAAAGTGCAGAAAATCAGGAGAGGCCATTTACTCGTCTGTGCAGATTTCAGTGCCGTTCCAGACGTCACCATGGACATCTCTGGCTCCTCCCCCACACATACCTGCCGACCAATGGCATGGAAATACCTGAAAACTGCAAATAACCGCATTCCACCGACAGGTCCTACAGCATTTCTTCTAAGCCTCGCCTCACCTATTCATAGACTTGTTTATGGCAGATCAGATCTTTCTTCAACAGATGTCTAAGGCTGGCCATACATTAGACAATCTTCTTGTACAATTTTCCTTTAGATTTACCAAAACCATAGAATTTGAGGTCCGACCTAAACACTTCCAATTTGTATGCAATCAGGCCGGCCCTTGTACTACATAGTGTAAGGTCCATCTAAAGGAGATTGAAGAAGAAGATTGTATAATGTATGGCCAGACTAATTCCGGGATCCTAAATGGAAGGGGTGTGCTGCGCTGGGGGAGGGGTTTATGGGAAGGCTGGGGGAGTATATAAACTAGGATGGAGGGAGAATTCGATTATAACGGGGTAGACAGATCAGACCGGGGTCAGTCCCTATTGGTGGGTGGAATGGGGAAAGATGGGGGGAGGGCTATGGCAGGTGATAAGACGGTTCCCATGTTACAAACAACCAGTGGAATTGGTACCATTTGTATGAAAATAAAAAATATGCAAAATCTGTGTGAATAAGGTGTCAGTGAATGAACAAGGTGTCAGTGAATGGACAAGGTGTCGGTGAATGAACAAGGTGTCGGTGAATGTACAAGGTGTCAGTGAATGAACAAGGTGTCAGTGAATGTACAAGGTGTCGGTGAATGAACAAGGTGTTAGTGAATGGAAGTGTTTGTTCCCCAATGTCAGACGTCTGCCCAGCACAATCGGTGAGTTGGAAGGTTCGGTGAATGAAGAGAACTAGGACTGGATTGGTATTGCTGAATCTTGGCTTCATTCGTCACATGACTGGGCCATTCATATTCCTGGCTAGGTTCCCTTTCGGAGAGACGGGGGAATAGGAGAGGTGTTGGTGTCTCTATGTGAGGAGTCATCTCAGAGCGAGTGTGAAAGAGGACCTAGATGATGGAGAGTGTGATGAGGCTGAAGTATTATGGGTGGAACTGCACATGGGGGGCGGTACTACAAAGGTCATCACTGGAGATTGTTATAGGCCTCCCAGTGTTAATGAGGAGGTGGAGACTCAGCTCCTCCCACAGATGGAAAGGGCTGCACGGGCGGGGACAGTGATAATAATGGGGGATGGTAACTACCCGGAAAGTGACTGGAGTAATGGGACTGCAGGAACAGGTAACCCCTCAATACCGGAACTTCTACCCCCTTCCTGCCCACACCAAGGTTCAGCTTTCAGCGCTCTCACACTTTGAATGACAATTGATCAGTCATGCAACACTGTACACAAAGGAAATGTTTGTCCTTTATTCACACAAATACAGCTTTCTTTTGGTGGTATTTAATTAGCGCGGGATTAGCGCGGGGTTTATTATTTTTTTCGCTATAAATTAAAAAAGACAGAAAAGTTTGAAAAAAAATGTTTCTTTCATAAAATACAAACAGCCCCAAATGACCCCTTTTCGGAAAGTAGACACCCTAAGATATCTGCTGAGAGGCATATTGAGTCCATTGAAGATTTTTTTATTTTCCATAAGTTTCTGGAAAATGACAAAAACATTTTTTTTTCTTTTTTCACAAAGTTGTCATATATATATTTTTCACACAAACCATTGGAATATGTGGAATTACACCCCAAAATACATTCTGTATGTGTCACATAGGAGGGTTTGGGCGCCATTTGCGGGATTCGTTCTTGGAGGTGACAACAATGAGTGGTCATGGAGACATGTGGAGGGATTTAGGTGTCACATAGGAGGGTTTGGGCGCCATTTGCGGGATTCGTTCTTGGAGGTGACAACAATGAGTGGTCATGGAGACATGTGGAGGGATTTAGGTGTCACATAGGAGGGTTTGGGCGCCATTTGCGGGATTCGTTCTTGGAGGTGACAACAATGAGTTGTCATGGAGACATGTGGAGGGATTTAGGTGTCACATAGGAGGGTTTGGGCCCTTTTTGCGGGATTCGTTCTTGGAGGTGACAAGAATGAGTTGTCATGGAGACATGTGGAGGGAATTAGGTGTCACATAGGAGGGTTTGGGCGCCATTTGCAGGATTCGTTCTTGGAGGTGACAACAATGAGTTGTCATGGAGACATGTGGAGGGATTTAGGTGTCACATAGGAGGGTTTGGGAAGGTCATGGATTCCATCCATGGTCACATCTGGGTTTGTAGCCTCAGGTAGGAGGCCAGGAAAGAGCTCTCGGGGATCGGCTCCCGATTGGTCAGGTTGGATGGATTCTGGAATGCCTCTTATTGGATGTTGTTACGCCGTGATCTATCCTCCAGAGCTGACACTTTATGTTTCAGCCAATCCCTTTCTTCATCCCTTTGGTGGTGGGCGTGTCTACTAGGGTGGTAAAGGAAGGGGCGGATTCTCCCATCTTTGTTCCAACATAGTCAGCTCTGTGGCGGAGATCCTTCATCTCTGATTGGTTGCAGAGTGAATGATAAGTGACGGTATGGATGATGTCTCCTTCATGAATGGATGAGAAATAGGCGGACTAGTAGGAGGAGACTTACCCATTGGATGGGAGAAATGACTTGCAGAATGGGAAGTATTAGTGGGAGAATCTGTCCCAGCATGCTGTGGGCTCATATCTGTCATTCTACGGAGAGGAGACCGGCTGCAGGAGGAGAGAGCGCTGACACCTGCTTAACAAGGTGTCACAGGAGAAGCTGTGTGCTGAGTGAGAGGAGGAGGATCCTGAGCTGCTGCTGCCGCCATGTTGGGGATGGCTGGGATCCCCGAGGGGAGGAGTTTCCTCTCAGATTTCCTTTTCTTTGTCATCTCCCTAATGGTCACGGGGCTGTTGCCTCTCCTCTGGGGTGTCAGCTCCGCCCACTGCTGTGTGCTGGAACTGTGAGTACAGCAGAGCTGGGTGGTGATGCAGCCAATCACACTGTTCCGGACACGCCCACAATCAGGGGATTTTTTTATGTTTAAAAATGACAGTTATTATTGTCAGTTGAAAAATGACCGCT
The DNA here is from genome assembly GCF_062004578.1 of Staurois parvus. NCBI lineage: Eukaryota > Metazoa > Chordata > Amphibia > Anura > Ranidae > Staurois > Staurois parvus. The sequence goes on along the minus strand of NW_028318669.1, from coordinate 36,025 downwards.
GAAAAATGACAGTTATATTTGACAGTTGAAAAATAACAACTTGATAGTTGAAAAATGAGGGTTTTTTGATGAGTTGAAAATTTTTTTTACAGTGGCAATAAAATGCAGATAATTTTTGACACTAAAGAATTATTTTTTGCTCTAAAAATTAGTTATTTTTTCTGTTGAAAAATGACATTTATTTTTAACAGTTGAAAAACGACAGTTATATTTGACAGTTGAAAAACGACAGTTTATGTTACAGTGGCAATAAAATGCAGATGATTTTTAACAGTGAAAAAAAAAACACATTTAAAAAAAGAGGGGTTTTTTGACAGTTGAAAAATGACAGTTTTGGGGGGGCGTGGCAGCGGATGAAGACGGCTGCTCAGTGAGTGAGCTCAGAAGCCGTCGAGATCCGCGGGACACAGACAGCGACAGGAGGCAGCGGGTGTACCCGCCATCGACATAGTAAGCCCTCTAAGTGAGCGAGGCATATAGGAGGCTGAATGGGGAAAAGAAAAAATAAGGAAGGGCCCCGCAAAATGACTGAGTTTTTCTCTCTGGTGGGCAGCCCCTCCCCCAAAGATGGCGATGACCACGATCCTTCTCCTGAGCTCCAGGGACATGTAAGGGGGGACAGTCCTCCCCTGCACACATCCAGCCCAGCAGTGACTGCAGGCTCTGCAATCTCATCCCCATCAAGCAGCCCACAGACGCACAGACAACGCTGCTCTGCAGACGTGCATCCTATGAGTGAACAGATAAATGGCAATTCATTCTCTCATAATACTATTAGAGATGAGCGAATCGAAGTATCCGAAGTGGAATTCGAGTCGAATATCGGAAAAATTTCGATTCGTGCCGAATCCGAAAAACAGCCTAATTCGGACGCGCGAATCGAAATTTTTCCGAAAATGGCGGCTGACATGTGCGGCGACGGAGCGGGGATGTCGGGGAAGGCGCGCAGACAAGGCGCGCTGCCCCATAATGCATTCCTCAACGACATGTGATCGCATCAGCCAATCAGCAGCCAGCCAGCCAGCACTGTGTAATGGTCGAGGTATATATAGCGGCCATTTTGGAATTCTTCATTTGCCTGCAGTCATTGAACAGAGGCAGACCGCTCTGTACTAGGGACAGGGACAGAGTTAGGGCCACAGAAACGAGAATTGGGGACAGAGAGAAGTTACTTAGGGACAGAGAACCATTACTCAGGGACACAGACTTGTTAATGAGGGCCACAGAATCGTTATTTAGGGACAAAGAAACGCTAGTTAGGGCCACAGAATTCATACTCAGGGACAGACAGAATTTTCACTCAGTGCCAGAGAATTGTTACTTAGGGCCACAGAAACGTTATTAGGGCCACAGAATTGTTACTCAGGGACAGACAGAATTGTTACTGAGTGCCAGAGAATTCTTACTCAGGGCCACAGAATTCATTCTCAGGGACAGACAGAATTGTTACTCAGGGACAGACAGAATTGTTACTGAGTGCCAGAGAATTGTTACTCAGGGACAGACAGAATTGTTACTGAGTGCCAGAGAATTGTTACTCAGGGACAGACAGAATTGTTACTGAGTGCCAGAGAATTGTTACTCAGGGACAGACAGAATTGTTACTGAGTGCCAGAGAATTGTTACTCGCACAGACACAAAATTGTTACTTGCACAGACACAGAATTGTTACTCGCACAGACACAGAATTGTTACTCAGGGCCACAGAATTCATACTCAGGGACAGACAGAATTGTTACTGAGTGCCAGAGAATTGTTACTCAGGGACAGACAGAATTGTTACTGAGTGCCAGAGAATTGTTACTCGCACAGACACAAAATTGTTACTTGCACAGACACAGAATTGTTACTCGCACAGACACAGAATTGTTACTCAGGGCCACAGAATTCATACTCAGGGACAGACAGAATTGTTACTGAGTGCCAGAGAATTGTTACTTAGGGACAGACAGAATTGTTACTGAGTGCCAGAGAATTGTTACTCAGGGACAGACAGAATTGTTACTGAGTGCCAGAGAATTGTTACTCGCACAGACACAAAATTGTTACTTGCACAGACACAGAATTGTTACTCGCACAGACACAGAATTGTTACTCAGGGCCACAGAATTCATACTCAGGGACAGACAGAATTGTTACTGAGTGCCAGAGAATTGTTACTCAGGGACAGACAGAATTGTTACTGAGTGCCAGAGAATTGTTACTCAGGGACAGACAGAATTGTTACTGAGTGCCAGAGAATTGTTACTCGCACAGACACAAAATTGTTACTTGCACAGACACAGAATTGTTACTCGCACAGACACAGAATTGTTACTCAGGGCCACAGAATTCATACTCAGGGACAGACAGAATTGTTACTGAGTGCCAGAGAATTGTTACTCAGGGACAGACAGAATTGTTACTGAGTGCCAGAGAATTGTTACTCAGGGACAGACAGAATTGTTACTGAGTGCCAGAGAATTGTTACTCGCACAGACACAAAATTGTTACTTGCACAGACACAGAATTGTTACTCGCACAGACACAGAATTGTTACTCAGGGCCACAGAATTCATACTCAGGGACAGACAGAATTGTTACTGAGTGCCAGAGAATTGTTACTCAGGGACAGACAGAATTGTTACTGAGTGCCAGAGAATTGTTACTCAGGGACAGACAGAATTGTTACTGAGTGCCAGAGAATTGTTACTCGCACAGACACAAAATTGTTACTTGCACAGACACAGAATTGTTACTCGCACAGACACAGAATTGTTACTCAGGGCCACAGAATTCATACTCAGGGACAGACAGAATTGTTACTGAGTGCCAGAGAATTGTTACTCAGGGACAGACAGAATTGTTACTGAGTGCCAGAGAATTGTTACTCAGGGACAGACAGAATTGTTACTGAGTGCCAGAGAATTGTTACTCAGGGACAGACAGAATTGTTACTGAGTGCCAGAGAATTGTTACTCGCACAGACACAAAATTGTTACTTGCACAGACACAGAATTGTTACTCGCACAGACACAGAATTGTTACTCAGGGCCACAGAATTCATACTCAGGGACAGACAGAATTGTTACTGAGTGCCAGAGAATTGTTACTCAGGGACAGACAGAATTGTTACTGAGTGCCAGAGAATTGTTACTCAGGGACAGACAGAATTGTTACTGAGTGCCAGAGAATTGTTACTCGCACAGACACAAAATTGTTACTTGCACAGACACAGAATTGTTACTCGCACAGACACAGAATTGTTACTGAGTGCCAGAGAATTGTTACTCAGGGACAGACAGAATTGTTACTGAGTGCCAGAGAATTGTTACTCAGGGACAGACAGAATTGTTACTGAGTGCCAGAGAATTGTTACTCAGGGACAGACAGAATTGTTACTGAGTGCCAGAGAATTGTTACTCGCACAGACACAAAATTGTTACTTGCACAGACACAGAATTGTTACTCGCACAGACACAGAATTGTTACTCAGGGCCACAGAATTCATACTCAGGGACAGACAGAATTGTTACTGAGTGCCAGAGAATTGTTACTCAGGGACAGACAGAATTGTTACTGAGTGCCAGAGAATTGTTACTCGCACAGACACAAAATTGTTACTTGCACAGACACAGAATTGTTACTCGCACAGACACAGAATTGTTACTCAGGGCCACAGAATTCATACTCAGGGACAGACAGAATTGTTACTGAGTGCCAGAGAATTGTTACTCAGGGACAGACAGAATTGTTACTGAGTGCCAGAGAATTGTTACTCAGGGACAGACAGAATTGTTACTGAGTGCCAGAGAATTGTTACTCGCACAGACACAAAATTGTTACTTGCACAGACACAGAATTGTTACTCGCACAGACACAGAATTGTTACTCGCACAGACACAGAATTGTTACTCAGGGCCACAGAATTCATACTCAGGGACAGACAGAATTGTTACTGAGTGCCAGAGAATTGTTACTCAGGGACACCTAATCGTTGAATTAAATAGTATGTCAGACAACATGCAGAGGAGTGGCAGAGGAGGCAATGTTTTAGGAGCGAGCAGACGTGGCAGCAGAGGAAGGGGTCGAGGCAGCAGTATTCGCAACCAGAGGCCAGTGCTCCCGGTGTCATCCAGCGGTCGTGTCTCCACCGACAACCCTGCCGTCATTGATTGGTTGGCTCGGTCGTCTTCCTCTTCCCAGGTCACCTCTGACACCTACAGCCAACGGTCGGTGGGTACGTCAGACACAACCGTTAGTTGGCATGGCCCGGGAGCAAGCCCACTGAAATCACGTGTCCTCTACCTGCCCCTGTCCTTTGCTGTTCCCTCACCAAGCGAAGTATCGCATGCTGTGGGCTCAGCCCCACTGTACAGTGAGGAAGAGCTAACAGAGGGCGGTCAGGAACGGGGGGAGACATCGGCCTTTTCAGCAGCCAAGCGAACAAGTACTGGCGAGGAGAGTGGCTCGGTAGCCGGTCTAGAGACAGGTCTGTCTCCTGACCCAGACGCAGCCGAGGGGGCTAGTAGTGAGGCGGAGACCCTACTTGATGATGAGGAGGTTGATCGCACTTGGCAGCCTCGTCGTCATCAGGCAATTTCTTCCGCATCATCAGGAGAAGAGGGTGGCAGCTTGGCAGCGAGCAAAACAGTCGGTGGGTTGCCCAGGAGACAGCAGCAGGGTCGCATCAGTGTCAGTGGAGCCAAACGTCCACGGAGTAGAGCACCAGCTCCACTGCAGCCTACCACCACGGCCAGTAGTGGTGCCGGTGCGCACGGAGGAAGTAGCAGTCAGCCAGTGAAGAGTAGCGGGGGCAAAGTTTCCTACTCGGTGGTGTGGCAATTTTTCCTCAAGCCGCCCGAGGAAGTAAACGTAGCCGTATGTCGACTATGTGGCCAGAAATGCAAGCGTGGCCAGGGGGCCCATGTTGGGACTACAGCGTTGCGTCAGCATATGCAGCGTCACCATTCGGTGGCCTGGGAAAACCGTGATAAACATACGGCGGTTCTGCCTGCCCCAGCCCCCGCTCCATCACCCGCTCCGTTACTTGCTCCGTCACCCGACGTCGTCAATCGCCCTCTATCAGCCAGTCAAGGCTCCAACACCTCTGCTGAGGGGAGTTGTCGCTCGTTGGCATCTTCCGCTCGTTCAGATGCTCCTTCTCCTGCTACTCCTCTTCTCGGATTCCGTCAACAGTCTTTCTTGGAATCCGTATCCAAGAGACAACAGTTTGCGAGCACGCACCCAACGGTGCAAAAGCTGAACGTCCTCCTGTCCAAGTTGCTGGTGCTGCAGTCCCTCCCTTTCCAACTGGTGGACTCAGCACCTTTCCGAGAAATGATGGCTTGTGCCGCGCCGCGGTGGAGAGTGCCAAGCCGTCATTTCTTTGCCCAAAAGGCAGTGCCAGCCCTGCATTCACATGTAGAAGAGATGGTGGGCCAGTCTTTGAGCATGTCGGTCTCTGCCAAAGTGCACGGCAGCGCCGACGTGTGGAGCTGTAACTACGGTCAGGGACAGTACATGTCATTTACGGCCCACTGGGTGAACGTGGTGCCGGCACAGCCGCACCAGCAACTTGGACAGGTCACGACGCTTTTGCCTCCACGTTTGCACGTCCTTGGTCCAGCAAGCATGTCCGCCTCTACCACCTCTTTTTCCGCCGTGTCCTCAGCCGCCACCCCCGTGCCAAGTCCCATTACCCGACCGGCATATCACATGTGCAGGGCGCAACGGTGTCACGCTGTGCTGCACCTGGTATGCCTTGGCGAACGTAGTCACACAGGGGAGGAACTGCTGAGTGTAATGAACAGAGAAATCGACAGATGGCTGTCTCCGCGCAAACTAAAAATCGGAACCATGTTGACTGACAACGGAAAGAACATGGTGTCTGCTCTGCGTCAAGGAAGGTTGTGCCATGCGCCATGCATGGCTCACGTGTTCAATCTGGTTGTCAAGCGGTTCCTAAAATCCACCATCCCACTGCAAGACATCCTTAAAATGTCACGTAAACTGTGCATGCATTTCAGCCATTCCTACACCGCAAAGCACACCCTCCTTGAGCTGCAGCGGCAGAACGGAATTCCACAGCATCGCCTGATCTGCGACGTTGCAACAAGGTGGAATTCAACCCTACACATGTTAGACCGCCTTTACGAGCAGCGAAAGGCCATCACCGATTTCCTGATGTTACAAGCGGATAAAGGTACTCCCCTGTGTAACTTAGATGTCAGCCATTGGCAGCTCATGCGTGACACCTGCCGCTTGCTCAGGCCCTTTGAGGAGGCCACGCTATTCGTGAGTCGGCAGGACTATGGGATGAACGACGTCATTCCTCTGTTGCACGTCCTGGAACAAATGCTGTTAACAATGGCTGGTCAGGGTGCGGTAGACGTGGCGCACAGATCTCAACGCCACATGACCCCTGTGGGGGCAGGACAGGAAGAAGAGGAGGAGGTAGAGGAGGACATTTGTGCTCAGGAATTATTGAGTGAAATGGGTGGTTTTTCCACTCAGCGGACAGGAGTGGAGGAGCAGGAGCATCTGGTAGAGGAGGAGGAGACAGAGGACCCAGACGCACCGTGGCAGTATGCTGTGGAGATGGAGGCAGGGAGTCCCTCGCATTCCTTGGCACAAATGGCCCATAGCATGCTCGGTTGCTTGCGTAGCGACAGCCGAATAATAACCATCAGACAGAGGGATGACTTTTGGCTGTCCACCTTGTTGGACCCTCGCTACCGGTCCAAAATGGTGGCCTTTTTCACACCTGCTGAGAGGGAGGCCAAAATTACGTACTATAAAAACCACCTATGTAGTCAGTTGGTCTCTGCCTTTGTGCGCCAACGTCCATCCTCAGACACTGTGGGCCCTGTGCGCTCGCGTTCCGCTGGCATGGCAGCAGGGGAGGGGTGGGGTGGTAGGAGCAGTGGCAGCTCCACCAGCAGTGGCTGCCTCAGTCTGCAGTCGATGATGAGTAGCTTTCTTCACCAGCGCAGTGAGGAAACTACTAACCAGCCGCAGCAGCAGCAGCAGCATCAGGTGGACCTGGAGCAGGAGCTCAAACAACAGGCTTGGGCCTACTTGGACAGCACCCTGCCAACCGAGGTAGACAATCCCCTTGACTACTGGGCAACGAAACTTGACCTTTGGCCCCAACTAGCTGAATTTGCCCTTGAAAGGCTGTCATGCCCGGCCAGTAGCGTGGCATCGGAGCGCGTGTTTAGTGCGGCAGGAGGTATTGTAACTCCGCGGAGGACACGACTGTCCACCCAAAGTGTGGAGAGACTCACGTTTGTGAAAATGAATCAGGCGTGGATTAGTCTGGATTTCAAACCACCAGTTCCTGACACAACTGACTAAATCCGCCATGAATCATGCCTCAAACATGTGCCACTTTCAGGTCTCCTCACACTGCTGGTGTGTTTAATTTTTTGACATAGGGTGCTGGCAGATTACGGGCCTCCTATAGCTGCTGCCAGGCCCCTAATCTGCCATAGGCCCCTATATACCGCCTCCTCATGCTGCTGCTAGGTCCAGAGTCTCTCATGGGTCCCTGTACGGCCTCCCATTGCTGCTGTCTCCATCGCCACACTCTGCTGCCATGTGCCACTTTCAGGTCTCTTCACACTGCTGGTGTGTTTAATTTTTTGACATAGGGTGCAGGCAGATTACGGGCCTCACATAGCTGCTGCCAGGCCCCTAATCTGCCATGGGCCCCTATATACCGCCTCCTCATGCTGCTGCTAAGTCTAGAGTCTCTCATGGGTCCCTGTACGGCCTCCCATTGCTGCTGTCTCCATCGCCACACTCTGCTGCCATGTGCCACTTTCAGGTCTCTTCACACTGCTGGTGTGTTTAATTTTTTGACATAGGGTGCTGCAAGATAACGGGCCTCACATAGCTGCTGCCAGGCCCCTAATCTGCCATGGGCCCCTATATACCGCCTCCTCATGCTGCTGCCAAGTCCAGAGTCTCTCATGGGTCCCTGTACGGCCTCCCATTGCTGCTGTCTCCATCGCCACACTCTGCTGCCATGTGCCACTTTCAGGTCTCTTCACACTGCTGGTGTGTTAAATTTTTTGACATAGGGTGCAGGCAGATTACGGGCCTCACATAGCTGCTGCCAGGCCCCTAATCTGCCATGGGCCCCTATATACCGCCTCCTCATGCTGCTGCCAAGTCCAGAGTCTCTCATGGGTCCCTGTACGGCCTCCCATTGCTGCTGTCTCCATCGCCACACTCTGCTGCCATGTGCCACTTTCAGGTCTCTTCACACTGCTGGTGTGTTAAATTTTTTGACATAGGGTGCTGGCAGATTACGGGCCTCCCATTGCTGCTGCCAGACATGTAATCTGCCATGGGCCCCCGTACCGACTCCTCATGCTGTGACGTTGCAACAAGGTGTAATTCAACCCTACATATGTTAGACCGCCTTTACGAACAGCTAAAGGCCATCACAGATTTCCTGATGTTAAAAGCGGATAAAGGTACTCCCTGTGTAACTTAGATGTCAGCCATTGTCAGCTCATGTGTGACACCTGCGCTTGCTCAGGCCCTTTGAGGAGGCCACGCTATTCGTGAGTCGGCAGGACTATGGGATGAATGAGGTCAAATCGGCCATGGGCCCCCGTACCGCCTGTTCACGCTGATGCTGGTCCCACAGTGTGACCTGGGTCCCTGTACGGCCTCCCATTGCTTCCACTCTGCCATGTACCTCTTTGAAATCTCCTCACACTCCTGCGGTTGTCCATTTTGTCATAGGTTGCTGGCAGATTAGCGGCCTTCCATAGGTGCCGCCAGGCCCCATATCGACCATGGGCCCCCGTACCTCCTGGTCACGCTGCTGCTGAGCCCACAGTGTGACCTGGGTCCCTGTACGGCCTCCCATTGCTCCCACTCTGCCATGTGCCACTTTGAAATCTCCTCACACTCCTGCGGTTGTCCATTTTGTCATAGGTTGCTGGCAGATTACAGGCCTTCCATAGGTGCCACCAAGCCCCATATCGGCCATGGGCCCCCGTACCGCCTGGTCACGCTGCTGCTGGGCCCACAGTGTGACCTGGGTCCCTGTACCGCCTCCCATTGCTCCCACTCTGCCATGTGCCACTTTCAGGTCTCCTCACGCTCCTGCTGGTTTCCATTTTGTCATAGGTTGCTGTATGGCCTCCCATTGCTGCTGCCTCCACCGCCACACTGTGGCTCCAAACACTGGTTTTGGCCCCGTGACTGGCCAAAGGAGTGAAGTGTGCGGTGATTCTAAGATCGACGGCACTCATCTGCATGTCATACTGACAGACAGTATTATTTCTCTTCCCCAGCAGACTCCAAGGGCATTTAAATTAAAGGTACAGTGTTCTGCACTAATATTAAGTCTCTCTGAAGCCTAGAAACACCCTTTTTTAAGTTAAATTCACAGCGAATTTATTCGACTCGAATCGAATATTGTCCACGAATTCGCCGAATCAGTCGAATCGAATTTTTCATTTCTTCGCTCATCTCTAAATACTATCAGTGAATTCATCGATCATTTAGAAGATTTCCCCGCAGAGTCATCACCCCTGACGGCCACAGAAATGAAAGATATGTTAATTACCCTCAAAGTCCCCCTACATAAAGATATGATGGGATTTGTGGTGCAGGTTAACAAGGATGTTGAATGTCTGGGAGAACGGGGAACACACGTGGAAACTAAAATGGGCCAATTCACAAAAGCCCACAACGAATTAGATGACGCACATAATGAGGCAGAAGAAGATATAAGAGCTTTAAAGGTGAAATTAGTGGATTTGGAGGACCGCTCCCGCAGGAACAATGTGAAATTCAGGGGCATTGACAAAAATATACCAGCTGTGGAACTCCGCAAATATATCCAACAAATGATCTCTGCATTACTACCGCACACTCCGAATAGAGAAGTGGTGGATAGGGCCCATAGACTGCCTAAGTCCTCATTCCTCCCTGATCATATTCCCAGAGATATAATAGTAAGAATCCACTTTTATCTCGTCAAGGAGGAATGAATGCTGTTTGCGTGAAAAAACACTCCACTTCCTGCACCCTATGCTGGGATCTCATCATTCACCGATCTTTCGCAACATACCATTTTAGCGTGCAAGAAATTGCTTTGCTTCACGAAATTGCTACACAACAACGACATCAAATATCAGTGGGGCTTCCCTACTAAATTGATTATCAGTAAAGATAATCGTGTGATCATGGTTAATTCTGAAGAAGAGGGGTTCCAGTTAGCCAAAAAATGGGGCCTCCTCCCAACTGATGAAACGCCAGTGCCTGATAAAGCTTCACCCAGGAAAATTACACCTGACTGGGTACAAGTAGCAGGATGATGTGCCGGATTGCTACTTCTCCACACCTGCTACTTAATTGTTGTGTACCTGCTGTGCTCTTGGACTGCAATTTAGTGAGCTGCATTTCTCGGCTCTGAACCCCCCACTCACCGAAGTGATTGAATTCACACAAAGTTTCACGTTTTTTGTATTTTTTGTTTTGTTAAAATTTTTCCTCTTCTTTTTTCCAACCCTCCTTCCCCAGAGCATCCTGATTCGTAAGATATGGCATATATATATATATATATATATATATATATATATATATATATCTCAATCAAACTCTTCTCACCCTATTTGGATGATACCTCTCTCTCCCCACCGGACCACTTTGGGTCATGTAAGTCTACCTATTTGGATTGTCTACGCTACCATTCAGTGTACTCCTGCACCACATGAGGACAACCTTTCATCAATTTTCTTGAAACCACCATGGTCTTGAAAGTATTATCTATGAAGGCTCATGGCTTTAACAGCCCGTTCAAACGACATTCTATGTGGAAAGAAGCACAAAGACTGGCTGGAGATGTGGTCTGTGTTCAGAAAACTCATTTTGCATCCACTAAGACCCCACATTGCTCACATCATATGTATCCACATATTTTTATGTCTAATGGTCCTGATCAAAAATGTGGAGTTCTTACAGCTGTTCGCAATTCCATTGCTTTCTCGATGTTGTCCCAAATGTCAGATAACAAAGGTAGATACCTAATTATTGTGTGTGAAATTAATAATATCACTTACACCATAGTCAACCTCTATGCTCCTAATGTGCACCAGATCCACTTTCTCAATTCTTTGCGGAAAAAAGTAGCTAAAATCCAGAAGGGCTTCTTATTATTCCGTGGAGACTTTAACGCTATTATAAATAATTAATTAGATGTTTCCCATCCCTCCCGCAGTCTGAGACACACTGAAGCCAATTTGTACGATCCTTGGAGATGTCTACATGCATCTGAAAGAGACTATACGCATTACTCTGCACCTCACAAATCCTACTCAAGAATAGATCTCTTCTTGATGGATATCCAGTTATTACAAAATGTCTCCAGTGCTGAAATTCATCCAATGACGTGGTCGGATCACGCACCTATTTCACTAAGCATTGAGGAGTCTTTAAAATTTTCTCCAGTGTTTTTATGGCGAAATGATATATCTATGTATTATAACCCTGCTTTTCATTCTACCCTTACTACAGCCTTACAAGAATATTTTGACATCAACTCTTCTCCTGAGATAAATGTATTTAGTACATGGTGCGCTCATAAAGCATTTTGTAGAGGTTTACTCTTGAAAATGGCCTCTCAAGCGAGACGGGACAGGGACAAAATTTTTTAAATTTGATGGATAGAATATCCAGATTAGAACAACTCCATAAACAATCCTTATCCCCTACTGTTTTGCAGGAACTTCAAAAAGTTAGACTTCAGCTCAGGACCATTATGGCATGGCGACATGCTTTAAATCTAAAAAAAGCCAAAACAACCTTTTATATGCAAGGGAATAAAGTGGGTAAAATGCTTGCGAGATATCTCGCTACTAGGCAATATAAATCTAAGTTAGCATCAATCGTGGACCCTGTGTCGAACAAACCTACCTATCATCCCAATAAAATAGCAGCAGAGTTCCGATCTTATTATTCCCAACTATATAATCATAAAGAGGACCCTTCCACTCCTCAGCCTACCCCAGAGCTGATCCATAAATTTCTACATAATCTACCACTACCTGAGTTATCACAGCAAAAATTGGAAGGGCTTAAACAACCCATTTTGGAAAGCGAGATAAGTGCGGCTATTAAAGCTTTGCCTAAAGGGAAATCCCTGGGGGCGGATGGCTTTACTGCAGAATATTATAAGGAATTCCAATCTATTTTAGTACCTCACCTCAAATTGAACTTACGACGAAGCCGTGGCTACATCCACATTTCCATCTGAGATGCTGAGGGCTATTATCGTTACTCTACCCAAATCAGGAAAGGTGCCTGATTGCTCTCAAAATTTCAGACCAATCTCCCTACTAAATACAGATCTTAAAATTTATGCTAAAATTTTAGCAAACCGTTTACTAAATATTACCCCTCTTCTCATTCAGGCTGACCAAGTGGGTTTTGTAAAAGACCAACAGGCTGCAGATGAGACCCATAGGATTCTTAATTTAATGTATTTGGTTGAATCAAGGGGGCACCAGGCGGTGTTCTTGGCACTAGATGCCGAGAAGGCGTTTGACAGAGTTCACTGGCAATATTTTGATGCTACTCTAACTAAATTTGGTATCAACGGCTTTATAAAATCTGCCATTATGGTGTTATATACAGTTCCCTCGGCCCAAGTATTCACATCCAATGCCCTGTCCGCTCCCTTTAATATCACTAATGGCACAAGACAGGGTTGTCCTCTATCCCCTATCATCTTTTCGTTGGTGATGGAACCCCTAGCGACCGAAATTAGAAATAATTCACGGATCTCGGGCATCCAGGTAGCATCGGCTTCACATAAAATTGGTCTATTTGAGGACGATGTCATCTTAACTGTCACAGACCCAATGAACTCCCTCACAGCAATCTCCACTTCCCTGCTGTCTTTTAGTGAAGTATCTTATTACAAACTTAATATTACAAAATCTTGTGCCCTTCCAATTGCTATCCGAAAAAGTCTTCTGAGTTCCCTTAAGGTTAAATTTCCCTATCATTGGACCAATAAGAAACTGGACTATCTGGGTATCTGTATTTCAGCTCTATCCTCACATACCTTTAAAAATAATTTTGAAAAATTATACCAGTCCACTATATTGGAAATGCAAAGAATTGATAAATTTGAAATTTCATGGGTTGGTAGAATAGTAGCATTCAAGATGTTGATCTTTCCCAAAATATTATATTACTTTAGAACTATCCCGATTCTTATCCCTTGGAAATATTTCCATAACCTAGAGGTGGCCATAAAAAGATTCATCTGGAAAGGGAAGGGAATTCCGTTTATGTCACTCACCAAACATAAATCCAAAGGAGGACTAGGCCTCCCAGAAATCTCTATGTATTATTATGGAACAATTCTAGACCAACTTCCAGCCTGGTTTGCCCCTTCAGACAAATTATGGGTACAAATAGAACAGAATGTGGTCCCTAATAAAGACCTACGGCACTTGGTAGATTGGTTACCTCTAAGATTTTACTCACTTCCTTACCGTCTATCACTGCAACATTAGAAGCCTGGATAATATGCATAAATAAATCATCTAACTCATTCTGCAAACTTCAAGTCAATATCCCACTCTCGACATATGAATACTTTATTCCAAATTTTAATACTAAACCCCTAAGAGACCTTGGCTACAACACTTTTGCTGATATAGGAAATACTGTCCCGAATAAAGGATTACACCCTTTTCGGCAGATTAAGGGATATCTTGGTAATGGCCTGAAGACATGGCTGGAAATAGACTCTAAGCTCTGGCTGTCAGGGCTCCTGGGTATGACCAGAGGTATGTGACTGACGCAGGGAAACGCAGGCTTCAGATAAGTTATAAACAATTTATTAACACTAACAATACAAACATAAACGCAGTGCAATACTAAAACATAACACAGTGCAAACGAACCAAACCAAACCACCCACAGATAACAGTACATACAATGCAAGCGTCGTCAGGCAGGCCGGGTCAATATCAATCGGGCAGGTAGGTACAGGGGGAGCAAGCGGAGAATAGTCAGGTCACGAGCAGGGTACAGCAACTAACAGGCAGGTAGGTACAGGGGGTCAGGCAGAGAATGGTCGGGGTCACAAGCCAGGGATCAGAACAGGAGAAGTCAGCAGAGGTCAGAATCAAGCCGGGTCAGCAACAAGACAGGAACAGGAACAGGAGCAGGAGCAGGATGCAGGAACAAGATACAGGGCCCAGGAAAAACACAACACCAAGGCCAAGTCTGCAGGTCTGAATGTCCCTTAAATACACCAGTATAATTAGTTCCAGGTGTTTGACTGGCTGCAAGGTTGAGTCTCTGATTGCTGGGAGCACCCGCTGGCCAGCCCTGGTACTGCAGCTCAAAAGGCAGGTGAGTCCCACTATTGCTGGCCAGTCCATTCCTGACACTGGCATACTATTACTAATCCCATTAGACTGAGGAAGGGAATCTCCTGGTTTTATTAATGTCTACATTATGATAATGATCTATCCACATTAAGTTGTATGGGGAAGTGGGAAAAGGATCTTCAAAGCTCCTTCACACGAGATGAATGGGAGAATGCTATGGGTAGTAACTTGAGCATCACTAACTGCACCAATCACTGGGAATGTTCCCTGAAATTACTGCATCAAAGCTACTTTACCCCATACAAACTATCTAAAATGTACCCCAATGTTTCTCCATTGTGTTGGAGAAATTGTGGCGGCGAAGGGAACATTCTCCATATTATGTGGGGGTGCCCCCACTTACAGGCGTTTTGGCAAGAGGTCTTTGCTCTTATTTCAAAAGTGTCGGGTAAAACATCCACTCCGACACCTAGTTTAGCCTTACTTAATATCGATCTGAACCTTTTCCCAGGCAAATATAGAACCATAATAGGTCATATTTTTATTGCCACTAGACTGGCCATTACCAATAAATGGAAATCAACAAATATTCCTTCTATTTTAGAAGTGAATCACAGAGTACAGATACATTATGTATACGAGAGGGCATTAGTGGTTACCTATCAGTCTATGGGGAAATGTGAAACAAAGTGGTCCCAATGGACCGAGATAATTTCGCAAAAAACAGTAATGTTTAGAGTTGAGTGAGAGAAGGTCCCTAATAATCATATGTGAGCCCTGTTACCTCCTTCCCATTAGGGTTGCTCTGGTTCACACTTTCTTCCTCTGGAACCTACTTTGTTTGTCCTTCTCTTTTCCTCCTCGTTTGTTATATGTAATCTTCTCGAGGTCTGGTTCAGATGGGCCCGTATATTCGGGTTAACTATGACTAATATTAGTAAAATACTATGCAAGTACAGTATGCTATATGTGTATGCATTTGGATTGGACATGTGACCTCCAACTAATGCAACTTATAGTAGATGTGCATTTTATTCTTGGCCCTTGGGCCATTTTAGGTCGGATATAGCAATCTTAAGACTGTATTTGAGATGTGATGTCGAGCAAGAGATGTGTGTACCCCTTTCTAACCTGTACCTTGTATTTTTGTACTTTTATACAAAACTCTAATAAAAAAGATTTGAAAAGAAAAGAACAGAGAAAAACAGAACAGAATAGAAAATAAATTATTAGAACAGAATAAAATAGAATATATTAGAATAGAATACAATACAATATAGCCACCTTCTGAAATACAAATGTTGAAAGTAATTGAATAGAATAGAATACAAAGAATATAACCACTTCCAAATTTCTAATTTTGAATAGAATACATCTGAATGCTGATTCAATACTTTTTGAATTAGATTTGAATTTTCTGAATTTGAAACAAAACAAAACTAAACAAATTCCAAAACCGAAAATTGAGGAAAATGAAATGACTTCCATGAGGAAATGAAGGAAAAGAAATGTGTTGGTGGTCACATGTCTAGCCAGGACGGTCCTGCTATGCAGGACTCCAATTCAGAGAGACTTCCCCTCACTTTCTGTCGGGGAAATTGTTGTCAGCAGGATAGGAAGTGAAAGGAAACCATTCTGACAGAGTCCTGGATAGCAGGAAAAACTGAGAGGGGCTCTAATCCTTCCACACTCCATCCAAAACTGAAAACACACATTGTGGCTACAGATACACTGGGAAGGTTCCGGCTCCAGGGCTATCATCTCCATCCTGGCTACACTACTTAGGGTGTCACTGACCCAGAACAAGCATGCAGCCAGTGAAGGCGGAACACTCGGACCTCCTGCATGCTTGTTCCTGGTCAGTGACACACTAGGGAGTGAAGTGAAGTTTAGGATGAAGATGACGGCCCCGGAACCTGCAGCTTTCTCCACAAATCACTCCTGTTTCCTGCCCTTCCTCCTATTGGCTGAGTATTGCATCAATCACCAATCAGATCACCCCCCTTGTGATGTCTCTGGGCGGATCTCTCACTTCTGGCTCCTCCCACATATCTTTATACAACCGTCCCATACACCTACCCCGGCATGGAGGGGCTGAGTGAAGGTGGTGGTGAAGGTGTGGAGGTGTCGGATCGGGTCACACAGATCAAAGAAGGAGATCTGCCCGGCCTCATAATCCAGATCTATCCTGACTCTGGTACTGGAGACACCGCCGGGGAATCGGGTCTTCTTCCTGTCATGTATCACTGAGTACTGATTACCCCCCAACCTCTCCAACCCCCCCCTCTCCAACCCCCAGGACTTCTTATTATATCCAATCCGTGACTGACCTCCTCTCCTGTCTATATTGGGGTAACACATCCCGACTATCAAGGACCAGGACCCCCCGACATCCACGTCCCAGTAATGTCTCCCGGAGGAGAAGCTCTGACTGCTCAACACCTGAGGACACTCGAACCTCTCTGGTGTTACTGGCCGATTCTGATGTGATGATGACCTAGATGCAGTTTTCCCGTCATCTGATATATGTAGACCACTACCAGCTGTCCTCACATCCAGTAATATGTCTGTAACCCCCGACACCCCCCATGTTTGCTGTACAGCCCCAATATTTGGTTCTCCAGTGGGGGAGGGTTGGGGGTCTGGCCTTGATGGTGGACCATTGATGGGACCTTTGCCCTTTGTAGAAGAATGTGGAGAGACATGTGTGCCTGTACATTTCTGTACATTGACCCCAGACATGATATCAGATAAACCCGTGTGTAATGTGTGTGAGATCCCCCCCACATCCCCATCCCCTCCATCATGGAGGAGCTTCTCATGTCTCTCTCTGTCCTCATCTCCATCCTCAGTATCACACAAGTCACCTGTGTCTGATTCCTGTAGGACAGTCAGTGGATCCGTCATGTTACACAGCTCCTCAATGTCCCTCATCTTCCTGGACAGCTCCTCCTTCTTTATTTCCAGATCCCGAATATAATCCAACATGGGACGGGAGACCCGCTCTGCCCACCCGGAGATGTCCCTCAGGACTCTCTTCTCCAGGTCTTCCAGACGTCTCCTGAGGTCTCTGAACAGGTCAGTGACTCTCTTGGTTTCATCATCTGCTTTTCCTTGTACTTTCCTCCTGCGTTCCTGCAGACTCTGGACTCTTTTCTCCGTCTCCTCTCTCTCTGTCATCAGTTTCTGCAGAACATTCCTCAGTTTTTTCTTCTTCATCTCAGAGGCCTCCTCCAGAGTCTCCACCTGGTGTCCCCGATGTTCTCCGGCCAAACTGCAGGACACACAGATACAGGTGGAGTCCTCAGTGCAGTAATACTTCAGTAGTTCCTTATGGATGGAGCATTTCCTGTCCTTCAGGGAAGTGGTGGGGTCACATAGGACGTGTTCTGGTGACTTGCTGTGGACTCTCAGGTGGTTGTCACACAGAGAAGCTTCACACAGCAGACAGGATTTCACAGCCGGTACAGGAGTGTGAATACAGTAAGTACAGAAGACCCCGGACTCCTCCTGCTCTGGATGGGTAGACTGGAAGTTCTCCACTACGTTACGTAGTGTTATGTTCCTGTGCAGTGCAGGACGTTCCTGGAACTCTTCTCTGCATTCAGGACAGGAATAACCTCCAGACCCCTCCTGTGTATCCAACACACGGCCAATACAGTCCCGGCAGAAGTTGTGTCCACATCTCAGGTATACAGGATCTGTATAAAATTCCAGACAAACGGAACATTCCAGCTCCTTCCTCAGATCAGAAGACGCCATCGCTGAGAGCAGAAGACAGAATGACGAGGAAAGTCTCTGACACTCCGTAACAAGTGTCACAGTTTTGTACACTCCTGCACGGGGCGAGGTGTACATTCCTACACGGGGCGAGGTGACAGATCTGTACATTCCTACACAGGGCGAGGTGACAGTTCTGTACATTCCTAGACTGGGCGAGGTGACAGTTCTGTACATTCCTAGACTGGGCGAGGTGACAGTTCTGTACACTCCTGTACAGGGAGAGGTGACAGTTCTGTACATTGCTACACGGGGCGAGGTGACAGTTCTGTACACTCCTACATGGGGCAAGGTGACAGTTCTGTACACTCTTAAACAGCATAAGGTGACAGTTCCTATCACGTACCTGGTGATGGAGGTCACTGGAGAGAGGGCTTCCCTTGCGGCTAAGTTCTGGACTCCCCTGAGAGTGGGAAGTCAGGTCCAAAGTGGTACAAGTCGCCTGTAGGAGTGCTGGTTGGTGGTGCGCTCTTCAGCACAGCTGGTGCACAGAGATAGGTCTGCAGACAGGTGGCGCCTGTGCGTGCTATGCAAGCCCTTCCAGGATTTAGATGTTTACTGGGTAGTCAGTTCAAGCCAAGGTAAGGTTCCAGGTGGGAATCAGAGAAGACATAGTCAGATGGGATAGCCGAGGTCATACACAGAGGAGAGAGAGAGAAAGAATCTGTAAGCCAGGCCGATGTCAGATCAGGGGTAAAGCAGAGTAGACAGGTCCAAGAGCAAGCCAAGTCGGTAACAGGAAATCACAAGTCAAAATCACAGGAAACAGGAACAGGGCCTGGGGAGCTAGAGATCATCCAGCAACTTGAGGAAGTGATGAGCCTCCTTATAAGGCTGTCTGGCAACAAACTGAGGCTGATGTGTGCTTCTGTGGCCATGCAGAGTACTGGCAGAAATTCCAGATCTTCCAGAACTTCTGCCATGGACAGGACCTGACAGTTTTGTACACTCCTACATGGGGCGAGGTGACAGCTTTGTGCGCTCCTACACGGGGCGAGGTGACAGTTCTGTACGCCCCTACACGGGGCGAGGTGACAGTTCTGTACTCTCCTACACAGGGCGAGGTGACAGTTCTGTACTCTCCTACACAGGGCGAGGTGACAGTTCTGTACTCTCCTACACAGGGCGCGGTGACAGTTCTGTACTCTCCTACACGGGGTGAGGTGACAATTCTGTACACTCCTACACGGGGCGAAGTGACAGTTCTGTACGCTCCTACATGGGGTAAGGTGACAGTTCTGTACACTCCTACACAGGGCGAGGTTACAGTTCTGTACTCTCCTACACGGGGCGAGGTGACAGTTCTGTACTCTCCTACACAGGGCGAGGTGACAGTTCTGTAAACTCCTACATAGGGCAAGGTGACAGTTCTGTACACTCCTACATAGGGCAAGGTGACAGTTCTGTACACTCCTACACAGGATGAGGTGACAGTTCTGTACACTCCTACACAGGATGAGGTGACAGTTCTGTACACTTCTACACAGGATGAGGTGACAGTACTGTACGTTCCTACACGGGGCGAGGTTACAGTTCTGTACACTCCTACACAGGGTAAGGTGACAGTTCTGTACACTCGTACACAGAATGAGGTGACAGTTCTGTACGCTCCTACACGGGAAGAGGTTACAGTTCTGTACACTTCTATACGGGGAGAGGTTACAGTTCTGTACATTCCTACATGGGCTGAGGTGACAGTTCTGTACGTTCCTACACAGGGAGAGGTGACAGTTCTGTATGCACCTACACAGGGCGAGGTGGGACTGAGACACGTAGTCATAGAAATCCTTATACTTATATAGGAACACAGATAATACATGGGAGGATTCATGACAATAATCTCCCTATCTGGGGGAAAACAAAGGACATGTAATAAGGAGAGGAAACTGTGACATAAATGTGACATAAATATACAGATTTGAGTAGATAAAATGTGACCTGTAGAAAATATGACAATGTAATCGTAAATGTAGTTGCTTGCCTTGTCATTAAAGAAATATTCAGTCAGAGGTGTTCAGAGACAGATGGTCATCAATTAACTTCTGAAAAGACTAGCTTCCTCTGGAAGTGGCACCTGGGTGCTAATAAGATTTTGTCACCTTCTGGGGAAACCGGGAAGGAAACGGTTGGAGACAGGTTGGCTTCATGACACCAGGGGGGCTCCGACCTGTCTCCCTGACATTGAGAGCTCTAAAAGAATATACATTCATCAAAGGAGTATGTTTGATCCCTCATAAAAGCTAAAATATTAGTTTCAGAGAGATGAAAATACTTCCTTCTGATGGGGCACTCTGTGGGTCACATCAACATATAAAAAACCGTATTTGTGGATTAGGTAGAATGCCAGGAAAATGCAGGATATGGATAGGTAGCGCTGGATTGCGACAGCCGAACAGTGATTGGTACTAGAGATGAGCGAAGTATTCAAAAATTCGATTCGACTGATTCGGCGAATTCGTGGAAAAATTTTGATTCGAGTCGAATATATTCGCTGCAAATTTAACTTATAAAAGGGTGTTTCTAGGCTTCAGAGAGCCTTTATATTAGTGCAGAACACTGTACCTTTAATTTAAATGCCCTTGGAGTCTGCTGGGGAAGAGAAATAATACTGACAGTCAGTATGACATGCAGATGAGTGCCGTCGATCTTAGAATCACCGCACACTTCACTCATTTGGGCAGTCACGGGGCCAAAACCAGAGTGTGGAGCCACAGTGTGGCGGTGGAGGCAGCAGCAATGGGAGGCCATACAGCACCCTATGACAAAAATGGAAACAATCAGCAGTGTGAGGAGACCTGAAAGTGGCACATGGCAGAGTGTGGCGATGGAGACAGCAGCAATGGGAGGCCGTACAGGGACCCATGACACACTCTGGACCTGGCAGCAGCATGAGGAGGCGGTACAGGGGCCCATGACAGATTACGGGCCTGGCAGCAGCATGAGGAGTCGGTACGGGGGCCCATGGCAGATTAGGGGCCTGGCAGCAGCTATAGGAGGCCCGTAATCTGCCAGCACCCTATGTCAAAAAATTCAACACACCAGCAGTGTGAGGAGACCTGAAAGTGGCACATGGCAGAGTGTGGCGATGGAGACAGCAGCAATGGGAGGCCGTACAGGGACCCATGAGAGACTCGGGACTTGGCAGCAGCATGAGGAGGCGGTATAGGGGCCCATGGCAGATTAGGGGCCTGGCAGCAGCTATGGGAGGCCTGTAATCTGCCAGCACCCTATGACAAAAAATGGAACACACCAGCAGTGTGAGGAGACCTGAAAGTGGCACATGTTTGGGGCATGATTCATGGCGGATTTAGTCAGTTGTGTCAGGAACTGGTGGTTTGAAATCCAGACTAATCCACGCCTGATTCATTTTCACAAACGTGAGTCTCTCCACACTTTGGGTGGACAGTCGTGTCCTCCGCGGAGTTGCAATACCTCCTGCCGCACTAAACACGCGCTCCGATGCCACGCTACTGGCCGGGCATGACAGCCTTTCAAGGGCAAATTCAGCTAGTTGGGGCCAAAGGTCAAGTTTCGTTGCCCAGTAGTCAAGGGGATTGTCTACCTCGGTTGGCAGGGTGCTGTCCAAGTAGGCCCAAGCCTGTTGTTTGAGCTCCTGCTCCAGGTCCACCTGATGCTGCTGCTGTGGCTGGTTAGTAGTTTCCTCACTGCGCTGGTGAAGAAAGCTACTCATCATCGACTGCAGACTGAGGCAGCCGCTGCTGGTGGAGCTGCCACTGCTCCTACCACCCCACCCCTCCCCTGCTGCCATGGCAGCGGAACGCGAGCGCACAGGGCCCACAGTGTCTGAGGATGGACATTGGCGCACAAAGGCAGAGACCAACTGACTACATAGGTGGTTTTTATAGTACGTTATTTTGGCCTCCCTCTCAGCAGGTGTGAAAAAGGCCACCATTTTTGAACGGTAGCGAGGGTCCAACAAGGTGGACAGCCAAAAGTCATCCCTCTGTCTGATGGTTATTATTCGGCTGTCGCTACGCAAGCAAGCGAGCATGCTATGGGCCATTTGTGCCAAGGAATGCGAGGGACTCCCTGCCTCCATCTCCACAGCATACTGCCACGGTGCGTCTGGGTCCTCTGTCTCCTCTTCCTCCTCCTCTACCAGATGCTCCTGCTCCTCCACTCCTGTCCGCTAAGTGGAAAAACCACCCATTTCACTCAATAATTCCTGAGCACCAATGTCCTCCTCTACCTCCTCCTCTTCTTCCTGTCCTGCCCCCACAGGGGTCATGTGGCGTTGAGATCTGTGCGCCACGTCTACCGCACCCTGACCAGCCATTGTTAACAGCATTTGTTCCAGGACGTGCAACAGAGGAATGACGTCGTTCATCCCATAGTCCTGCCGACTCACGAATAGCGTGGCCTCCTCAAAGGGCCTGAGCAAGCGCAGGTGTCACGCATGAGCTGCCAATGGCTGACATCGAAGTTACACAGGGGAGTACCTTTATCCGCTTTTAACATCAGGAAATCTGTGATAGCCTTTCGCTGTTCGTAAAGGCGGTCTAACATGTGTAGGGTTGAATTCCACCTTGTTGCAACGTCACAGCATGAGGAGTCGGTACAGGGGCCCATGGCAGATTACGGGCCTGGCAGCAGCAATGGGAGGCCCGTAATCTGCCAGCACCCTATGACAAAAAATGTAACACACCAGCAGTGTGAGGAGATCTGAAAGTGGCACATGGCAGAGTGTGGCGATGGAGACAGCAGCAATGGGAGGCCGTACAGGGACCCATGACAGACTCTGGACTTGGCAGCAGCATGAGGAGGCGGTATAGGGGCCCATGGCAGATTAGGGGCCTGGCAGCAGCTATGGGAGGCCCGTAATCTGCCAGCACCCTATGTCAAAAAATTGAACACACCAGCAGTGTGTGAGGAGACCTGAAAGTGGCACATGGCAGAGTGTGGCGATGGAGACAGCAGCAATGGGAGGCCGTACAGGGACCCATGACAGACTCTGGACTTGGCAGCAGCATGAGGAGGCGGTATAGGGGCCCATGGCAGATTAGGGGCCTGGCAGCAGCTATGGGAGGCCCGTAATCTGCCAGCACCCTATGTCAAAAAATTGAACACACCAGCAGTGTGAGGAGACCTGAAAGTGGCACATGGCATGAGACACTGTGGACCTGGCAGCAGCATGAGGAGGCGGTACAGGGGCCCATGGCAGATTAGGGGCCTGGCAGCAGCTATGGGAGGCCCGTAATCTGCCAGCACCCTATGTCAAAAAATTCAACACACCAGCAGTGTGTGAGGAGACCTGAAAGTGGCACATGGCAGAGTGTGGCGATGGAGACAGCAGCAATGGGAGGCCGTACAGGGACCCATGAGAGACTCTGGACCTGGCAGCAGCATGAGGAGGCGGTATATAGGGGCCCATGGCAGATTAGGGGCCTGGCAGCAGCAATGGGAGGCCCGTAATCTGCCAGCACCCTATGTCAAAAAATTCAACACACCAGCAGTGTGAGGAGACCTGAAAGTGGCACATGGCATGAGAGACTGTGGACCTGGCAGCAGCATGAGGAGGCGGTATATAGGGGCCCATGGAAGATTAGGGGCCTGGCAGCAGCTATGGGAGGCCCGTAATCTGCCAGCACCCTATGTCAAAAAATTGAACACACCAGCAGTGTGTGAGGAGACCTGAAAGTGGCACATGGCAGAGTGTGGCGATGGAGACAGCAGCAATGGGAGGCCGTACAGGGACCCATGACAGACTGTGGACTTGGCAGCAGCATGAGGAGGCGGTATATAGGGGCCCATGGCAGATTAGGGGCCTGGCAGCAGCTATGGGAGGCCCGTAATCTGCCAGCACCCTATGTCAAAAAATTCAACACACCAGCAGTGTGAGGAGACCTGAAAGTGGCACATGGCAGAGTGTGGCGATGGAGACAACCCACCGACTGTTTTGCTCACTGCCAAGCTGCCACCCTCTTCTCCTGATGATGCGGAAGCAATAGCCTGATGACGACGAGGCTGCCAAGTGCGATCAGCCTCATCATCATCAATTAGGGTCTCCGCCTCACTACTAGCCCCCTCGGCTGCGTGTGGGTCAGGAGACAGACCTGTCTCTACACCGGCTACCGAGCCACTCTCCTCGCCACTACTTCTTCGCCTGGCTGCTGAAGAGGCGGATGTCTCCCCCCGTTCCTGACCGCCCTCTGTTAGCTCTTCCTCACTGTACTGGATGACACCGGGAGCACTAGCCTCTGGCTGCGAATAGTGCTGCCTCGACCCCTTCCTCTGCTGCCACGTTTGCTCGCTCCTAAAACATTGCCTCCTCTGCCACTCCTCTGCATGTTGTCTGACATACTCTTTAATTAAACGATTCTGTGTCCCTGAGTAACAATTCTGTGTCCCTGAGTAACGTTTCTGTGGCCCTAAGTAACAGTTCTGTGGCCCTCAGTAACAATTCTGTGTCTGTCCCTGAGTAACAATTCTGTGTCCCTCAGTAACAATTCTGTGTCCCTCAGTAACAATTCTGTGTCCCTGAGTAACAATTATGTGGCTCTCAGTAACAATTCTGTGTCTGTCCCTGAGTAAGAATTCTGTGTCTGTCCCTGAGTAACGTTTCTGTGGCCCTAAGTAACGGTTCTGTGGCCCTCAGTAACAATTCTGTGTCAATGAGTAACAATTCTGTGTCTGTCCCTGAGTAACAATTCTGTGGCCCTAAGTAACGGTTCTGTGGCTCTCAGTAACAATTCTGTGTCCCTGAGTAACAATTCTGTGGCCCTAAGTAACGGTTCTGTGGCCCTCAGTAACAATTCTGTGTCCCTGAGTAACAATTCTGTGTCTGTCCCTGAGTAACAATTCTGTGGCCCTAAGTAACGGTTCTGTGGCCCTCAGTAACAATTCTGTGTCCCTGAGTAACGTTTCTGTGGCCCTAAGTAACGGTTCTGTGGCCCTCAGTAACAATTCTGTGTCCCTCAGTAACAATTCTGTGTCTGTCCCTGAGTAACAATTCTGTGGCCCTAAGTAACGGTTCTGTGGCCCTCAGTAACAATTCTGTGTCCCTGAGTAACAATTTTGTGTCTGTCCCTGAGTAACGTTTCTGTGGCCCTAAGTAACGGTTCTGTGGCCCTCAGTAACAATTCTGTGTCCCTGAGTAAAGTTTCTGTGGCCCTAAGTAACGGTTCTGTGTCCCTCAGTAACAATTCTGTGTCCCTCAGTAACAATTCTGTGTCCCTGAGTAACAATTCTGTGTCTGTCCCTGAGTAACAATTCTGTGTCCCTGAGTAACGTTTCTGTGGCCCTAAGTAACAATTCTGTGGCCCTCAGTAACAATTCTGTGGCCCTAAGTAACGGTTCTGTGGCCCTCAGTAACAATTCTGTGTCCCTGAGTAACGTTTCTGTGGCCCTAAGTAACGGTTCTGTGGCCCTCAGTAACAATTCTGTGTCCCTCAGTAACAATTCTGTGTCTGTCCCTGAGTAACAATTCTGTGGCCCTAAGTAACGGTTCTGTGGCCCTCAGTAACAATTCTGTGTCCCTGAGTAACGTTTCTGTGGCCCTAAGTAACGGTTCTGTGGCCCTCAGTAACAATTCTGTGTCCCTGAGTAACAATTCTGTGTCTGTCCCTGAGTAACAATTCTGTGGCCCTAAGTAACGGTTCTGTGGCCCTCAGTAACAATTCTGTGTCCCTGAGTAACAATTCTGTGGCCCTAAGTAACGGTTCTGTGGCCCTCAGTAACAATTCTGTGTCCCTGAGTAACAATTTTGTGTCTGTCCCTGAGTAACAATTCTGTGGCCCTAAGTAACGGTTCTGTGGCCCTCAGTAACAATTCTGTGTCCCTGAGTAACGTTTCTGTGGCCCTAAGTAACGGTTCTGTGGCCCTCAGTAACAATTCTGTGTCCCTGAGTAACAATTCTGTGTCTGTCCCTGAGTAACAATTCTGTGTCTGTCCCTGAGTAACGTTTCTGTGGCCCTTAGTAACGGTTCTGTGGCCCTCAGTAACAATTCTGTGTCTGTCCCTGAGTAACAATTCTGTGTCTGTCCCTGAGTAACAATTCTGTGTCCCTGAGTAACGTTTCTGTGGCCATAAGTAACATTTCTGTGGCCCTCAGTAACAATTCTGTCTGTCCCTGAGTAACAATTCTGTGTCCCTCAGTAACAATTCTGTGTCCCTCAGTAACAATTCTGTGTCCCTCAGTAACAATTCTGTGTCCCTCAGTAACGGTTCTGTGGCCCTCAGTAACAATTCTGTGTCCCTCAGTAACAATTCTGTGTCCCTCAGTAACGGTTCTGTGGCCCTCAGTAACAATTCTGTGTCTGTCCCTGAGTAACAATTCTGTGTCCCTAACTTACGTTTCTGTGGCCCTAAGTAACAGTTCTGTGGCCCTCAGTAACAATTCTGTGTCCCTGAGTAACGTTTCTGTGGCCCTAAGTAACAATTCTGTGTCCCTGAGTAACAATTATGTGGCCCTAAGTAACGGTTCTGTGGCCCTCAGTAACAATTCTGTGTCCCTGAGTAACGATTCTGTGGCCCTAAGTAACGATTCTGTGGCCCTCAGTAACAATTCTGTGTCCCTGAGTAACAATTCTGTGTCTGTCCCTGAGTAACAATTCTGTGGCCCTAAGTAACGGTTCTGTGGCCCTCAGTAACAATTCTTTGTCTGTCCCTGAGTAACAATTCTGTGGCCCTAACTAACGTTTCTGTGGCCCTAAGTAACAATTCTCTGGCACTCAGTAACAATTCTGTCTGTCCCTGAGTAACAATTCTGTGGCCCTAATAACGTTTCTGTGGCCCTAAGTAACAGTTCTGTGGCCCTCAGTAACAATTCTGTGTCTGTCCCTGAGTAACAATTCTGTGGCCCTAACTAACGATTCTGTGGCCCTCATTAACAATTCTGTGTCCCTGAGTAATGCTTCTCTGTCCCTAAGTAACGTTTCTGTGGCCCTAACTCTGTCCCTAATACAGAGCGGTCTGCCTCTCTTGAATGACTGGAGGCAAATGAAGAATTCTAAAATGGCCGCTATTTATAGCTCGACCATTACACAGTGCTGGCTGGCTGGCTGCTGATTGGCTGATGCGATCACGTCATTAAGGAATGCATTATGGGTCAGCGCGCCTTGTCTGCGCGCCTTCCCAGACATCCCCGCTCCGTCGCCGCACATGTCCGCCGCCATTTTAGGAAAAATTTTGATTTGCGCGTCCGAAGTAGGCTATTTTTCGGATTCGGCGCGAATCGAAAATTTTCCAATATTCGACTCGAATTCCACTTCGCCTACTTCGATTCGCTCATCTCTAATCATATCCCCCCCTTATGTATTATACATGGAGATCATATCCCCCCTTATGTATTATACATGGAGATCATATCCCCCTTATGTATTATACATGGAGATCATATCCCCCCTTATGTATTATACATAGAGATCATATCCCCCCTTATGTATTATACATGGAGATCATATCCCCCCCTTATGTATTATACATGGAGATCATATCCCCCCCTTATGTATTATACATGGAGATCATATCCCCCCTTATGTATTATACATGGAGATCATATCCCCCCCTTATGTATTATACATGGAGATCATATCCCCCTTATGTATTATACATGGTGATCATATCCCCCCTTATGTATTATACATGGAGATCATATCCCCCCTTATGTATTATACATAGAGATCATATCCCCCCTTATGTATTATACATGGAGATCATATCCCCCCCTTATGTATTATACATGGAGATCATATCCCCCTTATGTATTATACATGGAGATCATATCCCCCCTTATGTATTATACGTGGAAATCATATCCCCCTTATGTATTATACATGGAGATCATATCCCCCCTTATGTATTATACGTGGAAATCATATCCCCCTTATGTATTATACATGGAGATCATATCCCCCTTATGTCTTATACATGGTGATCATATCCCCCCTTATGTATTATACATGGAGATCATATCCCCCTTATGTATTATACATGGAGATCATATCCCCCCTTATGTATTATACATGGAGATCATATCCCCCCCTTATGTATTATACATGGAGATCATATCCCCCTTATGTATTATACATGGAGATCATATCCCCCCTTATGTATTATACATGGAGATCATATCCCCCCTTATGTATTATACATGGAGATCATATCCCCCCCTTATGTATTATACATGGAGATCATATCCCCCCTTATGTATTATACATGGAGATCATATCCCCCTTATGTATTATACATGGAGATCATATCCCCCTTATGTATTATACATGGAGATCATATCCCCCCCTTATGTATTATACATGGAGATCATATCCCCCCTTATGTATTATACATGGAGATCATATCCCCCTTATGTATTATACATGGAGATCATACCCCCCCTTATGTATTATACATGGAGATCATATCCCCCCTTATGTATTATACACGGAGATCATATCCCCCCCTTATGTATTATACATGGAGATCATATCCCCCTTATGTATTATACATGGAGATCATATCCCCCTTATGTATTATACATGGAGATCATATCCCCCCTTATGTATTATACATGGAGATCATATCCCCCTTATGTATTATACATGGAGATCATATCCCCCTTATGTATTATACATGGAGATCATATCCCCCCTTATGTATTATACACGAAGATCATATCCCCCCCTTATGTATTATACACGGAGATCATATCCCCCTTATGTATTATACATGGAGATCATATCCCCCCCTTATGTATTATACACGGAGATCATATCCCCCTTATGTATTATACATGGAGATCATATCCCCCTTATGTATTATACATGGAGATCATATCCCCCCTTATGTATTATACATGGAGATCATATCCCCCCTTATGTATTATACATGGAGATCATATCCCCCCTTATGTATTATACATGGAGATCATATCCCCCCTTATGTATTATACACAAAGATCATATCCCCCCCTTATGTATTATACATGGATATCATATCCCCCCCTTATGTATTATACATGGAGATCATATCCCCCTTATGTATTATACATGGAGATCATATCCCCCCTTATGTATTATACATGGAGATCATATCCCCCCTTATGTATTATACATGGAGATCATATCCCCCCTTATGTATTATACATGGAGATCATATCCCCCCCTTATGTATTATACATGGAGATCATATCCCCCCCTTATGTATTATACATGGAGATTATATCCCCCCTTATGTATTATACATGGTGATCATATCCCCCCTTATGTATTATACATGGAGATCATATCCCCCTTATGTATTATACATGGAGATCATATCCCCCCTTATGTATTATACACGAAGATCATATCCCCCCCTTATGTATTATACACGGAGATCATATCCCCCTTATGTATTATACATGGAGATCATATCCCCCCCTTATGTATTATACACGGAGATCATATCCCCCTTATGTATTATACATGGAGATCATATCCCCCTTATGTATTATACATGGAGATCATATCCCCCCTTATGTATTATACATGGAGATCATATCCCCCCCTTATGTATTATACATGGAGATCATATCCCCCCCTTATGTATTATACATGGAGATCATATCCCCCCTTATGTATTATACATGGAGATCATATCCCCCCCTTATGTATTATACATGGAGATCATATCCCCCCCTTATGTATTATACATGGAGATCATATCCCCCTTATGTATTATACATGGAGATCATATCCCCCCTTATGTATTATACACGAAGATCATATCCCCCCCTTATGTATTATACATGGAGATCATATCCCCCTTATGTATTATACATGGAGATCATATCCCCCCTTATGTATTATACATGGAGATCATATCCCCCCTTATGTAATATACATGGAGATCATATCCCCCCTTATGTAATATACATGGAGATCATATCCCCCCTTATGTATTATACATGGAGATCATATCCCCCTTATGTATTATACGTGGAGATCATATCCCCCCCTTATGTATTATACATGGTGATCTATCCCCCCTTATGTATTATACATGGTGATCTATCCCCCCTTATGTATTATACGTGGAGATCATATCCCCCCTTATGTATTATACATGGAGATCATATCCCCCTTATGTATTATACATGGAGATCATATCCCCCCTTATGTATTATACATGGAGATCATATCCCCCCTTATGTATTATATATGGAGATCATATCCCCCCTTATGTATTATACATGGAGATCATATCCCCCCCTTATGTATTATACATGGAGATCATATCCCCCCCCTTATGTATTATACATGGAGATCATATCCCCCCTTATGTATTATACATGGAGATCATATCCCCCCCCTTATGTATTATACATGGAGATCATATCCCCCCCTTATGTATTATACATGGAGATCATATCCCCCCTTATGTATTATACATGGAGATCATACCCCCCCTTATGTATTATATATGGAGATCATACCCCCCCTTATGTATTATACATGGAGATCATATCCCACCTTATGTATTATACATGGAGATCATATCCCCCCTTATGTATTATACATGGAGATCATATCCCCCCTTATGTATTATACATGGAGATCATATCCCCCCCTTATGTATTATACATGGAGATCATATCCCCCCTTATGTATTATACATGGAGATCATATCCCCCCCTTATGTATTATACATGGAGATCATATCCCCCCTTATGTATTATACATGGAGATCATATCCCCCCTTATGTATTATACAT
This sequence comes from Staurois parvus, assembly GCF_062004578.1. Taxonomy (NCBI): domain Eukaryota; kingdom Metazoa; phylum Chordata; class Amphibia; order Anura; family Ranidae; genus Staurois; species Staurois parvus. Next base: position 5,179 of record NW_028318669.1, on the reverse strand, counting down.
GGAGATCATATCCCCCCTTATGTATTATACATGGAGATCATATCCCCCCCTTATGTATTATACATGGAGATCATATCCCCCCTTATGTATTATACATGGAGATCATATCCCCCCCTTATGTATTATACATGGAGATCATATCCCCCCTTATGTATTATACATGGAGATCATATCCCCCCTTATGTATTATACATGGAGATCATATCCCCCCTTATGTATTATACATAGTATAGATCTCAGTGCCCCTAGCAATGACCAGTATAGAGTTCAGTGTCTCCAGCTTTGATGAGTAGAGGTCTGTGTCCCCGTCGGTGACGAGTCCTGAGATCTACACTCGCACTGCTGGGTATTTTTCTTCTGCTCATAATAAAAACAACCCTTTTTTTTGTTCAGTTTGCAGAAATGTACACATGCAGATTCTATGGATATGCAATTTTGTTTAGAAATAGACCCCAATGTGTCTGAGAGCCAAACTCTGCCCCTTCCTCACCTTATGGAATACCTGTGTTCTTGAGGAGTGAGTGCAGGGATCTGGGGTATGTGTAGGGAGGGTGGGGTACTCCATGCTATCCTCTCTCAGGGACACTTTTCTATACTTTTTTCGTCATCAGAACCCAGATATCTTCATCATTTTTGTCCCGCCATGAGGTTGTAGTAAGGAATTCTGCCAATTTTTAATAGGAACATATTTACTCCCACTTCTCCCCAATATCTCACCACTTCACAGAGTACTTGTGTAGCACTACCCCCTTAGGAGTTGCAATAGATTTGGGTCCCCCTATAGCCCTGCACAGCCAGGTAACACGCATCTTCACACAGACTTGTATCCAGGAGTCAGTAACCATTCCTTGAGCTTTGTTTTTGTAATTTTTTTAGGGGGATTTGAACTGGGAAAGGGTTAGGGGTGTACAAGATGCCCAATGGAACCCATCAACTGAGGGCAACTTGCTGGAACTATTTACAAGCGTTCTCTGCCACAGACTCTTTTGGAGACCTAGGCAGCATCTCCTTGTGTTCGACCCCAGACCCTAGATATACTCCTCTTCCTTTACTCAGCTGTCTGGAGGTATCCCTGAGCAGGGGATCCGGTGCCTGTCACTTTAAGAGATTAGACAGTCCTAGTAGGTGGTGAATCAGGTTTCCCACCAGAGTGCTGCTTCCCCTATCTGGCCCAGGGGGTGCAGGCTTACTCACTCAGTTCTTCTCCTATACTGCTGATGGGTTGGTGGCTGCTAGCAGGCCTTCTAGCTGGGCCACTCCTTCCCTGCTGCACAAATGGTCCTCGCTCTGGGGGCCAGTGAAGCTCTAAACTTTCCTCCTTCCAAGTTCCCGGCCTGTAGGTAGGCCCCATCCCACCAGGCCTCCTCACAGCCTCCTACATCTCCATCCTTCTCACTTCATCTTCCACCCGAACTCCCCTGCAGATGAGCAGGCTCAGTGACTCTTAAAGGGTGTCCCCTTTCCAAGCCTCCTGTTGGGGATTGGCCAGGATCCTTCAAAAGTCCAGGCCAGCCACTCCTCAGATCTGCCCACTGCTTCTAGACCTTTCTCCAAAGATCTAGAGCAGGGGGAAATTACAGAGGCTGTCTCCTTGCTCCAAGAACAAGAGGACACGCTGCTTGTATGGATGATTTCCCTCTAGGGGGATGTGTTCCATTGCCATGTAATGTAATCTTGTACATATGTTAACCTCCTCGGTGATCTGATTCTTTCCGATTTTTGGTGCTGAAAGCGGTACATTTTTTTGCATGAAAATATGTCGTTTTTTATTGTAGGCTGTAATTTTTAGGAATAACTCACTGAAATCTGTCCGGACAAGAGTCTAGTAAACATCCCGGGGAGGATAAAGCTTGAAACACGAAATCATAAATTATAATTTAATAAATAATCATAAAAAATAATATAATAATAATAAATGTAATTCAATAATATAATCACCAAAAACACTGAAATGTGAAATATAGCGCCAAGTTCGCACATCGCTGAGCTCAGTCGCAGAATCGTTTTCAGTGTCTGATGAGGAATTTCCCCCACCAATCATTATCACTCAATTCTGCAAGTGGTTCTGATTTACTATCGCTGTTCTCTAGCCGGTCTAAAACCGCGTCTGACCTAAAGGGACGCTTTTTGGACGCCATGGACGTTTCTCAGTTTCCAGGCAGAAAGAACATTTAAAATGCAGGCAGGGCGCCGGACAAAGCACTCGGGACAAAATGTATGTGAAATGGGTTGAAACAGCAATGACAGCAAAAATGACATTTTTTAAAAATTTCAAATTTCCCGCCGGTTCCGGCAGCCCGTAGGTCCCGACGTCACAGGGACCGGAACACAGATGCCGGATGCCGGCAACGGCCGGAGGAGTTGGCCGGGGACGCTGCAGGGGACACATCGTGGGAGCGAAGGACAAGGTAAGTGCTGCAGGGACCCCCTGAGCAGTGCCGCAGGGTAAGCCCGAGTGTAGCTCGGGGGGGGTTACCGCTTTTGGTATAGAAATTGTACCCCGAGCTACACTCAGGAATACCGCCAGGGGGGTTAATGTATGACTTGCTGGTCAGATAGACGTAGTCACAGTATACAGACACTGTTCTTGTAAATGTTTACATTATGCAAAAATGTTATTTTTTTCATACAAATATTTTATTTTGTATATATGTCCCCCCCTCCCAGTTTTGTACCCTTTTACCCCCTCCCTTTTTTCTGTATAAGATGCCCTGCTGTTTTTATCCCCCAGCCAGTGAAATGTGTGTGTGTGTGTGGGGGGGGGGGGGTGTAGCACCCTCCTAGGCAGCTAGGGGGAGCTAGATCCTGATTGTTAGGAAGGCTGAGTAGCAGCCTGGGTGTGATAGCTGGCTGGGTCTAAATTGGGCCAAAGCTGAGAGGCTCTGGGCATCCCGTACACCTCTTACTCCATCCCAGCTCAAATTCCCTAATAAAAGCACAAAAACAACGCTCAAGGACTGGGTATTGTCTCCTGGATGCAAGTTTGTGAAAATGCGTGTTACCTGGCTGTCCAGGACTATAGGGGGGCCAAAATACTTTGCAACCTCTAAGGGGGTAGTGCTACACGTCTCATAGGCTTTGGTTCTGGGTTCTCCTTCCAGTCATCTATGTACTCATTATAGAGGTCCTACACAGAGTGACCCGACTATAGAGATCTGAAAATAATCCTCCTCTTCTACCGCTGAGCTTCTCTCTGGGTCTTCTCCACTTTACAAATACATCACACAGAGTCACAATGTGAAGATCAGGAGGAAGATCTATAAAATCTGACTAATGAGACCCTGCTAAAAGTGAAGAGAACCTGTGATGTCCCCCCCAGAGGGAAGTTCCTTCTCCGGCCTCCCACTGTTAGGAATAATAGGAAAGAATCCAGGTTTAGGGTGGAGTAAGTGAACAATGAACAATGTTTTCAGGAAAACTTTATTTGCCACAAAATATCAATGTTAACCTTTTATGATTTGACCCCCCTACACCATATACAGTAACCATAATAGGTGAGATGTTCCCAGCCATGGAGATTCATCTTCTCGATTGGTATTTGTGTGATATTTCAGTGAAGCTGATTGTAATAGAAGAGATTATTCAGGGGTGTCACTCCCATCTCTGAGTGTCCGCCCTCTGCTGGTCAGACTCTACTTAGACACGACCTTGCAGCAGCGGGCTGTTGTCCAGTCCATATTGGAGCAGCGACAGTGACAAGTGTTCTGAGACTGGATGTCATAAGAGCCACAGGCCATTCCACAGGCACACCCTGTGGTGGTGTAATCTGCATAAAATGAGAAAATACCTGATTATAACATTCTAGCAGTATACATACAGTAGGCATATACACAGTAATATTCAGAAGTTTGGAGTCCCTGAGGTGTACCCCAAAATGACCTCATATAGCGGCTTGGGGTGAATGTCCAGCAATCCCCATCATCTGAGATCTCCAGGACCTCATATGTGATCTGGACTGAAGAACACGTCTCTCTCACACGGCTACTGAGCTCCATCTGAGGTCTGTGGATCATTTACCTGAAGGACACGTAGCATATGCTCCAGCATGGTGAGCGTCAATGCAGGCAAGTTTACTGTTCGCCAGGACTTCAGAAGCTGGAAGAGAAGAAAGAGATATGAGGAACCTGCAAATGTAAATGGGTAGATATGGCTGCCCCCCAATACTAGAAAAACCATTTCCCATATTGACCATGCAACCAAAGATAACCCACCCTTATTCATGGTATCTATCAATACCGAGAAGGTATTTGATCATCTTGGCTGGAACTTTTGCATTTTGCCAACAAAATGAAATTCTACCTGCCTTCCTCAATAAAATCACATCTCTCTATGAGCTGCCAATGGCCACTCTGTGAGTATATGGCTTTTTTGGACCTCGCCCATACGAATAATGACTGCTCATCTTTGACCATTCAGCACCTGGCCAGCGCCCTCTGTCTTACCCCTTCTGCACAGGACATAATCCTGTGGAATCGTTGTCACATACAATTGTACAAACGATGATCTATCAGTGCATCATTTGTTAGACATGCATTTCTGCTGAATTTGTTGTTTTGGCTACTGACTACGACCATGCTGACCATTCGTGATGACCTTAGCTTGCCATCCAACCATGTCCTTGATCTTAATGATCTGCATCTACCTCTGACGTCCTCTCAGCTTCTGTGCCAAGCTTCCAAGGTCCAGTCCCCAGTTTCCATCCTTGGATCTCTTCTTGTGTACCTGTCCAGAGTCCACCACTGCCTGCTACCTGATTACCAGCACCCATGCTTCTTTGCACCCTGTGCCTGTGTTCCACACTCAGGGGTACTCGGACCAGAGCGACAAGGAAAGCTCTCTTGCCACCTTGGTCTCCAACCAAGGTACTTAACACACCCTTAGACGGAGACTTCTGGATGTTCCAAAATTTGTGTATAGACAGCCCCCTCTTTGCGATTGAAATTAGCTAAAAGTGTAATTGACCCCCTGTAATGGCAACGACCCCAGACTGCACTTGGGTACTTCCGTTAGGATACCGCTTCCCCGCCCGAACACCGACCACAGACACCAAAGCCAACCATACAAGACTAGACGACACCAGTCTTGAAGTAAACCAGGAAATAGACTACTTTATTTTAACACAGATACAAGATATATACACTCAGGGGGACAACTCCCCTCCCTGCATAATGACACAGGG